>NC_045434.1:204638494-204641760 GCF_002776525.5 Piliocolobus tephrosceles | reverse complement strand
TGGTGCTGCTGGTGGTGGTGATGATGCTGGTAGTGGGGAAGCTGGTGATAGTGATGGTGATGGTGTTGGTGGTGGTGATACTGGTGATGGTGCTGGTGCTGGTGATGGTGGTGGTGGTGATAGTGATGGTGATAGTGGTGATAGTTCTGTTGCTGGTGGTTATTGTGCTGCTGCTGGTGATGGTGATGGTGGTGGTGATGGTGATGGTGATGGTGCTAGTGGTGATGGTGATGGTGCTGGTGATGGTGATGCTGGTGATGGTGATGGTGATGGTACTGGTGGTGATAGTGATGGTGATGGTGCTGGGTGGTGATAGTGATGGTGCTGATGGTGGTGATGGTGCTGATGGTGGTGGTGATGGTGATGGTGGTGGTGATACTGATGATGGCGATGCTAGTGGTGATGCTGGTGATGGTGATGGTACTGGTGGTGATGGCATGGTGTTGATGGTGATACTGCTTGTGCATGTGCTGGTGATGGTGGTGCTGGTGATAGTGATGGTGCTGGTGGTGATAGTTCTGTTGCTGGTGGTTATTGTGCTGCTGCTGGTGATGGTGATGGTGGTGGTGATGATGATGGTGATGGTGCTAGTGGTGATGGTGATGGTGCTGGTGATGGTGATGCTGGTGATGGTGATGGTGATGGTACTGGTGGTGATAGTGATGGTGATGGTGCTGGGTGGTGATGGTGATGGTGCTGATGGTGGTGATGGTACTGATGGTGGTGGTGATGGTGATGGTGATGGTGGTGGTGATACTGATGATGGTGATGCTGGTGGTGATGCTGGTGATGGTGATGGTGATGGTACTGGTGGTGATGGCATGGTGTTGATGGTGATACTGCTGGTGCATGTGCTGGTGATGGTGATGCTGGTGATAGTGACGATGTTGGTGGTGATGGCACTGCTGCTGATACTGGTGGTGATGATGATGGTGCTTGTGGTGGTGATGCTGGTGATAGTGACAATGGCGGTGATGGTAATGGTGATGATGATGGTAATGGTGATGCTGTGGGGTTGATGGTGATACTGCTGGTGCATGTACTGGTGATGGTGCTGCTGGTGACACGATGATGTTGGTGGTGATGGCGCTTCTGCTAGTACTGGTGGTGATGGTGATGGTGCTGCTGGTGGTGATGCTGGTGATAGTGAAGATGACGGTGATGGTGATGGTGATGGTGATAGTGCTGGTAGTGATGGTGATGGTGATGACAGCACTGAAGTAGCTTCTGTGAGACCTACATTCACGCCCACCCCCTTGAAGGCACCTCTTAACAGTCTCCAGGTTTCCAGGCTAGGAATCCTATTGTATAGATGTAGAAACTGAGGTCAAGGACAGCAGGAACTCTCATCCAGAGTTCAGGCCTGCTGCCTGCTCTGTGACCCCACATTGCTGCTCTTGTGAGCCTGAGGAGAGATAGGGGCAGCCAGGCCCCCATGCTAAGGAATTGCCAAGGCTTGGGAGGTAGGCGTCGCTATGGGATCTTAGGTGGGGGCCTGCACATCCTAGAGTCTCTGTTTGTCATATGTACAATGGGGATGTTCACTCTTACCTCACCTGGGGAGGAGGAAATGAGCTAAGAGATGGACAGGGCCTGAGGGTCTGGTGTGAGCTAGGGGGTCTATAAATGGGACCTATGGAAATCCAGGGTGGGACACTTAGAATCAGGATGCAGTGAGGCTCCCAGGCCCAGGGGACAGGAGGATGTTTTTGGGTGGGGACAGATGTCGCCAACTTAGTGCTGGCATATACCACCTTTGCAATCTTCAGCCCCTGAACAAGGCAGCCCTGCCCAGCAGCGAGTCTCCCAACCCTGACAACTTGCCCCCTTCCTTCCCTTCTTCAATCTTTCCATTCCCAGGCTTATCTCTTCCCTCAGTGCCTCTCCTTCTCCCTCTGCCGCCCCCTCGGCTTTTGTCTCCCAGGCTCTGGCTTCTCCATCTTTCCTCAGTGCTGACAATCTCCTTTGCTCTCTCTCCCCAGGTATGGGAGACTATTGTCCCTCCTGCTCTCAGAGGCTGTCTCTGCCTTTCCCCCATTTAAGACAACACTGCCCCTGCCTCTCCTTGCTCTCTCTGGGGCCCTGTGGAGGACTTGGACTCTGCCCACATCCAGTCCCATCCTTAGCTGCTTGGGGAAGCCTTCCTTTGGTCTCCAGCCCAAAGCCCTAGGAAGCTCCCTTTAAGTGAAGAGGGACTCCTGCCTCCCACACACCCCTTCATAGAGCCTTATCCCATCTCCAGGGAGGGTTCAGTATGGAACCATCCCTGCTGCAGCACATCCATTGAGCTTTTTACACATCTGTCCCCCCTCCAGCAGGACAGGGCCAAGGGACCACACCTTGCTATCTTCTTCTCTGCCCAGTGCAGGCACTTAGGAAGGCATGTTTGCAAGCATGAGCCTCTCCAGGAAATGAGCCTCTGACACAGGGGCTTCCGAGGTGGAGAACGTGCCAGCTCTGCCCCTAAGCTCACCTCCGCCACTCCTCACCTCCTGCCCAGACTCAAAGCAAGTGCAACAAAGCACAAAACACTGTCCTCTCAAACCCTGTCCCCTAAAATCCTGCCCAAGGATGTTGTAGAAGGGAGAGGGTCCTGCCCTGTGTGAGATGGGGTGGGAGGAGAGCTTCCAGAAGCTTTTGTCTTATCACATGTAACATGGAATCATAGAACTTACTCACAGGGCTGCTGGGAGGCCCAAATGAGTTCATAAATATACAGCATTTGCAGCAGTGCTTGGCACATTGTAAATAAGCATAAGAGTGTAATACAAGTGTTGGCTACTGTCTTTTCTGGTAGTGGTGGTAGTGTTACTGGTGGTGGTGGTGGTGTTACTGATGGTGATGGCGGCTGTTATTGGTGGTGGTGGTATCTTTGGTAGTGGTGGCAGGTGTTATTGGTGGTGGTGTTATTGATGGTAGTGGTAGTGGTGTTACTGGTGGTGGTAGTAGTGGTGTTATTGGTGGTGGTGGTGGTGTTATTCGTAGTGGTGGTGATGTTATTGGTGGCGATAGTGGCAGTGGTGTTAGTGGTGGTGGTATTGGTGGTGGTGGTGGTGGTGGTGTTATGGGTGGTGGTGGTGGTAGTGGTGTTAGTGGTGCTGATGGTAGTGGTTTTATTGGTGGTGGTGATGGTGGTGTTATTGGTGGTGGTAGTGGTGATAGTGATGGTGTTATTGGTAGTGGCGATGGTGTTATTGGTGGTGGTGGTGTTATTGGTGGTGGTGGCATTGTTATTGGTAGTGGTGATGGTGTTATTGGTGGTGGTG
>NC_045434.1:204481712-204638394 GCF_002776525.5 Piliocolobus tephrosceles | reverse complement strand
AGTGGTGATGGTGTTATTGTTGGTGGTAGTGGTGTAATTGGTGGCGATGGTGGTGGTGTTATTGGTAGTGGTGATGGTGTTATTGGTGGTGGTGGTGGTGTTATTGGTAGTGGTGATGGTATTATTGGTGGTGGTGGTGATGTTATTGTTGGTGGTAGTGGTGTAATTGGTGGCGATGGTGGTGGCATTATTGGTGGTGGTGGTGGTGGTGTTATTGGTGGTATTATTCCAGTCTTCTTTCTGTCCCAAGCTTCACTTCCAATCTTAACTCTTTCTCTCCAACCCTGAAAATGTAGGATCTTCCACAAATGCAGAATTTTCATAGTGGGCTGATTTCTTTAAGGAACTGGGATAAAAATAACAACGTGAGTAAACATAGTGTGAGCAGGTGCTGTTTATTGAGTGGTTACTGCGTGCCTGATGCTGCACCAGTGCGCCTCTCAAATGGTCTCATGTCATCCAACCAGGAGCCACCACCATCCCCTCCCATTCCCGGGTAAGGACAGACCCAGAGAGGCGCAGTGACTTTCCTGAGCCCACAGAGGAGCAGGGCTCTGGCTGAGCAGCATGTTCTGTCTGAACTCACAGGAGGGTTCTGCTGCCTCGAGTCATTTGGGTAGCATTGGGCAAATCACTTTCCCTTTATGGGCCTCAGTTTCCTCATCTGTAAGATGAAGTGCCAGTGCCTGCAGGGCCTGGGATGTGACAAAGGCCATGCTCCAGTTAAGCTTTGATGACTGGGCTGAGGTTGAGGGCTCAAGTGTGACCTGCCTGGAGAGGGTTAGGTGCAGAAGCCCTGAGGGCTACATGGACTAGCCTAGGGGGCTGGGTCCTCTCCTCATGGGGTGCCTGTATACATGCGAGGACCTACGTGATATGCAGGGATGCTCATGTGGGTGCACGGATATAGAATGTACATCCATCCCAACACTTGGAGGTGCAGAGATAATCGGCTTCAGTGTCGCTCCGTTGTGGAGAGAACAAGGGGTTAGCGAGGCTGACCAGAAAGCTCCTGAGACCTGCGTGGCATTGTCACCAGCTGGGTCCCTGGGCTCCTCAAGGGGTCTGAGGAGGGCAGAGGCAGATCGATGACAGAACCAGAGGCTCAGAGCCCAGCAAATGCGGCCCCAGACTCTGCAGATGGAGCAACTGAGGTCAAGAGCAGAGCGGGGCCTCCGACTTCCAGCCCAGTTCTGCCAGCACCCCCACCCCCTCAGCGGCTCTAGTAATAGTAATAATAAAAATCATACTACCCCTAATCATGATGGTAATAATAGCTACCCTGATTGAGCCCTTTCTCTGGGCCAGACACCTGCTGGATGTCTTACAAACATGATCTCATTCACCCCCATGACAGCCCCCTGGAGAGGGAATCATTTCACCAGCCTCCCTGTAAAGACGGGAAACACAGGCTCCAAGATTTGCCCCAGCTCACTTGGCTGTGGGTGGCAGGGCTGGTTTCGCACCTGGGTCTGACTCCAGTCCATATTCTTTTTAAGACACTGAACCAATTCATACAGGACCTGTTCTGACTGATTCTCTGATGATTCTGTGTCCCTCTCAAGCTTGGCACAGATCTGGGCACATTTCAGTGGGGTCACTCTGCGAACTGGAGTTGGACAGGCCTGGGCTCAAATCCTGATGCACTGTAGATGACAGGGTGCCTGTATACATGCAAGGACTTACCTGACATGCAGGGATGAGGCTCGTGTGGGTGCACGGATATAGTATGTGGTTATTTGGTTGATTAAGAGGTTGGTGCAGTGCCCCCACCCATCCCCCATGAGGGTAAACATTGACTAATTTCTCTAGGCCTGGAGATCCCTCACATTTAGCCATAAACTCATTTGTATTTCAGAGCCTTCCTGCCTGCATGCCTGGAATCTCCATTTCCTCTGCCTGGAATCTCTGCTATTTTCCCACCTGGTTGTTTTCTGCTCATTCTCTCAGACAGTTCTCCAGGAAGCCTCGCCTGATTCCCTAGGCTGAGTTAGACATGCCCCCCTTCCTTTGCTGGCCCCATAGCACCTTTAACATCTCTCTCTTCCTGGTAATTGCCAATTACACGTCTGTCTAGAGTACTGTGAGGTCCCTGAGGGCAGGGAGGGTGTCATATTTGTCTCATATCCCTAGCACTGTGCTGCACTTAGAAGGTACTCTGAAATGGCTACAGAGTGAATGAGCTAATAAGCAAATGAATGAATCAACAAATGAATGAGTGATGGGAGAACCAGCGCAAGGTGCCCTCCTATCCCGCCTTATTCTGGGTCACAGACATGGATGACAAGATCCCTCTCCCATCCCAGCGCCTTCCCCTAACACGTCCCCATCAACCACCATAACCCACCTCTTCTCAGCATTTAAATTTGCCTGTTGTCTTTGCAGATGACGCTGCCAAATCTGCCTCCAACCCATCCCCGCCCTCTTTCCTCTTCTTTGTTTTGGTCCTGCATCTAGAAAGTCAAGACCACAGTGACCTCTGGACTCCAGCCCCGGCTAAGGGCGCAATCTACCTGCCCACGGGCCAGTGTGATGCAAGATGTCAAGGGATGGTGATCACTGAGAGACCAAGGAGTTCCTCCGAATTTACCTGGATTTTCATACCACTTGTTTGTTCACTGTGAAAAGGAAGAACATGTGTGCCTACAGCAACCTGGCTGCAGAAATCTACATTCTCCTTATTCTGAGAAACCCCCCAAAATATTACCACCAAAGTAAAAACCAAATTTATCCTGAATTGACATATACTCCCTAACCCCAGCCCAACTCCATACTCCTCTCTGTCAAGGAAGCAAAATCTATTTCCTTTGCTTTAGATACCAGCATGTAGGCTTGTGGACTTCCAAATGCTGTCTTGCAAGAACTTGGAGTTTAAACACGATCCCTTGGGTGATACGTCCAAAGAAGTTCTCACTGAAATTCCCCGCATCGTAAAATGTCAGGATGTCTGCGGTCTTTATTTATAGACAGATTGCTTTTCAACTTTTCTCACTCCAACATTTCAATGTGTTATTCCTGAAGATAAATGCACATTATGATTTCATAATAGAAATTGCATTTCTCCCTTGTGTCACCTCTAAGCATGTATATACATAAATATGGCACATTGCCTCCGACAGTAATTTAAAAGGCACTTTGGAGAACATATTGATCATGACCAGAGTACGGAGCTGGCATGGTCTAGATTTCATCGAATCTGCCTCCTCCCCAACCCCGCTCTCTTTCCTCTTCTTTGTTTGGACTCTGAGGCTTGGGAACTTATGATTTCCATTTATCTTTGTATATCAGGGATGTTTGTTTATAAGCATCATGGGGTTTAGGAGAGAGGGAGGAAGTGAAATTTTGTAACTCCAAAGTGTAAACAAGGAAGGAAAATGCAACTTCCCACCAGAGTGGGTTCCCTGGAGATAGGAATTCTCCATGTCACTCCCAGACAAACCTGAGATCTTGTGTGGTGGATGCTGTGCACAGCTGCCCAAGCCACTTGGGGATGTGGCTGTCTTTCAGCTCAGCATCATGTGCTCTCAGCATCTCCCTGGGCTGGCCCAGTATCCTCCTCTCGACTCCTTCATCTGCCTCCTGGAGATCTCAGGCTCACCTTGGAACATACACCTCCTCTGAGCCCTTTGAGCCACTCACCATCATTTGTGGAAACTGCTAGAAGCTCATCTCTTCTAGGAAGTTTCCATGACTACTCAGAGCTACATCCCAGTATCCCACTTTCTCCCTGGTACCATCTACCCTCTGCCCATTTTAATGATGATTTATCTCCGGGCTGCTTTTAAAGATGAGATTATTCTGGGTCAGGTACCTTGATGTGTTGGAGGAAACCAAACTGAAATCGATTAGGCATCTGCAACACACCAGGCAAGTTCCTTTAATCCATCTCATTTAGTCGCGGCAACAGTCTTGAAGGGCAGTGTTTTATTCTCCCATTTTACAGAAGACCAAATGTGGTACACAAATGGTGAGTTGCCCATCCCCTTAGAAGATCTTGAGCCACTAAGTGAAAGAACCTTGATTAAAACCTTCAAATCCCACTCCCTCTGACATTTCCTAAAGGTGATGAAGCTAGGGTTTAGGGTTGGAGGTCAGGTTTTCAAAGTATCAATTACTTTTCCAATCAAGATGATAGTCCCATGGCTGTGCACTGATGGCAACCATGGCAAGTGTCCTTCAATGTTCACCTCTGGTCATAAGAGACCCAAGCTGGAGTGAGCTTAGTTTTTTTTTTTTGTTTTAGACAGAGTCTCGCTCTATTGCCCAGGCTGGAGTGCCCACTGCAACCTCCGCCTCCTGGGTTTAAGCAATTCTCGTGCCTCAGCCTCCCAAGTAGCTGGAATTACAGGTGCCCGCCACCACACCCAGCTAATTTTTGTATTGTTAGTAAAGACAGGGTTGGGTTTTATCATGTTGGCCAGGCTGGTCTCAAACTCTTGATCCCAAGTGGTCTGCCCACCTCAGCCTCCCAAAGTGCTAAGATTACAGGCGGAAGCCACCACACCTGGTCCTTGGAGTGAGCTTAGCTCTGTTGGTACTCACACTCTTTGTCTTTTCTGCTCTCTCTATTCCTCTCCGTCAGCCTTTTCTCTGCCCACTCCTTAAACATCACTATTCTCTACATTTGGTCTTGGGCCCCCTGTCTTTGTTCTCTTTCCAATCTTCCTCAGCTCTCCCCCATCTCCTACCAGCTATAAGGACCATTTTTCTCTTGGCAACTTTCCAACCTTCACCACAGCTCAGATCTCTTTCCTGCCTAACTGCCTACTGGACATCTCTGTTGGGATGTCTTGCAGGCCTCTGAAATGTAATATGGCAACTATTGAACAAAACATTCCACCCTCTCAGTGAGAGTACTGTCACCCACCCAGGTCGCTAAAGCCAGAGACCCCAGCCATCGCACTCCTCCTCCATGTTCTCCCATCCATTGATTCATGCCAGGTCCTGCATCCTCTGCATCCTTAACACCTCTCTTCTCTCTGTGTGTCCTCTTTTTCTGTGTTAGTTCAGACCAACACTCGTTCAGACCTGAGTCTCATGGCTGTAGCCGCCTGACTCATCTCCTAGGCCCCACTCTTGCCCCTTTCAGCCCATTTTGCATATGACAGCCAGAGCGGGGCTTTATCAAGCAGAAAGCAGAACATGTCATGCTCTTGTTTAGAACCCATCATGGCGCCCATTCATGGCCAGTCGGGGCATCTGCATTGTGTTTCCCCACTCATGTCAGGCCTATGTAATAGGCATTCAGTAAATCATTGCCAAAAGATTTTTCTCCCCATTCTCCTTGGGTCTGTTCTCAAGGCTTGGTGCCTGCTAACTTTTCCTTCCAGAGCTTCCATGACCCATTCCGCTTCAGCGTCTCAGGCCTGCCTTGGAGCCAAGACCTGGGGGCTGAGCTGGCCTTTGCTTCTGCCATTAGTTGTCTTCCCCTCTCAATTACATGGTAATCCCTGTTAAAATTACAAATTTATTTGTAGTTTTTTTTTCGTTCTTTTTTTTTCCCCACCCGGCAATTTTTACGGCTCATCGGCTGTAACAAATTCTACTTCATAAAGCAAAGGCGCGTCTTATTATTACCTTATGGAAATAGACGGCAGCAGCTGGCTCCTATTCCCGGCCGGCGTGTTGTCTCCGCAAATCCGTAATGGTTTCAATCAATACCCCTGTGGGATTTGTTCCGCTTTTTGAGGACGAGAACATTTAGACCTGAGAGTGGTGTTTCTGCCTCCGAGCCAGTTGGCAGTGATGCCCCACCCAGAGGCCTTGGATTTTGGGGGTTGCCCAGTGAGAAGATTCCTGCAGAGAAGTCCTGGTGTTTCTATTTTGTCCACTAATAAAGAGATTACTCTTGTGCACAATATGTATGGAAGACACTCAGTAAATACTATTATGGTAACCATATGAGGTGGGTGCTAACTGTGATCCCATTTTCTGAGTGGGGAAAGTGGGACTTAGAGAGAGCTTGGGCATCTCTAAGGGGCTTGCTCCTCCAGGCCCAAGCAAGAGGGCAGGAGGCTCTGAGGGTGCCCTGGGCTCCCTTTCCCACTGCAAATCTTTCCTAGACTCTACTATGAGGACCATTAAGTCATTCCCTCATTCATTAGTTCATTCATTCATTCATTCATTCATTCATTCAATACAATGGGCTAGCATTTACTGAGTACTGGCACTATAGCAGATGTTTGGATCCTGAGATAATTCAGCCATGGATGAAAGGGGTGGACGTTATCTCCTTCCCTATCAGATCAGAGGGCATCTTTATTCATTATAATGGTACTACTAATAATCTGGAGGAAAAGAATTCTGAGAAGTCAAAGATGAAGACAAAGCGGAAGAGAAAGAGCACGAAGACCACGCACTCTGGCAATTGATCTCCGTGTGTGATCTTGTGTTATCTTCATAACCCCACAGATGCCAGGGTCAAGGGGCTTAGGAACACAGACTCCAAGTGTCTGAGTGTGAACCCCAGCCCCTCCCACCCAGCTCTGTGACCTTGCTCAGGTAGTAACACTCACTACACCTCATTACTTCAAGGACAAAATGGGGGTGATACTAATACCCATCTTTATCTTAGCACGAGGAATAAAAGAAAATCATATAATTTGTGCCCAGCACTTATTAAAAGCTCTCTGTAAATAGTATTCATAACCACACACGGTAAGTACTATTTATTATCCCATTTTACAGGTGAGGAAAGTATGGCTCAGAGCATTCGTAACTTGCCTAAGAGAACAGAACCAGCAGGGGCAGAGGTGAGATTCTGGAGTCAGCCCCAAGGTGTGCCTTCTCACCCATCACCTCCCAAGACCCTGCATTACCACCATCCCAAGCACTTGTTTAGTAATTAGCTTTAACAGGGCAGGGCTGGCCTCACAGCCAGGAATTCCCACAGGGTAGAGAGTCTGCCCTAGAGGAGTTACAGTCTCCTAGAGTACAGGGCTATTAATAAGAGTTAATTCACTTTTAGCACAGCCCTGTGAACCTGTGAGCAAACAATAGTGGGTGGGCACGAAAGAGGAGGGAGCATTCCCTGGGCCAGGATTAGGAGGGAGGGGCCACAGGGAGATGAAAATCCTTGCATTTGAGATATGGGAAAGGAGCATCCAAGAAACTGGTCCAACTGAACTCTTGTCGTCATCAGCATCTCCGTGCTGCTGACCAGAGCACACCCTACACATCAGTCAGGACTCCGCTCTGGAATCAGCTCCCCTAGAAATTTCCTGACCAGCTCAGACCCTGCTGGGCCCTGCACTCACCCTGGGACATGCCTCCTCTGACGCTCCTCCTTATCCTCAGGTCTCCAGGATGAGCATCACCCTCGATGTGACCTTCCTCTTTGGGGCATAAAATTCCTTATACTCACTTTTAGAATCCCTTATAGGTGTATGGTCTTCCTGTGGTGTGAATAGAAGTGTTATTAGAACAAAAGCAACTCAAGTGTGAATTATTAGATTGTTTTCATAATAAAAGATGTGATTTTTGTGCAAAGGTCTTTGCTCCCAGTTGGCCCCATTAACAGGTCCATGATTGGTCTTTCTAGGACTTGCGACTGAAGGTCAACACAAGGTGGTCAGGGGCTTCTGTGAGTGGGAACACGGGCCACCTCCTCCCATCGGACTGGGTATAGGAGGCACGAGGGGTTAGGGTAGGAACTGCAAATCATCACTGGTAGGGACCCCACTGCTCTGTTGTTTCTCCCTGCATCTGACCACAGACCTGATTATATTTGAAAAGAAAAATCATGATCATCAGAGAATGGCAAGTCATCCTATTGGTTGGGCATAGACATGGGAAGAACTAGCAGGGCATACCTCTTCCAGCCTTGCTGAGATGCCTCTGAAGACAGGGAACTCACTACCTGCAGAGCAAGTCCGTTCTTGAGCAGCGCCAACTCTCACATAGTTTTCCTTTGATGGAGTCTCAGGATGGCAACCCTGTATCTTCAGCCCAGACATTGCAGTTCAGCTGTTGGAGGCTTGAGGGTAAGTGGAATCCTTCCTATCCACATCACTTGCTTGGCTATCCCAGTGTGACCTTCTAGATGCAGGACCAAAACAAAGAAGAGGAAAGAGGGCGGGGTGGGTTGGAGGCAGATTTAGCAGCATCATCTGCAAAGACAACAGGCAAATTTAAATGCTGACAAGAGGTGGGTAAACATGGAGAAGACACACACTCAGGACAAACACCACATAAAGGCGAAGGCAGGCAGGATGGTGCCTTTAGGAGTCAAGCCATGCCAAAGAGTGCTGGCAAATCACCCAGTGAGAGACCTAGAACAGATTCTTCCTGTAGCACTCAGAAAGACCCAACCCTGCAGACATCTCAATCTCAGACTTCAAGCCTCCAGCACTGAGTCAATACATTTCTGACTGCTTAAGCTTCCCATCTGTGGGACCCTGTTACAGCAGCCTTGGCCGGTAAGGCAGCTGCTAAGTGCAGAGCCAGGATTACACAGAGCTGGATGCTCTGATTTCAGTTCGGTGTGCTGAGATGTCCTTTCACTCACACCCAACCTTTCACTGAGGCCCTGCCAAAGGGAGGTGGAGTGAGGATGTGCTCAACAAATGCTTGGAGGAGGCGGGGCGTGGAAGGATGGGGAACTGAATACCACCATGACCCCCATCAGCCTTTCTAATTAGAGAGTAAAGCAGATCCAGGCAGGAGCCAGAGTCAGGGGTGCAGCAGGACCGAGCTTCCACTAATGCAGGAGGACATGAGCCAGCTGAGAAGAGACCCTTATGCCCACTGAGTCCTGAACCTCTTTAAACCTCCAAGTGGTTAGGGATCAGCTCCAGGAGGAAGAACCGGCTGTGTCTGACAAAATTGACCGCCTTGGCAGCTGCCCGGGCTGGGCTGGGCTGGGTTGAGCTAGGCGCACGGGCAGAGAGGGATGGGGCTGGGTGAGCAGGGACAGGGAGCCCCCGCTGCCTGCGGGTTGCCATGGTAACCGTGATCTTCCTAGTATGAGCCAGAGGGGGCTGAGGTCTGAGGGGATTTAGTGAAGACAAGGGTGCACGTGCCGGGGGCTAGGATGGGGAAAGCCAGCGTTTACCGAGAGTTGAGCGTGTGCCGGACATGAAGCCAAACACCATCCTTAGCTTCCCTTGTTAAAAAAAAAAAAACCCACAATAGCCCTTTGGGATGGGATTTTTTTAAATCTCTCTTCTGCAGATGAGGAAACTGAGACCAAGGGAAGGGGAAAGTTCTGAGTCAGGTCAGACAGCTGTTACGAGAAGGAGCCAGAATTTGAATCTGACCTCTCTGTCACCAGAGTCCCTGCTGTTTCTTTCCACCCACCAGGCTGCCTCTGGGACTCAGCGAGTCTGCACTTTTGAGGCAGGGAAAGGGACATTTATTTGAGCTTCCAGCCAGGCTTCAGGAGACAGATACCTGGTAGTCATCAAGTCCCTTCCACATTTTGGAGTAAACCAAAAATTTACCGGACAGTAGAGCCTCCTTGCCTCCGAAGGCTGTCACCCTCCATCAGCCATATTAGTCAGATGGAAGAGGTTAAAGACATGGTGGAAACAAAGCACTAGACATTCCACACAGGCCAAGCCGGGGCTGCACTGTACGTGCCCAGGCAAACTGGAAGATTATGGGGGAACAGGCAGAACTGGCATCAGACCAATCCTGACCAACTCTACTTTCTGCCAGTGGTGATGATCCAAGAAGCCAAGGAGCAGGCTGGAGCTGGGATCTAGCCCCAGCTCTGGGGTCAAGTCACAGACGAACACCACACAGGCCAGATCCTGCTGCACAAATGAGGAAAGTAAAGCAAAGACAACTTGTCCAGGGATGCAATGACCACAGCCCCATTGCACAATAGGCAGAGGGGTGGATTCAGAGGTCCTTTCCAGCTCTCATTTTCTTTATGTGGTGTTTACCCTGAGTGTGTGTCTTCTCTATGTTTACGTTTCTCCATTTTATGAAGGTCATGTCTGATTAGGCTTTACTTTGATGACCTCCTTTTAACTTGATTATCTCTGTAAAGACCCTATTTCCAAATAAGCTCACATTTCTGAGGCACTGGGGGGTTAGGACTTGAACACATGAATTTTAAGGGGATGGGATCGAACCTATAGCACAAGGTGTGGCCCTGGGCAAGTCACTTCACCTGTTGGGTCCTAAGAAAGGTTCACCTTGAAAGTGGGGGTAAAAATTGCCACATCCTCAGGGGATTGTAAGGACTGAATGAGACAATGTGTATAGGTTGGTTAGCCCAAAGCTAGCTATAGTGGGGTTGGTAATCATAACTGCTGTGAATTTCTGCTTGAGGGAGGGGACCATGACCATTGACGCATTTACTCTCAATGGACGAAATGAAAGGAAGGGTGGAAAGCAAACTCTCAAGCCTTTTGGGGTTCGTTGTTGCTGTAACCTGCCTCCTAGCAACCCCAATAGGGCTACACTTTTGCCATTCATTCACCAACTCCATCAATCTGTTTCACAAGTGCTGTGTGCATTTTATTTCATTTAATCGTTACAAAAGTATTAGGTTGGTGCAAAAGAAATCACAGTTTTGCCATAAAAATCGTGGCCAAAACTGCTATTACTTTTGCACCAACCTAATATTAACACTATTATTGCCAATTAACAGATGAGGAAATTGGGGCTTTGGGAGGTGGCATGGCCTGCTCTTTGTTCCACGACACAAGGAATGGTGGGGGCTGGGCTCACCAGTTTGGCTGCATGGATGTGCACTCGACTGCAGGGGTATGTGCCTGGGGCAGCTTGGCCTTTTCTGGCCTTTTCTCTTCACATGGGCTCCACAGATCCTTTGAGCCAGAGCTCCCTGACCCCCTTTGCAGCCCATCCCTGGAAGGAATTCACAGCAGTTATGATTACCAACCCCACTGTAGCTAGCCTTGGGCTAACCAACCTATACACATTGTCTCTTTCAGTCCTTACAACAATCCCCATGGGAACTCACACTCCCATGTTGTTGGCACTGGGTGCTGGAAGCCATTGGATTGCACCCCAGCACCCAGCCCTGGGTTATAATTTTTTGTATTTATGTCTTTCCTTTGCCTGTCATCAGGCTGTTTATCGGCACGCGGCGACGCATCACTCGTACGTGTTAAATATATATACGTCTCTCTGTGTGTGTGTATGCCTTCCCCGTTCTATTTATGCAGTTCCTCGGAGGATTAATTTAGCCAAATAACTGAAGTTATTTAGGTAGCTGACATTCACACTGGAAAGAGAATGTGGGAGCGAAGTCAGCGAGGCACTGGCTCCGCTCCCAGGCCCCCCGAGACTCAGTTTCCTTCAAATTAAGGCCTTGCGTGGTAGAAAGTGCAGGAGCTCAGCTAGTCAAAGGTTCTAACCCAGGCCCTGTAATGGTGAGCTGTGGATGCTGGGAAAAGTCCAAAGCTGGGCCTCAGTTTATTCAGCTAAAAAGAGACCTTTTTTTCTTACAGAGAACATGCAAGCTTTCATT
This sequence comes from Piliocolobus tephrosceles, assembly GCF_002776525.5. Lineage (NCBI taxonomy): Eukaryota > Metazoa > Chordata > Mammalia > Primates > Cercopithecidae > Piliocolobus > Piliocolobus tephrosceles. Next base: position 204,626,951 of record NC_045434.1, on the reverse strand, counting down.
GGTTTAATGAATTTAAAGCTTTTTGTTCATTGTAGGCATTTATATGTTAGTGGCACTCTCTCCTCTTTATCTGTCTATGTCTGTGCCAAGTTATGTGTAAGATGAAATGGAAATTCCCGGCCAGGCGGAGTGGCTTATGCCTTCAATCTGAGCACTTTGGGAGGCCGAGGCAGGTGGATCACGAAGTCAGGAGTTTGAGACCAGCCTGGCCAATATGATGAAACACCATCTCTACTAAAGATACAAAAAATAGCCGGGCGTGGTGGGGCATGCCTGTAGTCCCAGCTACTCAGGAGGCTGAGGCAGGAGAATCACCTGAATCCAGAAGGCAGAGGTTGCAGTGAGCCGAGATCGCACCACTGCACTCCAACCTGGGTGACAGAGTGAGACTCCACTTCAAAAAAAAAGAAAAGAAAATTCCCTGGGTTGGCACCCGAGGTCCTTGGCATTCTGATCCTTGTTGATCTTCCTTTCTCTGGAATTGTTACTCTCACATACCTGGACAAGATATAATTCAGTTGGGATGGTTGATGCTGTTGGTGCCCTTTTAAGTCTCTTCCTGGCACTCATCTTTCCTGTGTATGGTGACTCTACGGCTTCCACCAGCCAGCATACTGGAGGGCTTTCTCTGGTGTTCAGATTCCAGCTCACATGCCAAAGGGCAGGCTGGAGGTGGGAGCAGCTTCCAAACAAAGTAGCCCTGAACTACCAAAGTAGGGAAATGGTACATACACTCCCCAGTCGTTCATTCATCGAATAACTCACAGGCCTGTTCTGTGCTCTCACCTACTGCTTCCCAGCAGGCTGGAACCCTGGTTGCCCCCTGCAGAAACCTGCTCCATAGCACTCTTATTTGGCTTCCTTCTCTTCTCTTCCCTGTCTCACTCCCTCATTCTCCCACAGGCGTGTCTGGAAGTCACTTCAAAATAAACTCTATGCACTCAAATCTAAGGGTGTCCTTTTGGAAAAGCCCAACCTAAGGCCACGTAGGATGGTGAGCGTTAAAGGTCTGAACTCTGGGGTACCCCCACCTCTCTTTGAAATCTGTTTCAAGAGGCAGCAAGAAATTATTTAGCCTTTCTGAGCCTCAGTTTCTTCATATGTAAAGTAGGGGCAGTAATGACAGTACCTGCCCCAACAGAGGCATGAGATGACCCACAGAGATAGACAAGGTCCTGTCCCTCTTTGGCCACTTGCCCTACTTCAGTTTGTTCCAAAACTCCCTTCACCCAGTTCACCTTGGGGATTCCATTATTTGTTGATTTGCACATGGTCTTTCTTCACATAGACTGTCCCCACCTCATCTAGATGATCAACGTTGTGAATGGGGGGTCTCTGTCACTCTTGTTCACTGCTGTTTCTCTGAACCATGGACAGCGCCAAGCCCACGCTACTTCAGATCTCTCATTGCTTGCTCAGTGGCCCTCACAGGTGCGTTACCCATTCTTGGCTCTGATTTTGCTCTAGCACTTCCTGGCACCTTGGATTCCTGTTCTATACAACTCTATTCATTATTTATAGCTCAGAAAGTGATCCCGCGCTTGGTCATGGCTGACTGGATCTGGGATCAAGGCCTAAACCAAAAGCATCTGCCTGTAGGCTAATGGGAAGCCTGTGAGTTGGCCTGGGGTGGAGGCTCAACCCCAACCTAGCAACAATAAGTCATTGGTATTGAGCACATTCTGCACACCAGGCACGGCACTGAGCACTCCACCACACAACCTCCTTAACTCTCAACTGTCCTTTAAGGCTGGTGCTGTTGTTATCATGCCTCATTTCATAGATGCGAAAACAGACTTGGGGAGGTTACACAACTTGCCTGATGTTAGGATTTGAATCAGATCTGTCTGACTCCAGAGCAGTCACTAGGAATCCCTCCCTATCTTCTCCTTTGGGGTGGTAAATAACTAAAGCTCTCCAATCCTCCTTCTTGAACCATGAAGTTCTTAGTGCCCCTGCCCACAAATGTGTGGGGTGTGTGTGTGTGTGTGTGTGTGCATGAAAGAGAGAGAGAGAGAGAGAGACTTAGGGAATAGGGAAAGACAGATGTGGCCAAAAAGTGTGGTGAGAAGATTGGAAACTGAAGCTAGAGGTGAATAAATGTCTTAAGAGCAGGGACCAAGAGTTGAGAAAAGAGAAGCAGCAGAAAGGAAAGACCTGAGCTATGGGGATGGTGCCTGGGGGGATGGTCCAAGCCTTGCCCCATGACTGTGACCTTTTGATCTCTCACTGGGCACCCAGTGAGTGCCAGGCACCAACACTGAGCAAAGCTCCCATTCTCCATGAGGCCTGGCCCAGCAGTAGCTGGGATGGTTTCCCACCCCCCAAGGAACCCCAGAGCATATATTCTCTGCTATCTGAGTAGCCAGCCATGTGGCTCCTCCCAATATCACCATCACACTGCACTCTTCCCTGACATCATCCCAACAATGGGTACCTCCATCCCCCTGACCTTGTGACGTCATTTCATAGATGTCTTCTCCATACCACTCATATCACCTGCATCAGCACCATCTTTCATTTCTTCCTGCATCTGGCAAATATGTATAGAGCCTCCATTATTTGCCAGTACTCTTCTAGCCACTGGGGACACAGCAGTGAACAAAATCAAGTGTCGGCTCTCGGAGTCTTCCATTCATTCCATTTATCATCCTCACCACTCCCTCCATGACCTTGGCTGCCAGCACCGTTATCATCACTCTAATATCATCAACCATTGTTTCCTGAGCACTTCGTTTGGAGCTGAGCACACAAAAATGTTACCCCATCCTTGCAGCCCATGTTCTGCTTCCTATCTTATCATCAGCACAGAGGGAAATCTCTCCTTACAGAGACACGCCTCCAGTTTTCCCTCAGAGTGTAGCCCCCAAAGCCCAATGGGTGGAGGAGGGCTGTCTGATCTGCTTGGAAATTTTCTTTTAGTGTAAAAAGGGAGCTGATGCTTCATCCCAGAGACAGCTGCATTTCCCCAGAGCAGGAAATGAAATAACACAAAGACTGTGGTTCTCCCAAATGAAAAAAAGTGCCCATGAGATGCCAGAAAGGGACTCAGGAGAACACTGTGGCTTGTGCTGGGCTCTGGCAGCCTCTGCCCACAAGAAGCATCTCGGCAAGACCCTCTTAAAGAGTAACTGACAGGGCAATAAGGGAGCATGGGTAGGGGGGAACAGATCATCTTTAATTCTCTGGCTGCAAATAAACTCATCTATTCATCCACGTGGCTCGTTTCCCCTCCTCCCCCTGCCCAGCATCTGGCTTCCTTCTAACCTGGCACTCCTTATTACAGAGGGCTCCATTAGCCCCCAGGGTTGGGATTTATTTAAATGGTGAGTGAGCTGTGTGGCCAAAGCCCGTGTTAAGCAATGTTTATTACAGTCAATAAATCATGGTCTCGTATCTGATCCAGAGATGGAAATAGCTCGTGAGCCCAGGATGTGAGGGAGAGTGAGGTGAGCACAGCCCGAGATAAGACAGACTCAATTGAGGTCGGTCTCTCCACCCTGGGGCTGGGTGCTCTAGAGCTCTGGTCTCCTCTCCTGACATTTCCTCTCCCACCTACCCCTTTGAGAAACCTCCCCCAGCGTCTGCCTTGTCTCCACATGAGAGAAGGCTGACCTGGGAGCAGAGGCATGGCTTGGAGAGCCAAGTGGGCTCCTCAAGAGGAGCAGGATCTGGGTGAGAAAATTGCTGGGTCTCCTTTGGTGACTTCTTTCCTGGTGGGTGGAAGGGTAGCTCCATATCCTGTCACTCTGGAAAGGAAGCAGGGTAGTAAGGAGACAACTTGAAATGCCCAAATCTGCAAGTCTGCAGCTTGGAAGGAGAGGAGCACTAAGGAGATGTAGATTCATTTAGTTTTAAGAGCACAGTTTTGGTATCACCAAGAGCCAGCCGGGTTCAAATCCCAGCTTCACCACTTCCTTCCATTAGTTACCTAACCTCTCTGTGTAAACTGGAGGAAAGAATATGGCCTTCTTTATAGGATTATTTAGGAGAAATACAAGGAGTTAATGTGGGTAGGAGTACTTCACACCAAGGCTGGCATATGGTTTCTGCTTAATAAATGGCACTTGCTGTGGTAGGCTGAATATGGCCCCCCCAATGTCCTTGTCCTAATTCCCGGAACCTGCAAATGTCACTTTTATGGCAAAAGGGACTGTGCAAAATCATGAAGGATCTTGGGATGGGGACATTATCCTGGATTATTCCAGTGGGCTCTGTGTAGTCACAATGGGCCCTGGAAGAGAACACGAGATAATAGAGAATTCAGTGTGAGAAGAAGGCCATGCAACAAGAGAGGCAGAGAGAGAGAGAAGATGCCATGATGATGGCTTCGAAAGTGGAAAAAGGGTCCTGAGTCAAAGAATACAAGTGGATTCTAGGAGATAGGAAAGTCAGGAAACAGGCTCTGCTCTGAAGCCTCCAGCAAAAACCAGCCCTGTGAACACTGTGGTGTTAGCACGTAAGTCCCACGTCAAACGTTTGGCTTCTAGAACTGCAGGAAAAGCAATTTGTGTTGATTTAGCCAGTGAGTTTGTGATAATTTTAAAAGGATCAAGATGGAAAGTAATATATCTAGGAAGACCATGGTGCTGATGATGCCAGAGCCAGCTTCTCAGATGTCTCCCAGAGTCCCGCGGGTCATACATGGAACCCTATCCATCTTCTTGGAAGGAGGAAACCAGGCTAGAGAAAGTTCTGCATGTGCCTACTTGGCATTACCAATTCAGAGAAGTGGGAATGTGGAGCTTCACACAGATTTCTGATGGCCATGTAAGTGGCGGTCAAACCCTTTGTGGTCCCAGTCTTGTGGGTCACCACAAGCTCATCAAGCAGAGCTTAATTCATGAAGTTTGTTTAGCCAACAGATGTCCTTGCACTGGCTGAGAGTTGGCCAGCTGATGCATAGAGAGGCAGGAGAGGCAAGAGCAAGTTCTGGGGGAACCTAAATGTGCAAGTGATTAGGAGTGAGGACTTGGCAGAACCAATTGTCAATATGGAGAACTGGACAATGGCTTGATAACAGGGTGAGGTAGTAGACCCCTTACCTGGGTCGAAGGTCAGGGCAAGTCTTCCTTGGTAAAGAGACATCCGAGCTGGTCCAGGGCCCCTTACAATGCCCCTGGCTAGGAGTAGGATTGGCCCTAGGCCTGAAAGTCTGGGGCAACCTACAACAGCATCTGTGAGCAAAAACCACCCAGGGAGATGGACTAAGGGACAGTGACAGTGGGAAGTTTCTCTTCCTTCAAATCATGTTCTTCTTTGGACAGAAGCATGGGCTCAATCTCAGGATCTACTCTGATAAGGGAGGGGCTCCTACTCCCAAGTGAGACAGATGAGCCACCCCCAGCAGTGACTCAGGCTGCTGGAAGCAGTAGGTGGCAGTTTCCTTTTCCTTTGTCTTTTCCCTAGGCAGGGCTGCCAGCTCTCCCAGAGGCTCCTTGCCTGTCCCAGAAAGACTGACAGGAGGACTGAGAGATGGCGAGTGATGTTGGAGATGGGTGCTGGACCTGCCTCAGGGGAGATGCTGGGGAAGACGGGGATGAGGTGTCGCCAGCATGGATGATTCTGGGGTCTCCCCTGGTGGTTCTCTAATGCCAACACCTGAACTAGATATAGCAGAATCACCTGGGGAGCTTGTCTACAGAGCACACTCCAGAAACCCCCTGCAACAGATTCCCGTTCAGTGGTCTGGGATGGGGCTTGATATTTGCATTTTTAGGGGGTAGGTTTGGGAGCCACCAGTTTGCATGGGTTTCAGACAAGCAATGTCCACAAGGCTCCAACAGACTTGGAGAATAGAGAGAGGAGAGAATAGGAAAAGCAGGATGAGGACAAAGAGAGAGAGGGCAAAGCCAGAGTAGAGGAGAAGAAAAGGCAATGAGTTGAGCACCCACTATTCATGGAGGGCTCTCCAGGCACCAGGCTCATTTGTTCCTCCCTGGAATCCTTTGAGTTCAGTATCAGAATTTCCATTATTCTGTTGAGGATAATGAGGTCCAGGGAGGTTATGTGACTTGTCTAAGGTCACATGGACAATGGGTTGGAATTTGACCACTGCATACTGTCCATATTTGTGGTCATTGTGCTTACAGAACAGCCCCTTGAGGACTTGCATCCCCTAAGTTGAATGACAAGGAAGAAACAAAAATGATTGTGTTCTTTTGTGTTCTTGGGTCTCTGGAGAAGAAGCAACTTCCCAGCTGGAGAGCAGAGGCTTCTGTGGTGGCCCCTGGTCCTCATCCTAACCCTAGGTTTTAGTGACGTAACCAGGAGTGAGTTCTTACGGTCCAAAACAGAGCACCTCAGGGACCTGACAGAGCCTGTCCCTCTCCCCAACCTCCCAGGCCCACCCTGTCTCTAGCAAGCACCCAGCCCCTGCCTGGGGCAATCCCCTCTGGCCTTCCCATCAGCCCCCGGCCAGCTCCTGCTCCAGCTTCCTCTTGGTTCAGATCACAGCTGCATCTCTTACAATGGCCCTGGACCTCTGGATTTGGCTTCGTGAGTGACACTTCCACAAGTGTTTCTGGCCCTTTCCCCCAAAATTTGCTTCCAACTCACCCAACAGGTTTGTTCTATTTCAAATCGTGAGCCCATCAGCAACCCTAACTGCATATCACTGCAGAACAGTGGTACAGACAGACCCTGTACTTAAGGCATCATGTGGGAACTGGGAAGGAAAAGAAGCTTGTCTTATCCTATTAGTTTTTATCTTGTGTTTGTATTGGGAGGGTTGATCACATTGTCTCTATCCTGGGATCCCCAGACAGGGCCCATCCTAAAGAGCTGTGGGTATCACACTACTTTAGGTGTGATCATCATCATCAGAGGAGGAAGGAAGTTGAGAAGGAGGAGGAGGAAGGGCAACGAGGAGGAGGTAAAGAAATAATGGCCTGCTTCTCTCTTCCCTCCACCCCCTTATGGGCCACTTTCAGCACAGCAGCCAGAAACACAACTATGATGCATACGTTTAAAGATCTCTCTGTTGGTTTCTCTGGCATTTTCGATCAGATAATGCTTTGTGTGGAGGGCTGTTCTGTGCATTGTAAGATATTTAGCAGCGTCCCTGGCCTCTACACACTTGATTCCAGCAACACCTGCCCCCAGTCTTAACAGCCAAACATCTCTCCAGATATTGCCAAATTGCTCCCTGTTGAGAACCTCTGCTGAATTGCTGAAAGCCCTGCAACGACTTCTCCAGTGGGCTGCACTGTTGCTCTTAATCCTTCCACACCCATCGCTATATGCCTCTGTACCCGCTTCCAGTAGAGGCAGAGTCTGTTTCCTCATCCCAGTGATACTGGGTTTAGCCATCGACTTACTTTAGTCAATGGCATGGGAATGGAAGGGACAGTGGGTCAGTTCTGACTGGACCTTAAGAGTCATCACCTGTTACCATCTTCTGCTTCTGCCATTGCCTCAAGAAGGACATTCCTGGGGCAATTCGCTGGCCCCAGGAAGAGGATGGGTACATGTGGCGTATACCTGGACCTCATCTAGAGTTCAAGCCACTCCCAGCCGAGCTCCAGCAAAAGTAGACAACCCCGATCTAAGCTGAAGATGAAGGAGGACAAGTGATTGTCACTTTAAGCCATTGAGTGGCTTGCTAGGCAGCATTATGTGGAGATAGCTGATGAACACAGCTTCCTGTTGAAACTGAGAGAGACTCTAAACTCCTTCTCTAACCTCTAAGGCCCTGCATGATTCAACCTCTGCCAAACTGTTTCAGGGATGGGAGGAGCATACGTGGCAGAGGGAAGAGCAAGGAAAATGACCCTGAGATGTTTCCAAGTCAGGGTTCAGAGGACAGAAATATGGCCAGTGTTAGGCAAGGAGCAGATTGTGGCTGCAGGCCCTGCTTTCTAGAGAAGCCAGGCTAGGACAGGCATAACTAGCGTAAAAGTCCAGGAGATTCCAATTCTAGATTTCATGCTCTTAACTCCCACACTGTAGATTAAAAAAAAAAAAGATTATTAGAAGTAACAGTCATAGACTGGGTGTGGCAGCTCATGCCTATAATCCCAACACTTTGAGAGGCTCAGGTGGGAAGATTGCTTGAGCCCAGGAGTTTGAGAACAGCCTGGGCAACATGGCGAAATCCTGTTTCTACAAAAAAAAAATACAAAAATTAGTCGGGTGTGGTGACATCTGCCTATAGTCCCAGCTACTCAGGATGCTGAGATGGGAGAATCTCTTGAGCCCAGGAGGTCAAGGCTGCAGTGAGCTGTGACTGCACCACTGCACTCCAGCCTGGGAAACAGAGTGAGATCCTGTCTCAATAAAAGAAAAAAAAAAAAAAGAAAGAAAAGGAAGTAATAGTAATAGTATTGCTATTAGGCTTTCTCTATGGGCCAGGCACTAGCCTAACCACTTAACCCGCAGCATCAAATTCAGTCTTTCCATGCGAATGAGGGAAGTATATTATTGTAGCCATTTTACAGATGGGGAAATCAAATCATAACTTGCCCGAGCTCACACAAGTCATGGTGACAGATTGAGAATTCAAACCCAGGTCCATCTGACCGTAGAACTCAAGCTCTCAAGCCATCCCTTTGTCTCTCCCCTGACTAGCTGTGAATATCCAGACATTTTCTAGAACAAGTTTCTTTTCAGAGAGCAGGAGAGATGTGCTGCTTTTGAAGTGCATGACACCTTCCAGAGACAAGTGTCACCGTGGAGCCAGCAAAGCCTTCAGTTACTTTCAAAGGCTGGCTGCTTGCTCTCCAGAATCACATCACCAATGTGCCCTCCCTTTGCAGGGAGGGGTTGGCTTGTTTATTTCTTTGGGGACAAGCTTTAGGGTACACAGCCTCCATTATAGGACAGACTCTAGGATTTTCAGTCTCTGGAATTTGATCTCATGGCTGAAAGACAACTGGGAGAGGGGCAGATAGACTAGGCTAAATAAGAGGTTGGTTTTGCAGAAGACTGGCCAGGGTGGAGGGTCTTGAGGAGGCCTTCAAAGCTTAGGAAAACTTTCAAGAGTACAGAAGGCTGGGCTCTACTCCTAGCCTCTGATTTGAAGGTCAAAACTGTACTTTTTTTTTTTTTTTTTGAGATGGGGTCTCGCTCTGTTACCCAGGCTAAAGTGCAATGGCATAATTTCGGCTCACTGCAACCTCTGCCTCCCAGGCTCAAACAATCCTCTCACCTCACTCTTCCGAGTAGCTGGGACCACAGGCACACACCACTGTGCTTGGCTAATTTTTTGTATTTTTGGCAGAGATGGGGTGTCACCATGTTTACCAGGCTGGTCTTACCCCTGAGTTCAAGCAATCTGCCTACATCAGCCTACCAAAGTGCTGGGATTACAGGCTTAAGCCACCGCACCTGGCCCAGAGCTGTACTTGTTTTAAGCCTTCCTCCACCCCCAAGTGATTCCAATTTGCACTCCTGTTAAAAATATCTGCCCTGGAGGCTGTGTCCATATGGAATGCTCTCTGCTTGTCTCATTTCCTTCCTTATTATGGTTCATGGCCAGGGGTTTTGGTATCACCTCTTTCTGCATGATGCCTTCCTGGGTTCATTAGTCAAAGGCAAACGTCTTGTCTAGGCTTTTCCCATACCTGAACATTTGACTCTTAGAAGGTGCTTCAAAACCAACATACCCTCCAAAAACTCACCTTTGGCCCTAATCTACTCCCCCTTCTGGTGTTTTCTGTCACAATAAATGGCACCTCCATCCTTCCAAAAGCCAGAAAGGGAAGGTACAACTGATTAAGGACTCAGGTCCTGGGCTGTGCAGTCAGCCTCCTGGGTTGACAGCTTGGTTCCACCACCAATGGCTGTGTGACCATGAGCAAGTCATTTCCTCTCTCTGAGCCTCAGTTTCCTAAACTAGGAGATGGGATGAAATACTTCTGTATCCTGGGGTTGTGGTTACGAGTCGGTGAGATGCGATATGTAAAATGCTTAGAACAGCACTTGGCACACAGTGTGTGCTCAATCAGTGCTCACTGTAATCATCCTGACATCTCTCTCTCCTTCCTTCCTCATATCCAGTCCATCACCAAGCTCACCAGTCCCTCACCACTTCTGTCTCCTAAACATCAATTGCATCCTATTCTCTCCGTCTCTACCTCAATGGCCACCTGCAGCACACTGTCTCTCCAGGACAACTACACCTGCTTCCTTATCGGCCTCTCTGCTCCCGCTTCCCTTCTGCTTCCAATCTATTCTCAACACAGCAACAGCAGCGGCCTGGATGATCTTTTTAAAACACAAATGCAATGGTGGGATCGTGCCCCTCTAATGCTTAAAACCTCCAGTGACTCCTCAGTGCTCTCAGGATGAAATTTAAATTCCCAAACGTGCATGAACAGTGTTCTCGACCTGGTCTTAGACTTTCCAGCCTCCTGCCTTGACACAGTCTCTCTCTCTCAGTCTCTGTCTCCTTCTCATCCTCTCCCCCAAGGCTGTCACCATGCAAATTCTTTTGCCTAATCCACTCTACCCCCCTTCTGTCTTCCTCTGTCTTCCTCTGTCTCCCTCCTACTCATCCTTGCAGCCACAGCCAAGACGTTGCCAGCTCAGGGGGAGTCTGATTCTAGGCCAGATCCCTGGCTCTGTGCCCCACAGCCCACCCTTTGCATCCCCCACTCCAGCACCTATCATGCACACACCACGTTATGATGATCTCTGGTCCAGTCTGCAAACACGTTGTTGCCTGGCACAAAGTAAACAGTTGATGGATGCTGCTGTGATTGTCATCATCAAGTCGTCACTATCATCATTTGCTCTGGCCAACTCCTGGTGTTTGCTGTCCTCTTGGAAGCTGTGGTATGAATTGCATGGATTGCATTCATGCACCACCCTTCCCTGGGTCTAAATCCCATGCCTGTCACTTTGCAGTTCTCCTTTCTAAAGAGGCCCAGTCTGTTTCCCACCCCTTGGGTCTGGGCTGACTGTCACCCATAGAATGTGACGGAAGTAACAGAGACCGGTCCTGAGTCTACGCCTTGAGAGGCCTTGTGCGTTTCTGCTCTGTCTTTGGCTTCTTGGTCTTCACTGTGGGAACGTGCCTGGGCTGACCTGCCGGAGAGTGAGATGTGTGGAGCAGAGCTGAGCTGCTGAGACCATCCGAAACAGTAGCCAGCACCCAGCCAACCCCCAGACTGTCATCAGCAGAGCCACTCGGCTGACCTGCAGATGAGAACAGACACACAAGGAGGCCTTTTCCAGACGAGATGAACCTCACAGGCTCACAAGCTGAATAAATGCTTATTGTTGTGCGCTGCTGAGGTTTTGTGGATATTTGTTAGGCAGCCTTATAGTAACAATCGATAACTGATACAGAAGCCACCAAAAGGAGCAAACTAAGTCCTAGGGGAAAATGTTGCCAGGCGTTCGGTCTTCTCAGAGTGATAGCTGCTCATTATAAAGAAACCAGCTTTGACTGTCACCTTCTCTGCCACTTGCACTCCGTTAAACCCAGAGACCAGCAGACACCTTTCAGCACAGCCGCACTCTGTCTCCCCTCCCTTCCTCCCAGACTCCTGTCTGAGACAGAACAGTATCTTTGAGAACCCAAGGGCAAAATCCTCTGCAGGAGTAGGAGGCGGCTCTTAAACAGCCCCAGGCGATGTGAAAGGTGGGCGGGGGCTGAGCTATTACATTACTCCCCAAATCCCAGCGCCTGGCTGCATCTCCACACCTGAAGCCTGCCTACCCCAGTTTAAAGCTCTCCCAGCCTTCCTGGTGAAGATCCCTCATGGATTCTTGTTACTCTCAGGATTGTGCAGTAAACCCTTCTCCTTCATGCAGAGTAGACATGACGAGAAAGTCTATTTCTGGCCTGACTGTATCGCGTCTTAGTTGACACCTCTGCTCAGCTGGCATTCAGGTGGGCACTACCTGTTCATGGAAAGTCCAGGAGAAAAGGGAAGAGAAGACTTTTTTTAGGAATCAACAAGTAATTCAACGTCTTTCTTTCTTTCCTTCTTTGAAAGAGAGAGAGAGAGAGCAGTGGACAAGTCAATTTCACAGGGGCTGAGTGTTTACACCAGTTTGAACTTGGGCTGGAAAACTCTGTTATCCCAAGCATCATGGTGAGTGGGGAAGGAGGAGGCAGCTGCTGCCTTGAAATCACCAACACAGCTTTGTTTCACTGGCCCTGAGTCAGCCAAAACATCAGAAGTTCCAAACATTAGACAACCTTCCAGGCCGATGTTAGCCCCAAAGCACAACCAAAAACCAAAGAGAAGCGTCTTTCAAATGTTCCTGAATGTTTTAAAATGTCTTGGACAACTATTCTGCTCTGAGGGAATGTGAGAAGAACTGTCTGCTCCAGGGAGGCCCCAGAGAAAATCATTTCCCATGCCAAGGCTGGAGCTGGTGTCTGTTTCCCTCTAGGGAATGGGGTGGGCTCCATCACCCTCAGACAAGCTATAAAACAGGCATTCAAAAAGCGTATACTCCGTGGGAGCAATTCCACTTCTGGAGATACATTTTTAAAAAATCAAAAGCAGGATCTTGAAGAAGTGCGTGCATACTCATGTTCGTAGCAACATCATACACAATAGCCAAGAGGAAGAAGCACCCAGACGTTCAGTGACGGATGCATGGATGAAGAAAATGTGGGACATCCATCCAATGGAATATTCAACCTTCAAGAGGAAAGGAATTCTGACAAGGATGCTGCAGCATGGATGAGGCTTGAGGACAGTATGCCAAGTCAAATAAACCAATCTCCAAAAAGATAAACATCACATGATTCCACTTATATGAGGTACCTAGAGAAGTCAGATTCACAGAGACAGAAAGTAGAAAGGTGGTTACCAGGGGCTGCGGGAGGAGGGAATGGGGAGTTGTTTTATTGGGTACAGAGTTTGAGTTTTGCAAGATGAAAAAGTTCTGGAGATTATACAACTATGTGAATATACTTAACACTACTGAAATATACACTCAGAAATGGTTAACATGCTACATTTTATGTAATATACTTTGTGCCACCATTTAAAATAATTTTAAGGTCAGGCGTGGTGGCTCATGCCTGTAATCCCAGCACTTTGGGAGGCAGAGGAATCAACAAGTAATTCAACGTCTTTCTTTCTTTCCTTCTTTGAAAGAGAGAGAGAGCAGTGGACAAGTCAATTTCACAGGGGCTGAGTGTTTACACCAGTGTGAACTTGGGCTGGAAAACTCTGTGGGTGGATCACCTGAGGTCAGGAGTTTGAGACCAGCCCGGCCAACATGGTGAAACCCTGTCTCTATTAAAAATACAAAAAAATTAGTCAGGCATGGTGGCATGTGCCTGTAATCCCAGCTACTCGGGAGACTGAGACAGGAGAATGACTTGAACCTGGGAGGTGGAGGTTGCAGTGAGCTGAGATCACGCCATTGCACTCCAGCCTGGGCGACAGAGCGAGACTCCATCTCAAATAATAATAATAATAATAATAATAATAATAATAATAATAAAAGTTTACACTGTTAGCCAGGTGTGGTGGTGTGTGCCTGTAGTCCCAGCTACTCAGAAGGCTGAAGCAGGAGGATCGCTTGAGCTCAGGAGTTTGAGGTTTCAGTGAGCCATGATCATGCTCTGCACTCCAGCCTGGATGACAGAATGAGACCCTGTATGCCAAAAAACGGTGTATGTTATACATGTGTTAAATGTTTTAATACACAAAGACATAAAGAAGAAAGCGAAAAAGAGGCCCTTAATTCTCATAGCCATGACACTCTTTTGACATTTACATATTTTTAAAAATCCTGATATACACACATGGTCAGAATACTTAGAATTATAGAGAAATATAACTTATATCAACTTTTAAAATTTACACAGAAAGAATCTTACACCATTCTGGATCTTACCTTTTTCACTTAATATACATGAGAGACCTTTCTAAGTCAGCATTATCCAGCTACCTCATTCTTTTCAACAGTTTCACATTCCTAGTAAAAGTTTCCGGCCCAGCACAGTGGCTCATGCCTGTAATCCCAGCACTTTGGGAGGCCAGGGCGGGTGGATCACCTGAGGTCAGGAGTTTGAGACCAGCCTGGCCAACACGGTGAAATCTTGTCTCTACTAAAAAAAAAAAAATACAAAAATTAGCTGGGCATGGTAACGACTGCCTGTAATCCCAGCTACTCAGGAGGCTGAGGCAGGAGAATCGCTTGAACCCAGGAGGCGGAAGTTGCAGTGAGCTGAAATCGTGCCATTGCACTCTAGCCTGGGCAAGAAGAACAAGACTCCATATTAACAACAACAAACAAACAAACAAACAAACAAAGGATCTCCATGTTTGAGCCCATATTCTATTCTTATTTCCAAATGATTAACATGTGATAATCATTAAACCTTCCCAGCAACCTCTGAAGCAGATCCTGGCATCATCCTCATTTTACAGGGAGAGAAACAAGTCCACAGAGATTAGTGATTTGCCCAGGTGCATGTAGCTGGTAGTGGTAGAGCAAGGATTCAAACCCAGACCTTTGGGCTCCAGAACTGTGCTCATAGTTTGCCACTTAAACCAGGGGGCTTTTTATTATATGAATAAACTGTACTCAATGGAACCAGTCTCTTACTCGTGACCACCAAGGTTGTTTTTGCTCTTTTGCTACTGTAAATAATGCCGAATATTTGTGTCTGTGTGTGTGTGAGTGTATCTTGCATGTAAATACAAGAATGAGTCTATAGGGTATGTTCCTAGCTATGGAATAGACAGGTTAAAGGGGTTGTGCATTTCAAATTTTGATATTATTGTCAAATCGCCCTCCAAAGAAGTAGCATCGATTTACACTCTCACCATTAATGGATGAGAAGTTGGCAAGAGTATCTTTTGAAGTACACACCCGAGGATATTACGGGAATACTGGGGAGGGAGGGCTTGCAATCCTCCTTTTAAAAGCTGACTTCTCACACTTCAGCAGTGTACTAGCCACCTTGAACGAGCTTCTTAGGGAAGACTGGGGGCCTGGATCTGGCATTGGCATAGGCGCCCGCCCAAACCCAGAGTGGTGCAGACACAATCTGAACCACAGTAATGTCACGGCTCGAGGTCTCTGAATGCTCAAGTGTGTTCAGCAAGCAGCATGCTGCTGCTGGGCTTTCCTGGGTGAAAACAGAGCAGGTAGCCACACCTGGAGGATTGTGGCGGGACCTCTCAAGGTTGCAGTCAGACTAGATGAGAGAGCACTTGGGTTTGAGTTCCAGCTCTCCCAAAACTTGCTCTGTGACCTTGGTCAAGTGCCTCTCCTTCCTGGGCCTCAGACTCCCCCTCTAAAATGAGAGAATGGGACCAGGTGCTGCAGAACCCCTTTCTAGCCCCACTATTCTGTGATCGCGTGGCTCTCAATATAAGCAAGGATTTTCCACAGGCTTCTGTCACCCGCAGGTATTAATATTTCCATGCAGCACGATAGAATACTGAAATGTGTGGGCCCTGAAGCCAGTATGCTGGGGCTCAAAGCCCAGCTCAGGGTCATATTAGCTGTGCATCCTCAAGCAAACCACCTAACCTCTCTGATCCCCAGGCCTTTTATCTGAAGGTAGGAATAGAAGGGCTATTTTGAGAATTATAAAAGAGATAATGCATCTATTGTGTCTCACTGTTAGAAAGCACTCAGCAAATATTAGCGACAAGTGCTGCTGCTACTACTGTTGTTCATTTCTTTCCGTTGATATCTGGAGCAAGGAGGATGCTGGGGACGGATGCCTGCTTCCTGGACTCCAGTTGCCTGGCTGGCCTTTAAACAGAGCTCTCTCAGGCAACTTGTGCCTTGAAATGCCTCAAAGCTTCATTTCCAAATGAAGCTTCAGCATCATGTGCTCCGGGCATCTTGGAGAGGTGGAGAGACATGTTTGTTGTTGCAATTAATGTTGGCAAAGGGTTTGGGGTCAACCAGGAGAGGATGCTCCAGATATGTAATGAAATAAACACACTTTTCCTGCATCGGCGTCTTCGGTCCCAGCCAGCCCCAGGGAGGCAGTGCAAGGGGCGTGGTGAGAGGACACTGTGGGGAGGGGGCTGCTTCTTTCTCTGCTTTGGTGGGAAAGGCAGGGTTTAGGGAACCGACAGGCATGGGGTCAAGGCTGCCTCTGATATCTAGTAGCAGCCCGTGTCCTTGGGCAAACAGCCATGCTCACGGAGCCTCTGTTTCTTCATCGCTAGAATGGGGATGGGAGTTGCTTTGAGACTGCAGTATTGAAGGTCATAGTTTAGTGCCTGACACAGAGCAGGGGCTCAATAACTGTCAGCTTTCTCTCCTGCCCTTTTCAAAATTCAGGCAGCCCTGGTTGCAGAGCCTTGGCTTGGGCATCATGGGTTGTCCGTGGGAAACAGCAGGTGTGAGCCTCTAACCCCAGGGAGCTCCCAGTCCAAGCGGCATGCTGGGCCCTGCCCTTGGTGAGCTTAAAAGCTTTGGCCACCACAGGTGTCATTTATTTGTTCTTCCTGGAGAGGGACATGGGGTCCTGCTCCTCAGAGAGCAGCACGTGTCCCGGCAGCACTAACATCCCCAGAGACCTTGTTAGAAATGCAGACTCGCAGGCCCACTCCAGGCCTCGTGAATCAGCACCTGCACGGTGACAAGATCCCCAGGTGACTCATGTGTGTGGTCATTTAAGAAGCGCTGGTACAGGGCACTGAATGTTGTTCTCATTATCCCAGCCCAGGGTTGCATGGGTTGCCCTCTCCCGGGCCAAGAAGACAGTGAAGGATAGAAGAGCTGTGGCCACCCCAGACCACAGAAGAATTTGGAGATGCTCCCAAAGGGGGCCCTGCTCTGGGATGCAGATGTGCCTTCTGGGGTGGCAGCCTGCCCCACTCCTCCCCCAGCCCTGGGTCCAGGTGGCCTGCAGAGACAACAGACGGTGTGCTACTGCAGCAAAGCCATCTTCAGAGGTCAGGCCAGTGGGACAAAGCCTCTGCCCCCGCCAGCCATGTTTCCCATACACTTCCTCCCACTCCCCTCTCCCCTGTCTCAGAGGGAGAAAGTGAGCTGGGGAGACTGAGGCAGTGGGGACCAGCGGGCTGATAATGGCACATCCACCAAACAGCTGCCACAGAAGGCGTATTAAAGATGCTTGCTTGATCCCACTTTAATAACCGGCCAGTTTGCGCGGCCAAACGCAGCTAAGAAGTTGTGGAACAAGAGGGCCATTTCTTATTATTTTTAATACAGAGCTTTTTATAACCGATTTCATTGGTGCTATTAACATGTCGCATGTTTAATAAGACTACACGGTAACAAGGGGCCTGTCTCATTACTTACAAGCCACAGAAGCAGCTGTGGGCACAACTGCCCTCACATACCCATGTGTACCCATGCAGGTGGAATCATACACACGCAAACACACCAGACAGGCACACATGCAGCTTTACCCACATAGGCAAGGGATACCTGTGCACACGGGAGCACATACTTTGACACAAGCGTGCTGTCACACACGTGGACAAGTCACACACATGAAAACATGTGAGCCTGGTGATCATGTGAGCTGCACACACATATGTACATTTCACACGCACACACACACACACACACACACACACACACACACACGGTTTTCCAATCCATGGCATGGAGGGGAAAGGCGTGTGAGAATTGTCTCCCACAGGCCCACATGAGTACTCTCCAGGTGCTCTTCAGGCAGTAGGACTGGGGCAGGGGTGCATGGAGCCCCTTTCACCCTGCGTGTATCAAACAGGAGAAGGAGGGTGCAGCAGACCCAAGTTGGGTATGGCCAGAGAGGAGAGCGAGGCCCCAAAATCTGCCAGCAAAGGGAATTTTCAGAAACAGGAAGGCTGTAGCATAGCAAGGAACTACCTGATGGAGGAGAGGGGGAAGGAAGAGGAGGGCAGGGCAGGAGGGGAGGGGTTGGAGGACAGCAATTCTGCCTCTTCTTTCCAGGATGCCCTTCCACTCCTCAGGGTCTGTTTCTAGATTCATCTTGAATCTGACACACACACACACATGCACGCGCACACACACATAATGGGGTAAAATAACAGCAATTGTAGACACTCACAGAGTATCCAGAGTGCACCTGGTCCTCTTCTAAGTGCTGTGTGGGTATTCACTCATCTGACCCTCTCAGCCTCTGTGTAGTGACTCCATGATTCTCTGGTCTTACAGTCAAGGAAATGGTACTTGAAGAAGGTAAGTCACTGGCCTAAGGTCACCCCTCCTGGAAGGGATGGGGACTCTGGCATCCCAAGTCCAGAGCCTTGACCCCACTGTGCAAACCTTCTCTTCTAGAATCAGAGAGGGAAGAAGAGGAAGTGAGAGGTAGGGCTGAGGATTCAGAATGAAAAGAAAAAGGACCAGAAAGAGGGGAAAAGGCATATGCTTGGGCCTGGGGGACAAGGGTGACGTTGAGCCAGGAGGACAGGCTACAAGTACCTTCCTGCCCACCCTGGGAGGGAGGAATTGGTGGCCTTATTTCTCAATGAAGGACTGGGAAGTTGTGTTGCATGCCCTTGGTGACACGGAGGAGAAGGCGCCCCACCTAGGTCTGCTGGTTCGGGCCGACTTGCAATGTGGCGTAGTCGAGCTTCTTCCCGCCACTCAGACCCCCAGCTCTCCTCCCGCTCCTTTGTCAGCAGAGGCAGCCGCAGAACAACAGGTCAGCATCTTCCTTAGAACAGCCCGGTGCCGGGCGAGTGGTAACAAGACACCTGTCAGCCTTCTCATCCCCAGGCTTCTGTGCAGAGCAGATGAGAGGAGCTCTTTGCAGAGTCGCGCTGAGTAGGAATAAAGAGGAGGAGAAGGGCAGGAGTGCGAGGGGGCGGGAGGATGAGGAATAAAACCATCGACGTTTGCCAAAGAACAGATGCAGCGTTTTCTGCCTTCTGATCTGAAAGCCTCTGGAAATTGGGGGTCTGCGGGGGTCCCTCCGTGTGGCCGTTTTAATTCTGGCCTCTCTGCTCCATGTGGCTTTCTGTAACTGTCATTGAACGGGCTCCCCAAAGGAGACATGGATACGCCCGGGAAAGACAAAACCATGAGTCCCCCTGCCTTCTCCGGGGGCTGGAAGGAGGAGGTGGGCAGTTGGGGACCGATCGACATTTTAATAGCTGCAGTCAGCATGGCACCAGGCAGCCCAGGCCCAGACAAAGGCGCTGGATCCCGCACCTCCTGCACCCTGGCCTCCTCCCGGCTCGCTGCTTTCCTGGGCCCCTTCAGAGTTGGCCTCACACACACTGGGCCCTCATAAAGGTCAGAGGCGCCTGCCCGCCAGGCTGAACTTAGCCTTGAACTATAGAAGGAGGAGAGACTGTCAGGGGCTGGGTTTGGGGTCGATGGAGACTCAGGGAAGTGATTTGAATAATAAGGGCTGTGGTGCTTGGGGATGGGGAGGACCCCAGGGGCAGGGACACGGGGTGGTCCAGGGCAGATAGCACTGTAGTGGTCACCTCTGAAGTCAGGTGCAGCCACATCAGCCCCTCTGGCTTACACACTGTCCTACTTTCCCAGCTCTTCATCTCTCCACTGTTTCCCGGATCCAACCAGCACCCCCACCATACCTCTCTGTGCACTAAAGCCAGTGATAGTAATGGATGTGTCTTGGGTGCAGCTTCAGGATTCCCCATTATTGCCCACAGTCCTGACACGCAGCTCCAACCAAGCTCTGCCAGCCCAGCAGGTCTCAGACAAAGGAAATGAAACAATGGCCAGGAACATGCTTTGTAAATTGCAAAAGGGGCTGCATGAATATGGGCTGTCTGAGTTACTACTACGAGGGAAGGATTTTGGATGCACATGATCAGGACTACGGAGACAGTAACTCCTGTGATGAGCCGAGCACGGGGTTAAGAGGTTTACACAAACAAATGTATTTAGTCTACACATGACCCTAAAAGGTATGCATTAGGACCTTTCTTTTACAGGTGGGGAAACTGAGTCTCAGAGCCATGAAATGGCTTGCCCATGATCACACAGGGTCAGAGGCTGAGTTTGGGTCAAAACCCAGGCTTCCTGACTTCAGATTTCACACTGTTCTGCTTTCTCCAGTTATGGGGGGCCTGGGAAGCCTTGCGGCTCCCCCTTGCCATCTGGCTTCCCCTTCCCCCTTGGAGGATATCCTCTCTGCCCGTCATCTGTCCCCATCCCCGATTGGCCCAGTTACTTCCAAGTGTCCCTGGACTTACTGTCACTTGCCCTGGCACCTCTTTTCCCAGAGGCTCTGAAATTTCTCCGCAGTGGAAGTGGAATGATCACAGTGAATTTGTCTCAACAGGCCTCAGATAGGATGACCCCACCCCGAGACCCTGCGAGGAACAGTGAGTATGGTTTTTGAGCTCAGCAGCTGCCCATGACAACACACTAAGATACTAGCCCAGGGGACTTGTTGGGGTAGGGGGTGGAGAGAGGATGGGGTCTTGTCCTGGGAGTTTGAGGTCAGCAGGAGCAAGGGTCTGTCCCATAAACACCATAAAGCGGAGGATCCCAAGTTGGAGTAGGTGCCTGATTTCTTGCTCTGCTGCCAGCCCATGGCATGGAAAGTGCATATCCCTCCAGCCACCAGCCATATGGAGAATCAACCTCCCACATCCATCTCTGGAGGTTGAGGGACAAAAATGGGAGACCACTTGGAGTCCACACTTAGGAATCAGCCAGACGTGGGTTAACCCTAGTTTTATCTCACATTAGTGATGTGATTTGGGCAAGTAATTTCACCATACTGGGTCTATTTTGGGACTCAGTTTTCCCATCTGTAAAATGGCGATAATAAGACACTCTACAGATACTGCAAAGATTAAATATACCTGATATAGCACAGACATTAAGTGAATGGTATCTACTAATATGGGTGGAGGATTAGGTTCAAGCTAGGCCCTCTGACACTGCCTCCTGGAATTGTCCACTACATTTTTGGAGAACAGGACGAGGAGCAAGGAGTGAACATTGGGAGCCATCAACAATGCGTTGGGTGTCATGAGCAGTGGGCAATCAGTGGGCAGAGGCCGGTTGACTACTTGGTAGGCATGCTTTGGAAGACTTCTCCCACGGGCAGTGAGGTAAAACTGGATGACTCCTGAAATCCCATTCTATCTGTACAACTTCACGCAATCAGAATAGTTCTATTCGTCCCTCTTAGCTAGATGGAAAAACAAGTAGCTTCTGAATGTCAATGTCTAATTCAAATGACTCAGGTTGGATCAACCTGAGAACTGGGACCACCAGCTCAGGCTCTGAAATGCAGTTGTGTCTTCACCAGGGCTTCTGCAAAAACCTCAGATAATGATGATGAGGACAGATGGACAGAACAGACCATGGGTTTGGATGAGCTGGGAAGGACAGATAGGGATAGGAAACAATTCCTCCAAGACAATGGAAGAATGATTTATTGAACCTTGCTATTCCCCCAGGACTGGACCAGGCCTGGGGGCCGCATGGTGAGGACAGCAAAGCCCTTGCCATGGATGAGTGGGAGACAGACATTTTGGGAACCTTCAAGGCGGTAAGGCTAAGTCAGAAGTAGAAGCAGGATGCTGTGGGAGCTAGTGAACGGACATCTATCTCAGCCTGGAGAAGACAATCTCCGAGCAAGTCCCAAAGGGCAAATAAGCTAGAGAGAGTGATGGCAGAGAAACGTAAATAAGAGATTCCTTTTAGAGAGAAGAAAAAGACAAAACGCAAAAAAAGAAACAAAAAAGAAATCAAAAGCGTGGTCTATAATCTATGTGTTGTTCACCATAATACTCTAGGACTTGGCACAATGCCTGGCAATAGTAGGCATTCAATAGACATTTACTGAGTGAATAATAAAGTTAGAACTTGCACATTGCTTATTAGTTTAATCTATTTGACAATCCTATGAGGCAGACGTTAGTAATACCTTCATTTGATAGATGGGAAATAGAGACGTGGAGAGACCAAATAACTTGCTCAAGGTCAAGTAACTTGAATAAACTAGAAAGTGGCAGAGCTGGGATTCAAACAGAAGGATCCTAGCTCCAAAGCCTACATCTGAGCCTCTCTGCTCCAGTGTGGCCCTCTTCCATTCTCCTGAAGCTGAGCAGTACACTGCGTCCACAATCCATGAGCAGGAGTGCGTGAGCTGGCCAGGGCTGCCGTGACAAAGGACCACAGACTGGGGGGCCTTAAACAACAGAAATTTATTTTCTCATGATTCTGGAGATCAGAAGTTCAAGATCAAGATGTTGACAGGGTTGGCTTCTTCGGAGGCCTCTCTCCTTGGCTTGCAGATAGCTGTCTTCTCTCTGAATCTTCACATCATCTTTGCTGTTGTGTGTTTGTGTCCAAATTTCCTCATCTTATAAGAAGACCAATCATACTAGATAAGGGCCCACTTGAATGATCTCATTTTAACGTTATTACCCCTTTAAAGATCCTATCTCCAAATGCTGTCACATTCCTAGATACTGGGGGTTAGGACTTCAACACATAAATGCGGGGGCTGAGGGGACAATTCAGCCCATGACAAGGGGGTTCAGGGAATGAGTGGCAACTGAAGATAGAGGGGGAGGCAGGGAAATCCTGCTGGCTCTGTACATGGAAGGGATATAGCTGGAACGCATCTGAAGGGAAGGATGAGGCCCTAAGCAGGATGGCGAGGCTGTAACAGACACTCTCAGATGTTTCTCTACACGGATTACATCAGTGGGACAAAAGGGTCCAACGTGTGCCCACTTTACACTTGAAAAAATAAAATTGGTGATAACAGCAAAGCATTAACATCCATGCAATTGCACACATTTGCTTTAGCCAAGGATGCATGGATGATTCATTGTTAATTTCAACATATACACATTTTAAAATCTAATAGGGTTACCTGAACACTGTAAAATTAACCAAACCATCCCAACCAACTAAATTGAACTAAATTGATAGTGACGTCGAACTATCAGGCATTGCTAATTACAGAGCTAGAGGAACAGCAGCTGAAAACCACAGCTTACTCGTGACCATTCTGCTTATTTGCTGATAACAGGACATCCTCTCCCCACCATGAATTGGGGGACTTGACACTCTCTGTGTGAGCACTGCACAATAGGAGCTCTGTGATACTGTCACACGTGTGAGGCAGCCAGACCTCTTAAAAGAAAGATAGATCCCTGAGTTTATGAATACCACATTTTGGTCACTGGTAATAATTCACTGAGTAGGTTAGCAATCAATAGGTCTTTGTCTGATGTCAAAACAAAAGCTCATGAAAACAAGCCATTTACCTGGAAGAATGGAAGAAAAGTTCTAAATATGAATTAATTCATGGTTCAAAAATGCTCTGCCTCCACCACCCATGATCTATGAAAGTATTTTGAAAGTTTCTGTAGTAGAGAAATATCTCATCTCTACCACTACCAGCCTTGTGCCCCAGGGCCATCCACCATAGTACAGGTCCTGATACAAACAAAACACACAGAAATACATTAAACACATTCTCATTGAGAGATGCAAGCATTTTGTAAATCCATACTTAGAATCTAAAAGAAATAAAATGGCAACTTTTGATAAATTATGTTCTAGAAGAAAGAGTCCTGGACAGGCAGCCAGAAGGCCTTAGTTCTAGACCCACCTCAACCACGAATCAGCTATGTCAGAGATTTATCTTATTCTGGAACATGCCCATGTATACAATAGGTGCCCAAGTTTCTTTTAGGTCTCTGTGCATATGGAATATCTTCTGTTTCCTGCTCTCTTCCTGTATTAGTTATCTACTGCTGCATAACAAATGACCCCACAACTTAGATGCTTAAAACACAACACGTTTATTATCTCACAGTTTCTGTGGGTCAGGAATCCAGGTGCCACTTGGCTAGGTCTTCTCGCTCTGGGTTTCTCCCCAGGGGCTGCAGTCATCTGAAGGCTCAGCTGGGGGTGGGTCTCTTTCTAAGCTCACTCCATTATCACTGGCCGGATTCAGTTGCTCATGACCTTTTGGGCTGATGGCCTCAGTTCCTTATGAGCTGTTGTCTGGGGTCAGGAGAGGCTTTCTTGGTTCCTTGCTACATGGGCTTTTCCATAGGGCAGCTCACAACATGGTGACTTGCTTCATCAAAGGTAGCAAGGAACGGGGCCGCACAGAGTGCTAGTAAAGTTGAAGTCACAGCCTTTTGTAACCTTATCTCAGAAGTAACATCCCATTACTTTTTCCCTATTCTATTCATTAGAAGCGAGTCACTAGGTCCAGCCCACACTCAGCAGGAAGAGATAACACACATGCAGGAGATGGGGATCATTGGGAACCATTGTAGAAGCAGCACACCATTGTTCTTGGCCTCCTCATTGTTCTTGGCCTCATTGGGTCATCTGAGACCGTGGCTCTCCCGCTTAGACTTTTACAAGCTGCTCCATTAAAAAGGGGCTGAGAAGTGGGAAGTGGTGATTGGAAGAGTGTGAGGTAGGTCGCTAAGCAAACCCCTGGGGGGGTTGGTGCACTGGGAAAATGCAGAGAGGGGAAATTGACAACAGATGTAGCCCTATTACAGTAATGGGAGTTGCTTCAGCCAATTACCCCATGGGTGCTGCATCCTACTAATACAACTTAGGAGAAAATGTAGTGTCTGAGGCATATCAGATCAGTCTTTCTCGTGCTCCGGGAGGCCTCCTGGCCTCAGTCCTCTACTTCCAGGTTGTCAGAGCCCTGGAGGGTGGCAAGACCACTGGAGCAAAGCACTGCATTTAATCTGTTCTGTTGAGCTCAGTAGATATTAACACCTTCAGGAAGAAAAAAACAAAAAGGCAAAGCTTCTTTAAGAAAGTTCATGGAGAATCCTCTCCATTCTGAAGGAATGACTCTTTTTTGTTGTTGAGGGGAGTTAAGAGTAAGTTAGAAGCTTTGCAATATGTGGAAGGAAAAAGACTAGGTGTGTTTCAATGGTCTTGCCTTGACCAGTGGCAGGAAGGACCTGGGGACTTGGAGTGTAGACAGTAAAATGCCCTTGTTTGACAAATGCAAAGATTTCATTTGAACTCCAGCTGCAGATTTTGGCTGTCCCAGATGGCAGGGCCTGGGTAGGCTATAATGGAGATGAGAGTGAGACATCAAGCGTACACAATTTTAAGGAGACTTTCAGCCTCAGAAGCACAGCAAGACCCTAGTCCTGGACCTGGTGTAGATAAATTGGTTGTGTGGTTGTTTGTTCAATGTCAGCCTCTCCGCCTACTCTGGGCATTCCATGTCTGTTTTTGTCCAGCTTCATGTTTCCCGTGTCTCCTGTGGGGTCTGGTACTTGTATGTGGGATGAATGAATCAATTAATCAATGAATCAATCAATAAACTCTCTCCTGGGTGAGATTCCATTTATCTATCAAGACACAGCTCAAAGGTTCTTTCTCCCTGAAACCTTGCCTACTGCCTGGATAGCACTGAGGGCCACCTCTTGGGTTTCCATCAAACTCCATACCGACTCCCCACCGACTACCACCACCACCATAGTGTGCTCACTGGGATGCTGTGGGATGGTGCGTAGGAGCTGGGGTTCCAGAGTTGTAGTGCTGGGATTTGCATCTTTATTCCATATCTTATTAGCTCTGTGATATGGTCCGGCTCTGTGTCCCCACCCAAATCTCATCTTGAATTGTAATCTGAATTGTTATCCGCACGTGTTGAGGGAGGGACCTCGTGGGACGTGATTAGATCATAGAGGCTGTTCCCCCATGCTGTTTTCTTGATAGTGAGTGAGTCTCACAAGATCTGATGGTTTTATAAGTGTTGGGTATTTCCCCTGCTTTCACTTCTCTCTCCTGCTGCCATGAGAAGAAGGACATGTTTGCTTCCCCTTCTCCCACGATTGTAAGTTTCCTGAGACCTCCCCAGCCATGCAGAACTGTGAGTCAATTAAACCCCTTTCCTTTATAAATTACCCAGTCTTGGGTATTTCTTAGCAGTGTGAAAATGGACTAATACAATTTGTGACCTTGGCCTCATGCTGGACTTCTTTATACCTCAGTTTCCTTATCTGTAAATTGGGGCCACTAATAGTTGTGTTGTAAGTATTAAAGACATTAATGCATATTAAGCACTTAGGATGATGCCAAGCTTATAGTAGGTGCTCAATAGATACTTGCTATTCCCTGCACTCATTCACTCATCACCTTCTACTGTACTTATCTACCTAGTTAGACAAGACTGTGATTTAATCATTTAAGTATCCTTTCTCTTGGCACACAATAGGTGTATATACTGTATTCACTTAGGGAACCATTTTGTCTAAGGAGGATAGAACAGAGCCTTGACCTCTGAGAATATCCCTGCTATGTTTCATCTCCCCACCTCCATTCCCCAACACCCCTTGCTGGTACAGACCCCTTGGCCCCTGGAGACCTTCGAGCTCTGGGTCCCATGTTCCCCCTCCCTACCTCTTCATTAATCTTGATTAGGGAGTCCTTGCACTGGAGTTCATTTTCTTGCAGATGCATATCAGTCATGTAGCAGGGAATCTCTCCCGTGCTAATGAGGAATCATAGTCTTGCCATGTTATTACTTAGCTAATTAGTACACAGGCTTTTTTGGGGGGAAAAAGGTCAGGAAAGATATTGGCAGGAAGTTGCGATTTTCAAGGGGACTGGGCATGGGGGTGAGGTCCAGAAAAGGAGAAAATGCGTTGAACTCCCAGCTTCTGCATCCTGCTGGATTCGTCCCAGGAAGTCAGGCCAGGGCAAAGAAGGTTTCAGGCATCCCTACCTTGAGCCAGTGTCTGCACACAACCTCAGCTCACTGGATCTAGGTCACAAGAGCCTCTGGCTTGTGAATCGGATTCAATGTCCTAATTAAGAAAGAGCCTGAGACGGGATAGGCAGTTCCCGAGGGCAGGAGGACTGTTTGGCTGCAGGCAGGATTGGGAAGCATTGT
Organism: Piliocolobus tephrosceles; assembly: GCF_002776525.5. Lineage (NCBI taxonomy): Eukaryota > Metazoa > Chordata > Mammalia > Primates > Cercopithecidae > Piliocolobus > Piliocolobus tephrosceles. Next base: position 204,600,187 of record NC_045434.1, on the reverse strand, counting down.
CCAGGCCAGTCTGGAGACCAGGAAACCAAAGCCCTCCCGTCAACAGCTGAACTAGAGCAGAGGCAGTTACTGCTGTGGCATCTGCCTTCTCCAGGATCTTTGTTCTGACAAAAAGGAAAAAAAAAACCCTTAGAGCTGGACAGTAGTTGAGGCTGTAAAAACAGATTTGATTGAGGACTGTTGCAATAGAGGAAAACAGACCAGCGTAGAACCAGGCTCATTTCTGAATACACCCTGGGAAAGTGTGAATTTTTAGCCAAGGAGCAGGTTGGGGTATAGTCTGCCCTTTGTATCTGCCAGTTCCTCATCTGCAGTTTCAACCAACTATGGTCAAAAATATTTGCAAAGAATAAATACATAAAAACTAACAATATAACAACAACAAAAAATTAATAATAAAAACAACACAGTATAACAACTATTTACATAGCACTTATATTGGGTATTATAAACAATCTAGAAATGATTTGAAGTAAATAGGAAGATGTACATAGGTTATATGCATATACTACATCATTTCATATGAGACTTGAGCATTCTCAATTTTTGGTCCTAGAACTAGTTTCCCAGACAATACCAAAGGATGAGAAACAACACCTTGGGGATGTGGAGGATGCGGCACCCTATCAGATATGGAGGATGGGGGATTCTGGTTAAACCGACTTAGCAAGATTCTTGCTAAAACTGGATTCCACAAGGAAGTGCATGAATGGACTCAGAGGAAGTTCTGGAACCCGACTAAAGTTTGAACAAGCAAAGAATCTTTGTCAGTTCTTCTGCTAAAATTCCAGGGAGGGGGTCTGGATCATCTGCCAGCCCCTCGGTAATGGGAGGGTGTCACCATTGCACTGACACCTTATGGAAGGGTTAATCCTTCCAAAGGAAATCAGAGCCATGTTAGGAAGTGGGAATGGGTGCTGGACAGAGAAGGTAAAAAGGGCTGCTCTGCCTCCCCCTTAAAGAAGTGTCCTTCTTTCATTCAGCAAAGATGTATTAGGTGCCTATTATGCAAATATAGCACCTTGAATATGGCGCCTTGGGATGTGCTTAAGGAATTAACAGGTAGGTCCTTAAGGGGCAGCATTAGAGAGACCCCCATGCATCTCCCAGGGGCACACGATGGAGGGCATGGTAGTCACAAGGTCCCACAAGGGATGGGGGCCTGGGAAGATATCTGCAGTTTGAGGGTTGTAACATCCAAGACAATTGCAAAGCAAGGTGGGGTCAGGACCAGGAAGGTAGCACAGCCTAGTAGGTCAGACAGATCTTGGCCACAGGCCATGTGACTTTAGGCAGTTCATGTCTCGGGGCCTCATCTTCTCCATCTGTATCATGGGATGACATAAATAAAGGGTACAATAAAGGCCTGACACATGGTCGGTGCCCAGGACTTGTTGGGGAGGTGGGGGTAGGGTCCAGGGTTTGGTCCAAGGAGTAAATGTGTCTCTATCAGGGAACAGTTTAAAAGCTCAGGCTTCAAGAAGGAAATGCAATGAAAGACTGGGAAGCCCAGCTCAAGACAGAATGAGGTAAGACCGTCCAGGAAAGTCCTTTGGTTGGATTCTGCTAGAGGGTATGGGGATGCATTGGCTAACTTAAAAACGGTTGCAAACTCAAGACAGCCATCTTCCCAACTAAACAGCAATGCTCTCAGTGGGGAGTGTGCTTCCTTCATCAGATCAGGCCTTCTTCTGGGAAGAGGTTGTGCCTCCCTCGTCAGTATAGTGTTTGACAGCACAGACTCTGCAGATAACTGCTTCTGTTCGAATCCTTTCTCTGCCACTTCTTAGCTGTGTGACCTTGTGTAAGTTACATGGCCCCTTTGAGCCTCAGCTTCCATATCTATGAAATGGGGATATTGGTGGTTCCTACATCATAAAATATATGTATGCAAAGCCCACATTAGGTGATTTTAAACATTTTTCTTTATTTATCTTTTATAAAACGGGGTCTCACTATGTTGTCCAGGCTAGCATGCAGTGGCTACTCAAAGGAGCAATCACAGTGCGCTACAGCTGCAAACTCTTGGGTTCAAGACAGCCTCCCACCTCAGCCTCTTGAGTAGTTGGGACTACATGCATCCTTCCCCATACCCAGCTGATATTAAGTGTTTAATAAGTATTCACTTGTGTACTAGTCATCAACCACTGCATAACACATACCCCAAAATGCAGTCATGTAAAACAACATTGCTAAAGAATTGAGGGTCAGGAATTCAGCTGTGGCTTAGCTGGGTCCTCTGGCCAGGGATGTCCTGCAGTCTGATTGAGATATCAGCCCAGGCTGCGCTCACGTCAGGGCTTGACTGAGAACAGATCTGCCACCAAGCTCCCTCCACCCACGGTTGGCAAGATCAGTTCCCCACGTGTCGTTGGGCCTTGGCCTGGAGAGCTGTTGTCTTCCCTCCTTTCCTTGCCACGTGGGTCTCTGCACAGGGCAGCGCACAACATGGCGGCTTGCGCTATCACAGCCAGCAGGGGAGGGGCCTGGAGAGAGCACAGGCAGGCCAAAGCCACAGTCTTTTGTAACCTAATCCCAGAAGGGACCTCCCATCACTTTCCCTATTCTATTCATTAGAAGAGAGTCAGTCTGTCCAGCCTGCACTCAAGCAGAGGGGATTGCATAGACCCGGGAAAAGCAGGAAGCCTCATCAGGGCCACATCGGAAGTTGTGTTTCACACCTAGACTGGGGGCGGCCTGTGAGAAGGGATGAGGAGAACGGCTTTGTCTTTTCCTTCACTGCTGTGTCTCCAGCACCTAGAAAAATGCCTGGCATGACACAGGAGCTCCACAAATGTTTGTCCAGTGTATCAGAATGAGGGTCCCTTGGGGCAGGGGCTGGATAAAGAGGAGCTTCCTCTCCCCTCTATCCCCCTCTGAGCACCCAGACAGAATATTGCAGCCCTGAGCCCAGAATAATCCCCCTGAGGAGAGCCTTGCCTACTCAGAAAAGCCTCTGGTTGCGTTGCAGTGTTTTCTTCCTGACCTCCCCCACTGAGGGAAGGCAAATTCCATCCAGAAGGAGATGTGTGAAAATTGGATTTGCTGCCAGGGTCAAACTTTGCTGTGTTTTATCCCGGCTGTCACCTGCCTTTGAAACACAGAATGTTTCTCCAAATGATGCCTCTCACTCGTGGCCCCTCCTTTCTGGAATCAGAGCCCATGAGCTTCCACTGGCTTCCTCTGGGCCATCTCTCTGGCTGCTGCCCGGCCCAGGCCACATTCCTCTCTCTCCTTGTCCCTTGCTGTGGTCCCTTGACTGATATCCTCATCTCCACCCAGTCCCCCTCCTTCCCATTTTTTACGCAGTCAGAGAGGCCTTCAAAAACACAAATCGGATCACATAATTCTTCTCCTTAAAGCCTTCTCCTAGCTTCCTGTTGTTCTGGAATAAAATCCCAACTCCCACCCTGCAGGCTTTGGCCCTGCCACCTCTCCCAGCTCATCTCCTAAAAAAGGTCCTAGGCCCTCCCTTGCCACAGGCGTGGTCTGCCAGTTCCTGAAACATGGAAGCTCTTCCTCCCCGCAAGGCTTTGCTCTGTTCTGTCTGCCTGGGCTCTTCCCCTGGCTCTTTGCAGTGCTGGCTCCTTATCCTTCTTATCTAGCTTAGTTGTCACCTCTTCAGAGAAGCCTTCCCTGATTGCACTATGCTTCCATTATTACCATTCTCATCATCTTGTTTACCTATTTCCTGGTCCAGATTACAACTTGTAGTCATTTTGGCTTAATTAGTTCTATGAGGATGGAGGTGCCTAATAGGTCACAGCTATATCCCTTAGGTTCAGCACATGGTAGGACAAATGAATTTCCCCTTTCCTGCAGGGATTTCAGTAGCCTCCCCGCTGTCTGCCCATGATTCACCTCCTCCAACCCACTCAGGACATAGCTGCCAGGGAAAGCATAGTCCTGAACGTGTCCCTCCCGCCCTGGAAGCCCTCAGTGGCTTCCCACTACTCAGTAGCATCAGGGACGTTTGGGCTCAGCTTTCAGACCGGAGCCAGCCAACCATTTCTTAACATTCCCTTCCATCCACCCATGCTGTGGTCAAACTGGCATATTTGCTACATTCCTGGGCACTCCTTGCTCTTTTGTATCTCTGGGCTTTGGCAGGGATGTTTTCCCTCCACCTGGAAAGCCTTTCTCTCCTCTGCAAGACAAAAAATGCATCCTCATTTCAATTCATCTCCTCCTCCAGGAAGCCTTTCTGGCTGCCTCTTTGGTGAAGAGGGAAGAACTTGGAAGTTGGTGTCAGGCCTGGGTCCATATCTCTGCTCTACCATTTGCAGAGCAAATGAGTATATGAATCCCTGTGTTGGACGGAATCTGTTCAGTGGGAACAATTCGGACTCTCAGCGTCATTGAATGAAACACCTTATAAGAAAGCCTCTGGCCCAGAGGAGATGTCAAGTCGACGTGAGGCCCTTTCCAGGTTTACTGGTAGCTTGTGATACTCCTTCACACTTCGTCTTCTTATAATGCACTTGGGGTGAGCCTGTTCTCCTCTGTCCCCACTGCCCCTTCTGGGCAGGAACATACCTTCTGCCTCTCCCTTCCCTTACCCTGCCTGCTAAGATATTTTCTTGACGCCAAGTCGGGTCTAGGGAGAGTCTGCTGAACGTCCTTGACCTTTCCTCTTCTCTGGATATTCTTCCTTTACAGAGAAAAGCAATTCAGTGCAATTTTATGCTAATTCATGCATTCATTTACCAAGCTTCTATCATGTGAACAAGAGCCTGGTGAAATTTTCATTTTAGGATGTTGGAACTGCCATCATTCATTCGGTCAACAAACATCTGTCTACCACGGTTGTGAGTGTTCAGTTACCCCAGTAATGTCTCTAGCTCCCTGGTGGCAGTCATTAGCTATTGCCCAGGGCACTTGAGTCCCTCTTTCCTATAGTTCAATCTGTTCTTAAGGACCATTCTCCAAGCTTCTAGACCTTGTTCTTCCCCACTGGATAACTGTGGCTCCGCTCTGTGCCTGTAGTGAGGCAGGACCCCTGAAGGCAGACAGCTGTGAAATCCTCCATGATCCACTGAGGCCAGGGAGGGGAGTCTGGAATTCTCTGCCTCTCAGGCTCCTGTGTGCACTTCAGCCTCTCTGACCAGGCTCAGAGATGGCTTCAGAAGCAGCCAGGGGTGCAGGGCAGGTCTCCCTCCTTAAAGAGGAGCAACTGTCTGATCCAGCAGTTTCATTTCTGGGTATACATTCCAAAAGAAAACAGGATTTCAAAGGGATATTTGTACCCCATGTGTATGGCAGGATTATACACAAAAACCAAGCAACGCAAGCAACGCAAGGGTCCATCCGCTGAGGAGTGGATAAGCAAAATGTAGTCTATCCATACAACAGAATATTATTCAGCCTTCAAAAAGAAGGAAATTCTGACGCATGTGACAACATGGATGAAACTTGAGGACATTATGCAAAGTGAATAAGGCAGTCACATAAAGACAAACACTATGTCGTACTACTTGCATGAGGTATCTAAAACAGGAAGTGGAAAGATGGTTGCCGGGGGCGGGGGAGGGGAGTGGGGAGTTATTTAATGTGCATGGAGTTTCCGTTTTGCAAGATAATATGGTTCTGGAGAGCTGTTTCCCAACAATGGAATCTACCTAACACCGCTGAGCTGTCCTCTTAAACGTTGTTAAGACAGTGAATTTTGTGGTTTGTGTATTTTACCACAATGAAACATGTAAGAGAAAAAGAGAGAGAGGAACAGAGAAGGCCTTCTGGGTAAGAGCACCTCAGCAGGTACGAATGGCCTTAAGGGATCTGACCTTGGCCTCTGAGCCCTACCTCCTCCCTAAGGGCCCTCAGCTTTTACTTTTTCTCCTGCCAGACTCAGCAACGCTCCCTGTTTGTCAGTGGCCTGAGTGTGGATGCACCTTCTTTCCTCTTACAACGCTGATCACAGCTGACTTCAGCTGCTATGTCCAGCTTTTCTAAATAAAGTAGAAAAGAAATAAACAGAGAACAACCAAACTGGAAAACCATGTTTCCACCATCCAACAATGGCCAAACTGTTTCTGTGGATTCTGAGCCCTGCTCAGTCCCAGAGGGGCTGCCCTCTGATGGCCTCATTTAATTCTTCATTTAGAAACAAAGATGCTTTTCATATAGGGAAGCTATGACTGGTTCGTATGGAGTTTCCTTACGTCCCCACTGCCAGGGCTGCAGACCACGACCAGCATCACAGGCTCTGCCTTCTGCCTTTGCCTTTGCAATTGTATTAGTCTGTTCTCATGCTGCTGATGAAGACTAGGTAATTTATCAAGAAAAAGAGGTGTAATGGCCTCACAGTTCCATGTGGCTGAGGAGGCCTTACAATCATGGCAGAAGGCAAAAGGCACATCTTACGTGGCAGCAGGCAAGGAGAGAGCGTGTGTGGGGAAACTCCCCTTTATAAAACCATCAGATCTCATGAGACTTATTCACTGTCATGACAACAGCATGGAAAAGACCTGTTCCCATGATTCAATTACCTCCCACCGGGTCCCTCTCATGACATGTGGAAACTATGGGAGCTATAGATTCAAGATGAGACTTGAGTGGGGACACAGCCAACCCATATTAGCTATGTTGTTTGGGGTTCTCACTTCTGGCATGCTGATGTCAGCAAGCCCCAGGCAATCTCCTTGTCCAATCCAGCCTGGTCACCGGGCCCTTCAACTTGGCACCTGCTCTTACGGGCTGCACCTCCACTGGACCTTCAAGATATAGTTGGGGCCTCCTGACATAGGGCCTGGGGGCTGGGACAGCCCTTTGTGGATAGAAAGACTGCCAGTTCTGAGCCCTGGGGCTCGGCTCTGGGCCATCCAGCTGGCCTCCTGGGATAACTAAGCCTTGTAGGAAGATCCCTTCTTGATCTTCCACAGCCTGGGGTGTGGGTTAAAGAACTGAGATACTGGAGCTCAGGATCCTCTAACCCCCATCCTTGGCCATCAGAGAGCTGTAATTGTTCTAAAATCCATCTTCTTCCCAGGCACATCCCCGCCAAAGCCCCTGGTTCCTCTCCCCTCCCCCCACCCCGCCCTCTGTCTCTCTCTCTCTGACTCTGGGGACCTGGCAGATGAAAGCCATCCTTTCTCTGTTCCAGCCCAATCCTGATGAAAGCTGGACCTGGGTTGCTGGGATGCAGCTTTCAGAGGGGGTGTCGGCATAATGAGCCTGCTTCCAGACCATATGTTTGCTCTTCAGCCATCGTCACAGTGGGGCTGCTTTGGGGGACTCAGCACAGGACGGCGCATCCCCTGACTGGAATACACAGACCATCCCTCGTGGAAAGCAGGCACCTGAGACAGCAACTCTACAGGCCACCTAGAGAAGAGCGTCACCCTCACCTGTGGTCAAACCTGGGCTGGACCACTTCATAGCCTTGTGACCTGGCACTAATTCCTTACCCTTCCTGAAATTCAGTTTTCCTCATCAGTAAACAGGAATAACGTGCCCCCTCGCACTGCCTTACTGTCATGTTCAAATGCGATTATCTATGTAAAGCCCCCAGCCCTGGAGCTGGAGGCCAATGAATACTATTTCCTGTCCTCCTTTCTAAAACAGGTGAGGAAACCTGCAATGCCTGGAACAGCCATTGTTTGCATTACTAGATGCCGCCTTGTAGTGTCTCTCACCTGCTCCAAATGAATGACTGAGGAGGAATAATGATAGGCCTCTTGCAGTTGTATATTACTGTTCTCAGAGTAATATACAAATTCTTCGTCATACTTGTTCCTTAAGGAGAAAAAAAAAAAAAAAAAAAAACCTGGGAGTCTTCCAGGGAAGGCACAATTAACTCTACTTTGTAGACAGAGATACCAAGGTCCAGCGAGGGCAAGGACCTCATTCAAGGTCACAGAGCCAGGAAGTGGCTGAGTTAAGGTGGGAACCCAGATTAGGGTGCTTTTGTTTGCTTTGGTTTTGTTTTTAAGCTTTGTTATGGAAAGTTTGCCAAGGCCTCACCCTTTTCTCAGGAGTGTATCAGGGTAGACATCCTTCTCAGGAGATGGGGCCAGGGAAGCTGCCAGGCCAGGAGAGGTACTTTCGTACCCAGCAGAGCCCATGCCCCGGATGAACTAATTACCATGCTCCCTCACACTCATACCGAGCCTTTCTTCCAGAGAGACCCTAAAGTGCTTCTGAGCTGCTCGTACATATTTATATGCCTGCGTGCACGATAAAAATAAAACCACTTCACCCACCGCTGAAATGCAGCCACTCGGGGTGTGAAATACGGGGCTTATGGAACAGCGGCGAGGAGCGGCTCTCCAGGAGAGGCGTGTGTCCCTCCTGACATTGCAAGGGGGCAGCTGGAGGGAGGTGGAATTTAATTATGCTGGTGAGTAAGCGCTGGACATGGAAGTAGAAACCAGGAAGACTGTGGGTCCCTGGGCACCTGGGACTCCCTTGGCCTCCCTGGGATGGAGAGCTTGTCCTGCCAGGGAGGCTGGTACCAGCTAAAGCAGTGCATGGGCCCCTCAGCATCCACCTGTTTACAGACCCCTGAACCCCACTCCCTGGGAGCTGCCTGCAGGTATGTGGGCTCCAGCCTTCTGCCCTCCAAAACCCAATGTGCCACCAAGCACTATTTCTTCCTTTAAAGGAAGGTCCCAGGAGGCGTTGGTTAGTTAAGACCTCTTGGAGTGAGGACCAGCAACTTTGCTGCTGTCCGGTCAAGGCAGTTGTAGGTAAGAAAAGGTGCCATTCTCAGAAGAAGCTGAGTTTCTTTTCTGGCCATGGCAACCTTTCAATGGTTCCTTGACTTTGTTCTGATTTCTGGTGCTGAGCCTTGCTGTACATTTAGACTTCTGCTCCTGCCTGCCCTCTTTTCCCTCCCTCCCTCCCTCCATCCCTCTCTCCTTCTCTCCCTCTTTCTTTCCTTCCTTTCTTCCCTCTTTCTTTCCTTTCTTTCTTCCTTCCTCCTTCTCTCCTTCCTTCCTACCTTGCTTCCTTCCTTTCTCCCTTCCTTTCTCCTTCTCTTCCTCTTTCTTTCCTTCCTTTCTTCTTTCTTTCCTTTCTTCTTTCTTTCTCCTTTCTTTTCCTTCCTTCCTTCCTCCCTTCTTTCCTCTCTTCCTGCCTCCATTCCTTTCTTACTTCCTCCCTCTTTCTCTCCCTCTTTCTTTCCTTTCTTCTTTCTTTCCTTCCTCTCTTCTTTCTTTCCTCCCTCCCTCCTTTCTTCCTTCCTTTCTTCCCTCCTTCCCTCCTTCCTTGCTTCCTTCCTCCTTTCCTTCTTTCCTTCCCTCATTCTTTCCCTTTCTCTCTCCCTCCCCAGTCCCTCTCTCCCTTCCTTTCTCCCTCCTTCCTTCCTTTCTTTCCTTCCTTCCTCCGATCTTTCCTCCCTTCCTTTCTTCCTTCCTCCCTCCTTTTCTCTCTCTTTTTTCTTCCTTTCTTCTTTCTTTCCTCTCTTCTTTCTTTCCTCCCTCCCTCCCTTCTTTCTTTCTTCCTTCGTTCCTTCCTTCCTTCCTTCCCTCCCTCCGTCCTTCCTTCCTTTTCTCCTTCCTTCCTCCCTCCCTCCTTGCCTCCCTCCCCTCTTGCTTTCTTGCTTTCTTCCTTTCCTCTCTCCTTCCCTCCCTTCTCCTTTCTTCCTCCCTGATGTATTTTGGATATTTGTCACTTCCAAATCTCATGTTGGAAATTGATCTTCAGTGTTGGAAGTGGGGCCTAATGGGAGGTGTTTTGTGCCCTCCCTGATACTTCAGTGGTGAGTGAGGTCTACCTCTCTAGGTTACTGTGAAACCTGATTGGTAAGAAGAGCCTGACACCTCCTCCTCTTTCTCTTGCTCCCTCTCTTGCCATGTGACATTCCTGCTCCCCTCTACCTTCCACCATGAGTAAGAGCTTCCTGAGGCCTCACCAGAAGCTAAGCATATGCCAGTGCCATGCTTGTACAGACTGCAGAACCACGAGCCAAATAAACCTTTCTTTATAAATTACCAGTCTCAGGTGTTCCTTTATAGCAACACAAAATGGACTAATACACCTGCCCTGTACTTTGCCCATCTGACCACTATAGTCTTAATCTCCCGGTGCAAGCACAGAGGCTGAAAAAGCCAAGAGAAGGCATCCAATGTACCAATGTAGGCTTCCTGAACTAGTGACAAAGAAAGTTGAGCTCTGGAGCAGGAGCAGAATTTAGCCAGCCTAAAGGATGTGTGTGGGGTGCATGGGACAGGGTAGGGGAGATGGGAGAGAGAGGGGAGCTTGGCTGGCTATCTCAGGCAGAGGGAATAGCATGTAGAAAGGTCTGCAATCAAGAGAGAGAGCTTCATGAGCTCTGAGAACTGAACATGTGAACAAAGCTGCAGAAGTGAGCCCAGGATGGAGCTGAAGACCCTTGTAAAACATTCCAGGAATGCTGGCTTTAGTGTGGCTTTAGTGTGCAGGCCCTGGGGAGCCAGTGAAGGATTTTAAGGGAGGTGTCCTGATCAGCTTGTAACCCTGGGTGTACCCGGGTGACCTGGATGTGGATAGTTGAGGGTGGTGCTTTCTACAGAAGATGAGGTCTCAGGAATTGAGCAGATGTCAGATCTGGGGAGGCTCGAATGTCTTTCCTTTATGTGGAGGCCTGAGTGAGGTGAGGACTGGGGATACAGCAGGAGGGAAGGAGTCTGAGAGAGGCATCTGGGAAAGAGAAAGTAAGTGGACCAGGCAGTGAGTACAGCTCTGCTGGCAACAGGATCTGGTGAGCAGAGATAGGCTGTCTGCCCTGAGATGTTGGCGCTCAGATGGTCTTGATTCTGCACCAACACTTGCCAACTGTGTGCTCCTCAGGGCACAAACCATGTCCTTTTGCTTCTGTGTCCCTGGTACCCAGCTCAATGCCTGGGCCGGAGGAGAAGTCCAATAAACATATGTGTTCTTCAAAGCGCTCAGCGGTAGCAGTGATCCATTAGAACCACTTGTTTAGGGACCCTGGTGTAATGCTGTTAAGGATTGGGGGCCCCTGAGCCCATGCCTCTCAGCTGCCATGCCCCCGGTACCTAGGCACCTTCCCTTGAAGTCATTAAAAGCATAAACAATGCCTCTGTGTTCCCAGGGCTAGCGGTCCATTAGCACTCCTTTCAGGAAAAGATAGCTTTGAAAGGTTAGTGATTCTCCCTGTGTGACTCCCAATAGCCTTTCATTCCAGGGAAATACCAGTCTGATTCACCACCTGCCTCTTTGTAGGATCATCCTCTTGCCAGGGTCAACGGAGAGCAGGACAGGAGGCTGAGCATGCATGGAAGTCAACACAAAGAAGCCAGGGAGGGGAGACAGCGTTAGGTGACCGGCCAGGGTATGGGATTGCTTCCGTCTTCAATCAGTAGTGGAGAGAGAAAGGAGAAAGAAAAAGAGCACCTTGGTGGAGATGTGAGGGCTTCAAGGATGATGAAGTATCTTCTGGGGCTGAGAAGGAACTGGTCAATACAGGAGGAACTAATGTCGAGAGTCACCAAATCTCAAACTGGCATGTGCATCTCGTTCATTTGTTCAATGCAGTTTTCATTGTTCCTTTGCTATCCTTCAGCATTCACCGCCCTGTGTGGTGCCTAACCTCACAGCCTCCTCCCCCTACACCCACTAGTTCCTTGGACTACCTGCTGTCTCCCGGAAGGCAATCTCTGCTGCATGCTTTTGTAAGGCATCGCACATGCAGCTCTGCCCCCAAAGCTTTTCTTTCCCTGGCTAAACTTGGGCATCCTTCAGAGCTTCAGGTCTCACCTCCTCCAGAAAGCCAGTCTCCCAAGTTCTAGCTCAGTGCCAGGTGCAGAGTAATCGCTTCCATAGTGGCAGAGGAAGGAAGAGATGAAGAGAAGGAAAGCGGAGGTGGATTTGTGCCCAGAAAAGCCATAGGTTTTTAGGGGCCTTGGAAAGCCAGCCCAGCCTTTGCCTCTTACAAATGAAAACTGTGAAGCCCAAAGAAATGAAATCACTTCCCTGTCCTATAAATCAAATGGGGATTTTCTCCAATGTTTCAGGGCCTAGAAACTCAAGAGGGAAAACAGGCTGAGGAAATTGTCAGGCTTCACTGGATGGCGTTTGTAGTTAATCAGAGGACTTTTGTAACAAATGCCTCTTCGTTCTCCAACTGAGTGACGAGCCTGGTTAGCTGGACCTTCCTTCTTTGCTCCGAGTTCTTCCAGAACCACGTGACCCAGGCCCGAGAGGGGTGGTGTGGAAGATAATAAAATAAGGAACAAAGTGAAATGGGCCCAGACTTCCCAAAGCATGGACTATTACCTGGGGAGGCAAGACACATGGGTGAACCGGCTGAAAAGAGCATTGCTGCGTTATGCAGGAGGGACAAAATGCCCCTCCAAGAGTGCAGGGAGCCGACAGTCTTGCTTTGGGTCTCATCTATAGTATTATGGACCCATTGCACAATTGTGGCTAATTAGGGAGCTTAAGTATTTGTGTTTTGTAATAGCCTGCCTCACTGCAAATATAATAAAGCCTAAAGAATTCGTAAAACAGGAAGCTGATTCGTTTCACAGAATATAGATAGGCCCTTGAACTTGAAAGGTTGTGAAAACCTAACAAATCATGTATTCGATGGCGCCACCTGTTGTCAATGTGTGATATTGCAGCTTGTCAAGGAAAGGAGGAAAGGGGCGGCTCCAAGGGTGACCTCAGAAAATCCCAGCCGCGACTGGACAATTGGAGACGAGAGTCCAGAGCCAGGAATAGACTGACTAACGCTGGAAAATGCCACAGAGGAAAAACGAATCACAGGCTTTGTTCTCATTGGCTTTTTCCTTTGATTTGGAGTCGTGGCCAACATATGAGTCTCTTGAGATCTTGACCCTGGGAGTCTTTATCCACCCCTCTCCACTTAAGAATGTAGGAAACCAAGAACAAAAAGAAGGAGCCACAGTGTGGGGTAATTACAGCATCATATGGCTGCCTTGGCTTTCGATAAAAGTTGTTACAGCTAATGTTTATTGGGTGCTTATGTCATTTGAAGCATTGTCTTCATAAATCAGCACAGCTTCATGAGGTTGGTACTCTTATCCCTATTCCCATTTTAACAGATGAGGAAATGCAAACACAGGAAGGTTAAATAATTTTCACAAGTTCTTACGGAAGTTCCCTCCCTCCCTTCCTTCCTTCCCTCCTTTCTTCCTTCCTTCCTTCCTTCCTTCCTTCCTTCCTTCCTTCCTTCCTTCCTTCCTCTCTTCCAACCATCGTTTGTTTTTGAGTGCTGAAGCTGGGATTTGAGCCTAGGCAGTCCAACTCTGGAGCCCATGCTTTAAGCCGGTGCACTTGACTACATCTGTTGGCACCTTCTAACTATGACTAATATCTGTTGGTCCAGGTCTCTCACACTTAGCAAATGCAGTGATACAGGAAAAAGTAAAAATCTTGCTGATGCTTTCTAACCTTGGTTCATCTATCCATGCTTCCATCCATGTCCTTATCCGCCCAACAATCCTTTCTCTAATCCATCTGTCAACCCACCCACCCACCTACCATTACTCATCTGCCCACTCACCCATTCATCTATCCATTCATCCAATGATTCCCATATCCATCCATACAATCATTCTCACATCCATCCACCCATCCATTCATCCACCGACCCAGTAATTCTCATAACCAACTTCCTTCCTTGCATTTATCCAGCAGTCACTTTCTTGAGCACCTACCACCTGCCAGACACAGTCAACACAGAGATGAATCAGTTGTGGTTCCCACACTTATGTTGGTCACATTCCCGGACATCCATAAAACAATGTTATAGGTGCCGGCCTTGTGATCAGAAAGGCGAGTTACACCTGACCCTGAGGGAGGGGAAAGAAAGTCTTCCCAACAGACGTGACTATCAACCTTGGCCTTAATGGATGGGTGGGAATTGTTGGCTGGAGAAGGGGAGATGGCTATCAGGCAGGTAGAACAGGACCAGCAAAGGTAGAGAGGCAACAAAAGCCCCTAGTGTTGGAGGGACAGAGAATGATCCAGAGCATGAGGTGAGTGAGAGCAGGGGAAGGAGGGACAAAACCAGAGGGGGCTTAGGATGCAGCCAAAGAGGCATACTAAAGAGCTTGGGCCTTCGACAATACAGAGTGCTGTGAAAATAGAGAGCAGAGGAGTTGAGGTACAGACATGGTCAGAACCGTGTAGGAGAAAGGTCTCTCCAACGGTAGCAAGGAGGATGAACTGGGGAGGCTGGGTCTGGAAGCAGGGAACAGTTAGAAGAGATCGTCTGGATTCAAATGACAGCTTCACCTCTTATTGACTCTATGCCCTTAGGCCAGGGCTTGCATTTCTACGTGTCTTAGTATTCTTGTTTATTCCACAGTCTAAACACAGAAACTACCCACAAGATTCTGGAAAGAATTCAACGAATAGTACGAGCAAAGTATAGCACTTGGCACATAGTAAGCACTCAATAAATGGCATCAATTGGCAATGGTTGTTGTTATTATTATTACTATTTCTACTGCTATGACATCGAGGAAGAGATCAGGAGGCTTGTTCAGGGCCAGAGCGGCATTTTCCACCCTGTGATTCACACAGCTCTTGCTCGCACGATGTTAATAGGTATTAATGGAAAGAGGGTTCGAGGCCAAACAAGTGTGTGCTTCAACCAAATAAAACTGGAAAACGAACACGGACAGCCCAAACACAAAAAAACTGCAGGACTTCTCCTAACCTTTCATACGCTCACGTGAACTATAACCTTCTAAGTGGAGAACAGCTGAGTTTGTAGCATTTCTCGAACATATTTAGTCATGAAACCCTCTTGCAAGAAATGTTTATTACAAACCTGCAAAACAAATGGTCAGTGGGACCCATTTTGGGGAACAATGGTCCTCCTGGATCTAGTCCTTTTCTCTGGTCCCATAATGCTGAGGACCCTTCTCCAGCCCACAGCTCGAGATTCCCGTGCACACCTGCTGACATCTCCCACCAGGAATATGTGATGGAACTTGAGAGCCCAGGTGGGGCTGAGGTTCATTAAGGACGGAGCATTGGACTTCATTCCAAGTGGCTGACTCCATATCAATTTGGGTCACTGGTGTTAAGGTGTCACTTTCAGTTGCATTTAATTTAAACAAACAATAAAAAGCTCTGTCCTGACTGCGATGGAAGGTGGTAGAGGTTTAATTCCCAGCACAGAGCGGCAGAGTGCAGGATAGGAAAGCCAGAGGCCTGCAGGACTCAGTGGGTTGATGAGAGAGGGAGAGAGGAGGATAGAGAGGGAGAGAAATGTGGACCTCTGGAGCAGGGCCTGTCTGGGGAAGCCCACACTAGACCCTTGTCCCCAGAATCCAGTATCCTCTACCCTGGCCAACTTGGGTAATTCTTTTCACTTCTCTGAGACTCAGTTTCCTTATCCGTAAACTAGACATAAAGGAAGTTGGCACAGCGGCCTTATCGGAGGATTAAATGAGATAAGAGAGGTGGAACACACTGGATTCATGAGTTTTTATATTCAAATACTGGCTTTCAAGATGTGTGCCTGTGTATATGTGTGTGGACACGTGTGTGTGTGTTCCTGTATATGTGTGTGGACATGTGTGTGTGTTCCTGCATGTGTGTGGACACGTGTGTGTGTTCCTATATGTGTGTGTGTTCCTGTATGTGTGTGGACACGTGTGTGCGTGTTCCTGTGTGTGAGGACACGTGTGTGTGTTCCTGTATGTGTGTGTGTTCCTGTATGTGTGTGGAGGTGTGTGTTCCTGTATGTGTGTGGACATGTGTGTGTGTTCCTGTATGTGTGTGTGTTCCTGCATGTGTGTAGACACATGTGTGTGTTCCTTTATGTGTGTGTGTTCCTGTTCGTGTGTGTGGACATGTGTGTGTGTGTTCCTGTATGTGTGTGTGGACACGTGTGTGTGTTCCTGAATGTGTGTGTTCCTGTGTGTGTGGACACGTGTGTGTGTTTCTGTATGTGTGTGTGGACACGTGTGTGTGCACGCTTGTGTGTGTGCACACATGTCTGTGTGCCTGCGTATGTGCGGACATTTGTGTGTGTGTGGACATGTGCGTGTGTGTGTGGGCATTTGTGTGTGTTCCTGTATGGGTGTGTCAACACGTGTTTGTGTGTGTACACGTGTGTGCCTGTGTGTATGGACATTTGTGTGTGTGTGCCTGTGTGTGGGCATTTGTGGGTATGTGTGTGTACCTGTGTGTATTTGTATATGCTTGTGTATGCCTGTGTTTGTGTGTGTACACGTGTGTGTGCCTGTGTTTGTGTGTGGACACTTATCATATGTGTGCCTGTATGTGTGTACACTTGTGTGTGTCTGTGTACATTTGTGTGTGTTCCTGTGTGTGTGTACACTTGTATGTGTGTGCCTGTGTGTGTGTGTTGTACTGTGTCTAGGTAAGGTGTTTGAGAACTCTGGTTCTGGAGCTCTTTCTGGGTTCGAATCTGGTCCTATTCCTTAGCTGTATTGTACTGAGAAAGTTGCTTAACTTCTCTGAGCCTCAGCTTTCCTATCTATAAGACAGGACTAATGATGGGACCTACCTCATACATTATTGCGCGGTGTCAGTGAATTTACATACATTAAATACTTTCATAGCACCCCGCACAAAGAGTCACTTTCGTAAGTACTTAAGACTCTTATTATTGAACCTCACTGGGTGTCCTGCTGCAAACCATCAGAGCCCATGCCCTTGGGAGCCAGCTTTGGGGAGGCAGTCATGTGCTGCATCCCTCCCCTTTCCCGGCAGGGAGGGCGGGGACTAGAGGTCACAGAGGGGCCTTTGACCTCTGGGGCTATTCCCTGGGGTCCACAGAGGAGAAATTTGCTTTGTGCTGCAGCGCCCTCTGTTGGGAGAGCCTAGTTCAGCACTATGGACAGAGGGAGGCTGGGGGCAAACAGGCAAGGACTCAGGCTCAGCCAGTGTCCGAGGAAGAGGCCTGCCCTGCCGTGACTCATGGGTCTGAGTGCCAGGACTGCAAAGTGGAGGCCCTGCCAATCTATTAGGAGACAGGAGCCAAGGGACGTTAAGCAAATTAAAAGCCCCAGGGCTGTCCCGGATGACCTTTTCCTTTGGCTAAGTCACCCCACCCTGTGCCCTCTGCTAACTGTGCTTCTCAGTGCTCCAGAGATGTCTTTCTCTGGGACAAAAGAAGGGCCTCAAAGCTGTATCTTATGAAACGGGAGCTGGAGGAGTCGGCTTCCCCAGAGAGGCTTATGAAGGCAGCCGTATTGCTACTCTTGTTACCATATGGCCATAGACAAGCACACCACAGCCAGGCCCCTTTGGGCAAAACCAATCGTGCACCTGAGCAGACACCTCCTCTCTGATGGGCCCAGTCAGAACATGTGATCCTGGCGCTCCGAGGAGGTTCACTGCCACAGGACGCCTACCAAGTCCCAGGCTTGTGCAAGGAGCTGAGGAACAGAGTGGATAAGACGGAATGACCTACCCTCATTCGTTCATTCATTCATGCATCCATCCAACTGGTATTTGTTGAGGATCCACCATGTGCCAGACACTGGCTAGGCATAATCATAATTATAATACAGGGTGATGTTAAAGAGAGTTGGGGTGATTCAGAAGTCCTGGGGCTGAAGGAGATCTCCAACACACCATCCTCAATCCTTGGTCCTAGGAAGCAACCCTCCCTTGGCCGTTAGGCCTGTTTTCCTCCTCACTAGTGTATTCTCAGATGTCATTCTCTAGCTCCTTCTGTTGGCTCTCCTTTCTAGCTGGTGTGAACCATGGCTGGGAAGAAACTTCACTAAGGGGCCCTGGAATCCCACCTGCTCCCTGGCCCTCATCTCCAAGGGCTGGGCTGCAGGGAGTGCAGCCAGGAAGCCTCACCAATTCAGGGTTCACCTGAGGAACTGATGTTGTCCACTTGCCTGGCTGCACGCTGATTGGCAGCTGGGGACGGGGAGCAGGAACGCCCACACAGCGATGCTTGGCATTTCCCTACATAACTCAGACCAGCACAAGGGACCCCCCCAGCTTGATGCTGTTCCCCAACCAGGGAGCCCCTTCCACAGAGGGTTTAGAACCTGGGATGGACTTTCGGGTTTGTTGACTTTTTCTTGGGTCAGAGTGGGGAGGGCAGGGCCGGGTAGGAGGCAGTTAGGGACCGTGCCCTGAAGCCTGAGAAGAAGGCGAAGGGGAGAGGTGACCTCAAGCTGACCCTCAGCAGTCTGGAGAAGGGGAGACCTGGGTGGACGCGCGTGAGAGGGAGCAAAGAACAGCAGCCCAAGGGAGAAGAAAGGACCTAAGACTCCAAGTGTTCAAGCCATATGCAGTCCAATCAACCTGGCAACCAATTAGTCTGATTCACAAAACGTCGTGACATAACAAGGACTACGTACAAAAAAAAAAAAAAAAAAAAACCACGTAGGGACAAACTGTAATCAAACACCTATTTATAAGGGTTTATTATGATCATTGTTATTATTTTACTGAGAGGATCATTCTAAAGCCTGTCAGGTGAACGTATGCTTTCAGATCTTCATAAATGCAAATCGCTGCTTCTGGGGCGGGTGAGCAAGCTGAGCCACAGGGCTGCCTTGGGAGGCCATGGGATGAGGTTCCAGAGGGCAGGTGGAGGGAGTAGTTTGCTTTCACAAACATCTCTGCACAAAGCTTACCGAGAGGCAGTCCAGCAACCACCCATTGCCCACCCCACTCCCTACACTCCTCTCAGAGGGCTGCTGGAGATGGAACTGGCTATGTACCCATTGCCCATGTAGATAAACAATGCAACAGCCTGACTCAGAAACCTGCCAGAGCTAGGGAAGCTGGAGATTCTCCATAGAAGGCCTGAGTAAAAGGTCCCACCTGAGTTCTGAGCCAGTTTTGCCCCTGGCTTTTCTGGCCCTTGCCAATCTCTTGGGTCCCTACCAATGGTGAAATTCTGTCTCCTGAACTTCCTCATCTAACCACATCCCCAGCCCACCCCAAGGGCTAGAGTACCCCTCCACTTCATCCTCACAGGAGGCCTCAAGGTCCACCGCCAGGGCTGAGGCTCAATGGTGTGCATGTGTGTGTGCGCGCGTGTGTGTTGGTGGGAAAGTAATGGTAACATACAAGTCCCAAACCCGTTCTTCTCAGGCCTGGGGAAAAAAGGTGTCAGGTCTGGCAAAAAGGTGGAAACTTGGTCTGTGCCAGGAGGAAACAAACAGTTCCTCACCCATTCTTGGCTGGATCCCAGCGTGTGGAAAAAAGACAGAACACACCCCATTTCCGTGGGTCCCTGGGGGAAGGAGCAGCCGTAATTGGGGAAGTTTCAGAACCCGGAAACCCCTTAATCTTGCTCAATGAGGGCATTCATCGTTGGCAAGGCCAGAACCCCAGAGCCACACCCTGCCTGCCCTGCTCCCAGGATGGCATCTTTCCCTCTCGGGAGGGAGGTTGCCGCCTTTCATCAGACTGGGTAGTGGGGAGGGCGATGGTAATCCCGGGGATGCGGGGGTGCTGGGGAAGGGGGATCCGACGGAGCATAGCTTCCAGGGCGGGGTGCTGGGTCACCTGGGTAAGGGTTAAGAAGGTGGAGGCAGCAAGCCAGTTTTGAGTGAGGGGAGAGGAGAGGTTACGAAGGGGTGAGCTCTCCTTCTCCCTGCAATAAATCGGCTTAGCGGACGAGAGCCGAACAGCCCAGAAAGGATTAAAGAAAAGTCTGTATAATACGCGGAGAGCGCGGCGAGGGGAGGGCGAGGAGGGCGGGGGGCGGGGAGAGGGGGAGGGACGGAGGGAGGGCGCGGGGAGCGGGGTGCTCTCGCCTCTGCGAGAGGCGAGCGAGAGGCAGAGAGAGCGCGATACGGCTCCAAACTCCGGCGCTGCAGCCGATCCGACTCCGGGCCGCGGTGGGCACCGCGCGCAGCCGGGGAGCCGAGAACCGCGGCGCGCCCCGAGGACGCCCAGAGCTCGAGGGTTGCTGCGCCTCGCAGAGCCGGAGCCGAGTCGAGCCGGGCGCCTAGGCGGCCCGGCCGCGGCGGCATGGGGGCGCCCCCGCGGCGCTCCGCGCTGCCCGCCACAGCCTCGGCCAGCGGCCGGAGGCAGAAGCGCGTCTGAGCCCATGGCGAGGGGACCCGCCGCCGCCGCCGCCACCGCCGCCGCCCCGCCACCGCAGCCAGCTCCCGGGCACCATGCGAGCCGCCCCGAGCCTCCGCCGCTGCCTCTGCCTGCTGCTCGCCGCGATCGTGGACCTGGCTTGCGGTGAGTGCGCGAGCGCCTGGCGGGTGCCGGGCGGGGAACGCGCGCGGGGATGGGGCACCGGGGGAGAGTGCGGGCCGGGGTCGCTCCGAGAGGCTCGGGCTACGAGCACCGGTCCTGCCTGGGGTCTGTGGAACTGGTTGGCTTGATGAGGGAGGGAGGACGCCTCTGGGGAGAGCGCTCATGGGTTTGTGCCAGGGTGTGTGTGTGTGTGTGTGTATACAATCGTGTGTCTTTGTTGTGTCTCTGGGTGAGGGTGTCCGGGAAGGAGCTGTGTGGGGAGAAGGTGCGGGAGTGTATTTAGAGATGCAAGTGTGTGTGCGCCTGTGTGTGTGATGGTGTGGGGTCTGTGTGTGAGTGAGCGAGTGTCTGGAGGGGTGTTAGAGTGTCTGTGTCAGTTACATGGAGAAGGTGTATGTGTGAGAGTGTGAGAGAATGTTGGGGGGGGGGGGTGTGAACATGTGCCAGCTTCCCAGTGAGGGTGTGAAGTGTGTGAGCATGTGTCATTGTGGGTGTGAGGTGTTAGGGGGTGGGTATGTGAGGTTTGGCGTTTCACGCGTGTCCCGAGTGTGCAGGTCTCTAGGGGTGTACGACAGCGGATTACTATTTCTGTGTGCACAGGAGACGGGACTGTGACACTTGGGCAGGAGTGTGCTTATCTGGGATGGGTGGGGGTGGAGGTGCCTGGAGGTCGTGTGCTTCATGGGGCTGGGAGTGTGTGTATGCGTGCCATGGAGCGTGTGGTTCTTGTGTGCAGGGAGGTATGGACGCGTCCGGGACTGGGGAGTGAGCAGCTCAGTGTGTGTGTGTGTGTGTGTGTGTCCCGTGTGGACTTGCTCCCGGGTTAGGCTAAGCCAGCTGGAAGGAGGGTGAAGCTGAGCGGGTTCTCCGGAGCCAGCGAGAGATGGCTCCGCAGGCCCAAGGTCCGCGGTTCGCGGCCGGCCTCCCGCCCAGCGCCGCCGCGTAGCGGGTCTTAAATGGTGACGGAGCCGAAACCTTTTCGCACAGTGAGCGGAGAGCCAACGCGAGGCTAAAAGCCAGGCGGGAGGGAGGCGGGACCAGCGAAGAGCCGCGGGCACCGAGACTAGAGGGTCCGCGTCGGGGATCCTCCTCCCAGCCTGGTGCCAACCTCAGCCTGGCTGGAGTCAGAGCCTGGCTCCGCCTCGGAGGGGGAGGGGGACGCGAGGTGCCAAAAAGTCGTCTTTATGATCAATAAGGTCTCGACCCCGAGCCCCACTGGGTGATAGAGATGGGCATCACCTGTCCTATGCCATAGCCTTGTCCCAGCAGGAGGTGCTTGCCTAGGCTCCGAGAGTGCCTGCGAGGGAGGGGTGCCCCCTTAAAAATTACCCCAACTCCTTCTACCCCGAAGTCCTTGGGGAGTGCTGGGTCTGCCGATAGGAGAAGCTGCAGAATTTGAGCCTAGAAGGTAGTCCTGACAGCGAGGGGGGAGGAATTGGTGTAACCCAGAAGGAATGCAAACCCTGTACTTTGTTCCCCTATCCTTGGAACAAGAGACTTTCCAAAGTGGATCAAAATCTCCCCCCTCAACTTTGGGTTGAGGGCACCTGGCTTCGGATGCCTCTAGAGGGAAAGGTTATATGGGGGAGGTCCCGGTTCCAGCGCCGCCGAGAGGGCACTGGGGTTTGTTGAAAGGCACTGGAGCCCTCACCTGGACATTGCAGGGAGCGGGGGTTGAAGGTTGGGGACCGAAGGTAAGCACTCCTTTCCCTGGGAATGCGCAGAACAGAGAGACGAGGCAGGGTGGTGGAGAGGACTGATGGGAAGGGCTTGGTGGGAAACCCTGGCTCCGTCAGGACCCCACCCTGCGAGCTCTCCCTGGAACCCGGGAGCAGTGTT
Organism: Piliocolobus tephrosceles; assembly: GCF_002776525.5. Lineage (NCBI taxonomy): Eukaryota > Metazoa > Chordata > Mammalia > Primates > Cercopithecidae > Piliocolobus > Piliocolobus tephrosceles. The sequence goes on along the minus strand of NC_045434.1, from coordinate 204,578,209 downwards.
CTTCTGGCTGCAGGGCCGCGGAGAGCTGACCCGGCATCCTGGCGCCTCCGATCCCTTTGCCCGCCTCTGCGGGCTGTGGGAGGCGGGGGTTGGCGTGGCTGAGGGTGAGCGCATCTGGGCCGGGGGAGCCAGCGAGGCCTCCGAGCTCAGCTGAGCAGGATGAAGGAAGAGCGCAGATCCGGATCGCGAATGGGAAACTTTGCGCCTCTGGGGTGCAGAGGGAGGTCCGAGGCCGCCGGGAGCCCTCTCTTCTCCGCAGAGGAGAGCACAGGAGGGTGGGGTCCCTCTTTGCTCCTTCCAAGTCTGTGCCCAGAATAGGGGGCGGGGTGCGAGAAGAGTCCGTGAGAGACGCAAGAGGCGGGCGGTGCCGGAGGAGGGCGCCCTTCCTGGAGGTGGCCGAGAGAGGTGCACCTGGCAGCGGCTTTGCAGGGCCACCTGCCTCGGAGGGCAGGGAGAGGAGCAACCTGGGCCGGCCTTTACGAACGTACTGGCGGTCACTGCTAGGGGATGGACACGGCCAGAGCGCCCTCGCCGGTTCTACCCCATTCGCGTGGCAGAGCAAGGGTGCCCGACGCTAGAGAGTCGGGTCTGGCAGGAGGAAGGAGGCCGCTGCCCCTCGCACTGGCTGGGCCGGAAGTCCTTGCCCTGGCTCCCCACTTCCCAGAATCAGACCCTCCAGAGGAGAATCCCACATTTCTCGGGACTCCCGGGAGTCTTTTGGGGGCGTTTTCAGCTCCTCCAGCCCCCGTGAACTGTGCCTGGGCACTTCTGGGAAGTCCTGCGCTGGAGCCTGTGTAGTGGCGCCGGGCTGGGGGTGGAGGAGTGGTCCTCAGCCGCTGTTCAGCCCTGGGAAACGCTCCGCTGACAGCAGGGTGGGGGCGGCCCCAGTTAGGGGTAGCCCACGGCCCCAGCCGGGGGGTCTCCGGGATTGCGCGGGCGGAGGTGGGCGGCCCGGCCGGTTCTCTGGTTCTCTGTCTCCGCAGCCGCGTGTCAGCAGGTGGGTGGGATGGAAGGGCTGTCTCCGCTGGGCCGCCGCAGCCGCAGCGCCGAGACTGCGGGGGCTGTGCGCGCGCGAGCGGGTGTGACGACTTTATATATTTATCCTCTCTTCACACGCCCCCTTCCCGCCGGGCTCTGGCGCGGTAGGGTTTCTTCTCCAGCCTCAACCGGGGGTGTTAAGGGTCCTAATCCCTGCAGGCTGCCCCGCCCATGCCCCTCCAGCGGGGCCCCGCCCCTAGCCATAAACTCCACCCCTCTTCCACCCCCCAACCACCCTGCAAATCGGAGTTTTTCATTTTCGTGTTTTAATTGCAGAGAATATTCGAGCTGGAGCGACCTCGGAGATCACTCACTTCGGTGGTTTTGAAACTTCTGTATTTTTCTTTTTCTTTAAAGTAGGAGAACCCGTTTGGAGGAAACATTATCACCCTCGTAAATTCCCCATACCTTGAGCAAGATGATAGGTCCGAAAGCAGAGCTGCCCTAGTGGATGCTGGGATGAGGCCCACATCGAGCGCTTCTTCCACACAAGTCTTTCACAGCCTTAGACTGCTCCCTTCGTCCGCAGCTAATATCGTAGCTGGGGTTTTGTTTTTTCAGTAGCCCCGATTATATGGATCAGCTGCGATGTGTCAAGCAGGATGCTGGCTGCTGCTTCGCAGTCCTCATTCATACTGCAAGATGGATTTAAGACCTTCTTTTCACAGACTAGGAAACTGAGGTTCAGAGGTTTAAGATTTGTTAACGACAGAAGTGCAGGCTCCTTCCCGCTCCCTCCTAGTTCTCCCTGGGCTCATCTTTCCTCCAAATCTTCCCTCTCTCTGGCCACAAAGACTCCCTTGGGCAGGGCATGTGAGCAAAGAAGGACCCAGGTCATCTGAGTGATGCCTCAGATTTGCCTGGCTCCTCTGATATTTCAGAGCGTTAGTCACACACATACTTGAACTTCACTACACTCTCCCAAGATGGGCAGAGAAGGGAGTAGGGGAAGGAGTTGGAGGAGTTTAGGGGACTTGCTTAGGTGCCTGGTTTATAGCAGTGTGTGACTTCAAAGGCAGAGACCAACAACAAAGAGCCTGGTTAGTTCTATTAACTGGGTTTCCTGGGATCTGCAGAGGTATTTAACCTGGGCAGTTGACAGCCTGGCTTACCACCTTGCCCACCTCTGCTACAGCCCCAGGCCACCAGGAATTCATGTATTCGTGCATCCAACAAATGCTTATTGTACACCATGTGCCAGACACGGTGCTGAGCATTGGGAAAGTGGCTCTGAGCTTGGTAGAGGAGTCCCCTGCCTCTATGGTGTTTAAGGTCAGTGGTAAATTGATGCTTCATTTAGAGGGAGGAAGGGGCTATTATCTCTCTCTGGCCCTAACCGAGCCAGGCATCATGCCATGTGGTTTATCATTCTTGTCTCATAGAATCCTTACAAGTACCCTGAGAAGTAAAATAAGGCCCGTTTTGTAGATGAGGAAACTGAGGCTCAGAGAGGCTAGGTAACTTTGCCGAGGCTACCGAGTCGTTAAATGGCAAGCAGGAATTCAGATACAGGGCTGTCTGACTCCCTGACCTGTGCTTCCTCCCTCCATGCTCTGCTATCTCCTGGTGATAATTTCCTGAGCTCCGGCCACATGGATGTGTCGAGTCTCCCGTCTGGATGCCTGACTCCTTCCCAAACCCACACTGAAATAGAATCACCCAGGGTGTTCATCTGCACAGATGGGAGAGGGAGTGTTCCTGAAAGCTATTGCCATCACCAAGAGAATGAATAGGCATCTGCTGTGGGCAGGGCACATCTGAAAAGAGCAAGGCCTATGAGTGTGATCCCCATCCCGGGGCACCGAGAGGCTGGGCATGTTTCCGAAGAGATGAATGACAATCTGTTTTGTTCATCCTCCCTCTCTACCTCCTTTCCTCCCCCATCCACTCCTATTCCCTTCCCCTCTTTTTTCTTTTCTTCTTCTTTTTTCTTTTTTAAATAAAAGGAGGTTCAGGATCTTTTGTATGTGGAGGAACTGGGAGTTTCAAAACCAGGTCTGAAGCAATCCAGAGACAGCTGCTTTTTCATCACTAGAAAGGGAGTACAGCAGCCCTTACTACTTGTAGGAGGGTACAAAGCTGTTCATTTCGAATGATAAATGTCAGCGGTGGTAAAACACATGACATCACTTCCTAGGAGGTGTCCTTCTTTAAGATGAAATTCCAAGGAAGATTGGGGTGGTGAGATCCTGGAACCCACCTTTATGCTTTCAGTGAGCTCCAGGAGTGGAGGGGGACCATGTTCACTAAGACCCTTGGCCAAGATTCCATGGACAGAGCAAATAAAGGTAGTGTGTATGGGGCTGGAGGTGTAGGCCCTCTTCAGCCACCTCTGCAGCCCAAAACAGCAGGAGAGACAGGTTGTGGCAGGGGGTGGATTGGGGGTGGGGTCTTTCTGAGACTCAGATTTCAATCCCCTCCCAGGAAAGGAAGTTGGTGTTTGTCTTGTCCACCGGTCTTTGTTATATCTCCTGGCCACGTACTAGATTTGCTTTGGGAAATCACCCCCACCCCCCAAACACAAATTGCATGACATCTTGGTGAGTGAGACTACTAGGTAAGGCATCCCCAAGGTGGGCCCTGGAATCTGAATATTGAGCAGAGTGTCACAAAGACTGAGAATCACTAGAATGTCCCCTTGCCATTGGGACCCCCAGGAAACCATCCTTTGTTGGTTTCCTGAGACTGATAATGATGGGACCTACCTCCCAGGGTGCTGAGAGGGTGGAATCAGGCATTACAAGCAGAGCTCTTGCTTAGTCCCATGGGCTCTGATGCTTGTTACTAGTGTTAACCATGGTAATGATAAGTACCTGCTGAAGCAGCCCCAGTCCTTGTGGTCCTCGACTTTTCCACAGTGTTCTCATTGGTTACTTTTTTTTGGCTTGAGTGTCCAGTGTCTATTTCTGCTGCTTGCAAGGAAAGGATAGCATGTGATGACTGGTGCCAGCCTTGGAGTTGCCAGTCAGCGCACTCTTGGTAATGCACAGAGGATGGTTCATGGCCCTCTGGCTGGGGATGACCAATCCCACCGCCTGCCCTCTGTCTTTCCCTGGAGTCTTGAGGCCCATTGAGTGCAGTCTGAGACACAAGCTGTTCCCCGCCAGTAAGATGTACAGATGGAGCCAGTCTTATTGTGAACTTCCAATCCCCTGACCCACTAGATCCCCTGATCCCCTGCTCCACGCAGGCAGGGACCCCTTCTGGTTCTGCTCACTGTTGAGTCTTCTCCACAAAACACATAGCAGGTGATCAGTCAGGTTGTTTGTTTGGGTGATTAGGCTACCTCTGGCCTTTCGACATGTGCATCCTGGTTTTGAAGAGGGCTGAGCATGTGGCTTTTTATTTCTATGGAAAATTGTGTGAAAAGGCTTATAACATGTGGCATTGAGGCTGGACTTGCAGGTGGACTCCCTGGCAGCAAAGATGTTCTGATCCTGGAACTACATTCTTTCTTTCTGAAGTTTCTCAGATAATCAAAGTAGCAGAGGCCCTGACTAGACATCTTAACTCTCTACCTGCTGGCAGTACTTGAAAATGGACTAAACGCTTCCACATCCATTATTCCATTTAGATCTCACATCAGACATGGAGACAGCTAGTCTTGTACCTGTTGAACAGATGAGGGAAAATGAAGCTCGGGAAGATGAAAAGATGGCAGTAGGCAGTGGCTGGACTGGAACCCAGATTCTGTGGCTGCAAGCTCAGCCTTCCTCCCATCCTCAACCTATTGCTGGGCTTCATTCAGCCCACAGGGGTCTGGCATGAGACAGGTCAGTTTCCCATGTGCTTACAGGCCAGTAAGCTTTGACCTGAAGTGTGTACTGTGAGCTGCGTGCTGCTGTAGCCACTTTGCTGATGTGACTTCCTCCATCCTCCACTGCTGTCCAGGTGGGTGTTATATCCCCAGTCCACAGGTGAGGACACTGACATGCCCATGGTCACACAGTTTGAGACCAGAACTCACTGTCTCCCCTGTCCCTACAGTCTTGTCCTGCTCAGAGATTTCTGGCCTTAGCTTCTCCATCCTTTGCCTCCTCCCCCACTTCCGCCCTTTCTTGGCTCAGAGAGCAGACATCTGCCCTCAGCTAGCACAGCCCCTGGCTCCCTATAAGGCTCTCTCCAAGTCTCTGCTCACCCACATCCTCCCTCCACAGCCCCCCACCACACACACACACAGATTCAGGTGTGCCCTAAGCATGTTTGCAGCAGCACTTTGGGCAACACTTTGAAAGCAGCCCTCCTCTGGGGCTGAAGATAGTTGAGGGTAGTCTCCTTCCTGAACAGAACTCTTGAGGGTGAGCATCCCTGCACCCCCGGCCCTGGCACCCGGCCTGGCTCTGAGTACATAGATCCTGAAGATGTGTTTGTTGAATGAATGAATGCTGTCTCCCTTGAGCCTGAGGTTTGGTTCAAACACCAGACCCAGGCTTGTTTCCTGGCCCTACTCAGTTGCCTCTGGAAGTACTTTCTGGTGTGAGAATGTGTCCATTGTCCTTCTCCATTGCATGGACCACTGTGGCATCACAGCTGGCATCTGGAGGAGGGGCCAACATTGCAAGGTGGTGGGAAGACCAAGGGGGCTTCGTGTCCCTTCTATATTCTCCTTGGAGAGGGGACTGTCCTAGATGGCCGATGGTAGGGGGATTTGGGAAGGTAAAGAAAGAAGGAAGGAGAGAGGGAAGGAAGGAAGAAAGATGAGAAGGAAGGGAGGGAGGGAGGGGGGAAGAGAGGAAGGAAAGAAGGAAGGGACGGAGGGAGGGAAGCAGGGAGGGAGGAGCGAGCATTCACTGGGCAGCTACTATGTGCCAAACCCTGTGCCAGGCATGTTCACGCATAACATCATACTCAACTATCCCAGAAATGCCCATTTGGAAGATAATATTCTCCACCTTTACAGATGAGGTAAAGAGGCTTGGAAAGATTGTGTGACTTGCCTGAGTGAGGGGCAGAGGCAGATTCACCCCCAGGCACTGATTTGCACATCTCTTCCCAACTCTGCATTTTTCCCGTTGGTAGCTTGAAATGGACCATTACTGGAGTATTCACACAATGAAAATCGGCAAACTATACACTGGGGCCTCCCTCACCCCGGAACTGGTTGTTACACATTTGCCAGCACAACCCTAGGTATGCCCATCCTTCCTAATCCCTGTCTCTGCGGGGCAGCCACCTGGGGTTAATGCGCTTTGGTTTCCATCTGCACTGGGCTCATGTTGTCGACCACTTCCTAACAAAGTATCCTTGGGCAAGACACTCACTGTCTGAGTCATAGTTTCCCTGTCTTTTAAAAATGGAGGGTAAGTGAGAGAGAGTAATAGCACATGAAAGCTTTTGGCATGAAACTGGCCTTTCCCTTCCTCCTGATGGGACCAGCAGGCCGTGGAGACTCTGGGATGAGAGTGAGGTCACTGTTTCTTCTCCCTCTGCTGGAGCTGCTTTGGCCGAGAAGTCCATGATCCAGTCACTTCCATTAATTTAGCAGCTGCCCCAGGCCTGATTCTGGACTGACAGAGACATCTCGGGAAGTTTCAGGTTGTGGGCAATCCCACATTCACTGGGAACAATAAAAAATCACGTGTAATCAAATGGCCAATACAGGGCTTGAACCAAGCTTATGTCTTTGGGGATTAAAGGCAGTGGCCCAGGAAGGCTCTGAAGGATTGAAACAATCTTGACAGGTCAGGAGAGGGTTCCACGCAGAAGAAACAGCACATGCAAAAGGCTGGGGGGAGAAGGGGGAATGCCATCTGGGCAGGTGAGGGTTGGAGCCATGAGGCACGTGGCCTTGCTTAAGTGCAGGTCCTGGGTGAGGAGCTGGGGAAGGGGGTTGGAGGAGCTGGCAGAGACCTGCCTGCTAGGGAAGCAGTCTAGATTTGAGCCCATGGGGTAAGGGGAACAGTTTAAAAGAGTGGAGTGGCATTCCCAGAGCAGGGCTCTAAGAAGATTAATTTGGCTTTTCTGGGCCACCTGAAGCTGGAAGCTCTTTCGAACCTCCACTGGGTTATAAATGGTTGCTCTGAGCTGCCCAAAGAGACAACGGACTCCAGAAAGAAATGCCATCATTTGGAGATGGCCCACTTCTCCCAGCACATCCTGACTCGGCAAGAAGGGAAAGCCAGGGCCCTGCCCAGGCCCTACCAAGATTGCACAGCCTGGAATGGGGCTGCCCCAGCCCGAGTATGTAACTTGGGCCTGATCCAAGAATGAAGGGAGGAGGAGCGTGGTCCTGGGGAGAAGCTTCTAGATCTCCAGTGGGCATGGGCTTTGTGGTCTAACCAGCCTTCAGATTCCACCTCCACCACTTGTTCAAGTAACCTCTTCATTGCTTTTATCCTTGGTTTCTTCAACTGCACTTGTAACTCTTCACGGTGTCCTCATGGGGTGGGGGCTGCTGGGAAGTGTGAATGGATAATACCAGGAGACCATAGGCACAGTGGCTAGCACACAGTAGGTGTTTGAAAAGTGGTTGCTCCCTTGAGGATGTTTGGCTCTCGACCACATGGTAGGAGCACCCTCCAAGTTTGAAGAGGAAGAAGTGTTTATAACCCTCGATGCCCAGGAGGAGAGGATGCATGGCAGGTTTCCCCACGTGGATCACTGGAAGAATCTTTGGGTTTGGAATTACAGAGCATCTGAGCCAGAAGTGAGCTGGGAAATTATCTGCACTATCTCCTCTCTCCCCATTTTAGAGATGAGAAAACTGAGGCCAGAGAGAGGAATGAGTCCTCCTTTGTTGCATGCACTGAGCATGATGTGGGGGGCAGGTCTTCTCCTTCAATGTCAGGGATCTGTCCCAGGGCTTGGCCAGGTGGACCCACCACCTGAACAGCCTGGCACAGGGAAGCCTCTGGGTCCCCTGAAATTGGGTGGGGACCTTGGCAGCGCTTCAGTAGGGAGCAACCCCCAGCCTCCTACATCACAGGACAGCTTGGGAGTCGCCAGGGAGAGAAGCAGCTGAGCCTTTGGGTTTTTTTTTTTTTTTGTTCCTTTGCCAAGCTGTTCCCTTTGCCCTTTTGTTTCTCTTTCTGCAGAGGCGCTCAGCGCTCCTCTGATGGGCTTGTTTGTCAGCAGTCGTTGGTGCTTCCTTTATCTCCCCAGCACCATCTCTTCCTCCTTTTATCCCTAACACCGCCCCAAAGGAAGGCGTCCATCACTGGCTGCCCTGGCATCATTCTGGGCTGGGCTGGGCTGGGGGAGGGTAGCACAAGCCTCCAATACACTGGCAGAGGCCGGGGCGGCCAGAGGGTGGGTAGCTGTGGCATCCTGAGCTGGAGCTCACCGCCCGAGTGCTCTGGTTTTGTCGAGTGGGTATTCAGGCCATACAACAGCCAAGAGCCGAAGAAAGGCCAAGTGTCTGGTTCCATAGAAGCAGGTGATGAGTTGTTAATTGTCACCCAGCACCTAATGTCCCAGGCAGGGGCGGAAGGAGTGAGGTGGGGGGCGGCAAAGGCAGTCACTTCACAAAGACTTCTTTGTTCCTGTCTGCAGCAGAGAAGTGGGTCTGATCTCAGCTTGGAAGGGAAGAGGCATCAGAAGGCCAATTCCTAGGGCCTGTTGCCTGGCTGGGGAGCTTTTGGGAAGGTGGGGGGAAGAAGGACGAGTTACCCCACGGAAAGCATAGGGGTTACCTCCTGGGGAAGAGTTAGTCATTCCCAGCCAGTCTGGCTTGCAGAAAGGAACTTCTTGTTTCAGGAAGCAGTATAGTCTCTCTCTTCCCTCCCTCCCTCCCTTCCTTCCTTCCTTCCTTCCTTCCTTCCTTCCTTCCTTCCTTCCTTCCTTCCTTCCTTCCCTCCCTTCCTTTCTCCCTTTCTTCCTTCCTTCCTTCCTTTCTTTCTTCCTTCCTTCTTTCTTTGTGTGATTGAGGAACTGAACTTTGTTGAATTCAGCTAAACAGAAGTCAAGACACTTTGCTTAGTTTTCATTTAAATGTCAGTAGTCACACACGGCTATGTATTGATTGGAACAGTGCAGCTCTAGACTGTAAGCCCTAAGAGGGCAAGAACTTATCTATTCCCTTCTTTCCTTCCTCCCTTCCTCCCGTCTTCCCTTCCCTCCTTCCTTCCTTCCTTCTCTGGCTCTTGTTCATTTGTGCAGCAGATATTTATTGGATGTTTCCTGGGGGTCAGACACTGTGCTGGCTTCTAGAAATCCAGAGGAGGGCGAATAGGCAAGTTCTTGCCCCACTGGGGCTTACAGTTCAGGGTTACACTGTTTCAATACGTGGCCATGTGTAACTACTGACGTTTAAATTAAAACTAAGCAAGTCTTCTCAGCTTCCATTTAGCTGAATTCAACAAAATTCAGTTCCTCAAACACATGAGTCACATTTTAAGTCCTCAACAGTGATTGGTGGCTAGTGACGACGGTTTTGGGCAGTGCACTTCCAGAAGCTCTACTGGACAGCGCTGGTCTAGGACAATGTTCCTCTTTGGGTGTGGCATGCCCATTGACAGGAAGAAAGTCACAAGGAATGGTAGCAAGGGGGCGGCTTTCCCTTTTCTTTTCTCAGATTGTCCTTCTGGCTGTGCCAAGGAGAAGGTCTCAGGCTGATGGTCTCATGCTTTAACGCCCCTCTATCACAGGCTGATTTCTTTCCAACAAAAAGATAATAGGTCTGGGGCAACCAGCCTCCAGCAAGCCAGAGGGGGCAAAGCTTTTAATAACAGTGTTTTGTTTCTATTGTAATTATTTTTCAGTCACTCTCTGTTTAAGGCAACTGATACCAATTTGCCATTTGGGACAGTGATTTAAATTCTCCCTCTTTAAAAAAAAATGGCTTTATTTAAGTAAAAAAATGAGTCAAGTTAAAAATGTTAAGTACATAGTGAAGCAGGTGGCTGCAGATACGGCCAATCTGTGAAGGTGGCCGACGTGAATGTCTGCAGTTAGAAACCTTGGTTCAGATGGAACCACACGGGCTTCTGGAGGCACCACCATTTCTATGTTCTGTGATCCGGGGAACAAGTTACTTCACTCCTTATCAGATTCTGGTAGGAAATGGCAGGCTCAGCCCGGAGCATCTGAGGAGGGCTTGTTCATGGGACTATTTGCATAGGATTTCTGGAAAACCGCAGGGGATGGTGCAGCACCTTGGAGCTAGAAGAGTGGGGCACTTTCTACCTGTTGCCTGGAGGAGAGATGTAACCAGAAAGCAGGCTGGGCTGTGCCAAGAGAACTGCCAGACAGTCAGGTGGCCCTGTGTAGAGGATTACAGCCAACTCTTGGGGGCCTGGCAGGAAGCTGGAGGGAGAAATACCCTCACTTTACCCTCTTCCTGCCGTTGGGTCCCTTGATGGTGCCATCCATTGATCAAACCCTATTGGAAGCCCATACAGACCAGCCTCCAATGTGCAGAGCTGCTAGAAAGGGAAGAGAACAAGCTGGGGTCCAAGCAGCAGAGATCCAGCACAATCCCGCTAAGTCTCAGTTTCCGCATTTATAAAACGCTCTGTGATGCTCATTGTACCTGACAGGGTTGTGGCGATGATGCAATGAGACAACATATATGTAACTAATGATCGGTAGCTATTTACATTTACAACAATAACAGCAATATGGTGCTTACTCTTGTGTCCAGTCCCGGGTTCTGTGGTAGATTTTTCCTGAGCTAGGAAGTAGCCTATGAGAATGGGGTTTTAGGGTACATGGTGGAATTTGGCTTTTCAGCAGCACACGGATTTGAAGGGGCAGACAACTTTGGAGGCACATTGCAGCTTGCAAAGCGGAAGCACTAGCACTCTCCACCGGCTGGTATTGACCTTTGCAGTGTGTCCTTCCTACTCTGGTCTCTTCAACATTTCCACATCTCCCCTGTGCCCTAGTCCATCTCGCTGATCGATTACTTCACCCCAGGGCTTACCGATTCGTCATTCCCCAGTCTATTTTCCACTCTATTTCCCATGGAGACGTTCTTTCTCCTTAGATCCATTTAGGTCATCTTTCCACCATCCCCACTGGCTCCCATCATGTGCAGCCTGGTCCACTTCCGATATGAAGAGGCTCAAAGCTGTCTTCTTCCAAATGGAAGGCAGGCACTCTCCAAGCCTCCGCTACTCCTGCCAGAGGCTCCTCTCACCCTTGCGGGTGGGGGAAAGGAGGATACTGTTGAGTAACTTAGTACTTTGGACCACTGGATCTTTATCCTTCACCTGAAAGCTGGAAGTGCCATTGCCACTTTTAGAGGGATCTAAAGGAGTAGCTGGAGCTCAGGGAGTAGCTGGCTTCTACATGGAGATAAATATTCCTCAGGAAAACTTCCACCGGCAGTCCTCTTAGCTCCTAGTTTCTAAGTTGCCTGTGGTGGCTTTTCTCATGATCCACTCTTTTCCTTTGTCCGGTCCCTTTTCTCATCTACCTGACTGTTGAAATTGACTTTGATGAGGACTAATTTTGTCCATTGAAATTCATGAGACACTTACCCATTTCGTGCTTTGCTGAAATTGCCGTGACAAATACCAGTGGCAATTTCTTCCCTGGCTCATTCTCTGAAGTGCTGTGGGCAAGACAGGGTGCCCCTGCCTTCGCCAACATGCCATCTGTCGGCTCTGCCATCCTCCACCAGCCCTGCTGTTGGCCGTGCCTGATGCAGATCCATCTCAGCCCTTCCTATGTGCTCGGTGGTGTGTGATCCTTTAGGAGGGGATGAGTTGCCTAAGGGGGACAAATATGCCTCAGGGGGAAAAATTTCACCCACACCCGCATTGGGTCTCAATGTCCAAGTTGACTGAGGTGATATTCCTTTACCTGGCCCCTGTTCCATTTACCTGACGGTCCAAATTGACTTTGATGAGGACTCATTTTCCATCATCAAAGTGGGGACACGTTCTGTAGGCCAGTCCTCCATCACAGGCAGGTGCACCACTTCTGTCTCCTTGAGCCAGGTCCTGGGTCACCAGGATAGCTTTGGTCACCCATGAGTGACCAGCCTTGTGGCTGGTGAGCTCCGAACCAGTCCCTGGTCTGAGCCTGGACACACTGCAGAGATGGCCGAAGAAACCTCAGTCACCCTCTTCACAACTTTTGTCATGTCTGTCTCATCTGTGCTTTTTAAAAAATAAACTTATTTTTTTGAGACAGAGTCTCACTCTGTCACCTAGGCTGGAGTGCAATGGCACAATCTCGGCTCACTGCAACCTCTGTCACCAGGGTTCAAGCGATTCTCATGCCTCAGCCTCACGAGTAGCTGGGATTACAGGTGCATGCCACCACACTCGGCTAATTTTTGTATGTTTTATAGAGATGGGGTTTTGCCATATTGGCCAGGCTGGTCTCGAACTCCTGACCTCAAGTGACCCACCTGCCTCGGCCTCTCAAAGTGCTGGGATTATAGGCATGAACCAACACGCCCAGCCACCCTATCTGTACTAATTTTTACACCATCATTTTCTTAAAATCAAATTTCAATGGACTCCTTTTTTGGCTTGTCTGGTTCCAGGGAAAAATGTATGGGTTTGTAGTATTGACCTTAGATTTTTTTTTTTTTAAGGAGATGGAGTCTTGCTCTGTCACCTAGTCTGGAGTGCTGCGGCATCTTGGCTCACTGCAACCTCTGCCTCCCGGGTTCAAGCAATTCTCCTAACTCAGCTTCCCAAGTAGCTGGGACTACAGGTGCACGCCACCATGCCCAGCTAATTTTTTCTGTATTTTTAGTAGAGATAGGGTTTCACCATGTTGCCTAGGCTGGTTTCGATCTCCTGAGCTCAGGCAATCTGCTCGCCTCGGCCCCCAAAGTGCCAGGATTACAGGCGTGAGCCACCGTACCCAGCCAGCTTTTTCATTAATTCATATTAAAATAAATATGTGAGTATTTGAAAATTTTAAGAAACTTCTTTCATACCGTCTTAGCATCAGCCTGTCAGCTGCTTTGGAAAATACCAGTTTGGTAGGAAGGGCACTAGCCTAGCAGTTCTGGACCCTAGGATCTGATTTTAACTTCTCCATTAACTTGCTGTGTGGCTCATCCTACTCTCCTGGGTCCGTAAAATGAAAGGGTGAGTCTGGATGATCCCATTCTAAGATTCTTCAATGGACAATAGGATTTACAGGGAGCACCCCACTTATGCTCAAAATATTTTTTGAAGACTGTTTTGATGCCTCCCCAGCTTCCTGCCTCTGGGATGAAGCATCTGCCTCTAGAGAACCCTGGCAAAGAATAGCTGTGCCAGTGACAAGCGATGCTCCATTTCCTGGAAGCACAGGACAAAACCTTATTCCGGCTCCAGTCAGCAGCCCTGCACCAAGCATCTGCTGTTTCTCGGGCCTTCTACTAAGGCTGGGGCTGCAGAGACAAATAAGACCCAGCACCTGTCCTTAAGGAATTCCTAGTCTCTTGGGTCTGATAGACAGGCAAACAAATAAATCACGGCATAATATTGGAAATTCTAAGGTTGGCATAGCTACCAAATCATAGGGGGAGTATAGAAAAGGGAATGCTTAATCTGCTTGAGGTGTTGAGGAGAGTCACAGATCACTAGAAGGGGCAATGCATGACTGGGTCTTGAAGGATGCATAGGAGTTTGCCAAGTGAAGAAGGGAGTGGAGGGATCTGAGCAGGAAGCAGCAGCAAAGATAAAGGCCTATGGTCTGGAAAAGGCCTGGGGCACATGGGGGACTTGGGAGGCAGGGGTGAAGGATGTGTATTGCAGGTAAGAAGTGAGGCTGGAGGGGACACAGGGGATAGATGAAGTGCATTTGCTGGAGGCAAATCAGTCCCCCAATTAGACAGATTCCCTAGCTGTGGGCGCCCTGGCCCACTGGCACTCACAGAGGCCTGGACTCTGCTGGCCGCCTCCCCCCCAAGCCCCCCGCCCCCGGGAAGCATGAAGCTCCTCTTTCCCACTGAAAATGACACTGGTGCTGTTTGCCTCATGCAGAGAGGAAAAGCGCTGCAGGGGACAGGGCTTCAGAGCAAGAAGCAGAGGTTGGTCTTTTGACAAGATGCTGCCTCCTTCTAACCCAGGCCCTGCATCTGCGACAGCCACACTGGTTATAAAGCAGCCCCTCTGGGCTATGTGGATCCAGAGAAAGATTGAAGTCAAAATAGGGGTGTGGCCAGGTCCAGGCTCTCTTCTTCCTGGACCTCCTCATCCTCACCTGCAAAGTGATAACAGTAGCAAATGCTTATTGAACACTTGCTGTGCACCAAGCACTGTGACAAGCTCCTGCTTATATTGCCTCACTCCTGAAATCTTCGCAACCCCCCAGGAGGTGCATGCTGCTAGTATCTGCATTTTACAGTAGAAAGAACCGTAGTGCAGAGAGGTTAAGCCACCGGCTCCGGGGTTGCACAGCTTGTGAGTGGCCATGCTGAGTTTTGAACCCATTTGGCCTGCTTCCTGTGCTCTCTGCCTTCTTGCTTCTCTGCAGAAATCCCTTCCAACTTGACCTTCTGTGATTCTGAGGCTGCTTGGACTTCCCATCCTGACCCTATGTGGCTCTTCGTGTCTCAGGGGCTCCAGCCACAGTTGGAGGTGGCCCCGGACCCCGTGGCTGAGCCACTGTGGAAGGTCACAGGGTTGCCCTTCCCTGCCTCAGCAGTCACTGGGTGGCAGCTCGGCACTGCTGTGTTGTCTCTGGCCTCGTTATTATTATTATTTCTTTCCAGCATGCTGCTAAAAGCTTCCCACAGAGAGCACACAACCCAACTCTTTAAAATTTAAAGGGCTTTACTTAAAGAATGCTATTTCCCTCGGAAAGGAGACAGAAGAGGCATATGCGATGGTTATATTTAGTGCGGCATGTGGGTCTGAGCAGATGAGTGTGGTGCTTGGTGGGCGTGCAAGTGACCAGGGAGATGTCATCCATGGCTATGGGGCCAGGGCAAGGGCACTTGAGGGGAAGAGTTGCGCCAGCGTCCCCTCCCTCTCCTTCCCCAGAAAGTGTGGCCTCAGAGAGAAGAGGAAGATGGTTGCCATCTGAGGGACTCACTAGAGAGATGTAAAACTGGACAGGAGGCCCTGTCCCCCTGCCACACAGGCTCCCAGCACTCCTAGCTGTCCCAGGGCCTTTGCACATGTGGTTCGGACTCTGCAGGAACACACCTTCTTCTTTGGACTATATCTTCTTCATGATTCAGGTCTCATCTGGGCCATCATTCAACACATATTTTCTGTGTACCTACTATGTTCACAACACCATGGGGCACAGAGACTAGTTGTGACTCCTTTTCACGTCCTCTGCGCCTGGCACAGGTCCTGGTGCACAGCAGGCATCAGTATGTGTTTAGGTAATTGATGAAGGCCTGTGAGGATGCTCTGGGGTCTGGAGAAAGGATATGGTTACCTCGTTGGAAATTCACACCAGAGGCATCAAGAACTCTGAAGGAGCTGATTAAGGCTGGCAGAGCCATACCTGCTCAGGGAAGGAAGGGAGAGTTCACGTCCTTTCTCCTTTAGCGCATCTATTGATTCATTCATTTATTCATTCAACTCATGTTTATTGGACTCCTGCTATGTTCCAGATAGTGTGCTGGGCACTGGCGATACAGTGGTGAATAGGCCAAAGATAAAACCTGCCCTCCAGGAGCTTACCTTCTAGCGTGTACGGCCAGCCAGCTAACACATACACGAACAGATAACGTAAGGAAGTAGTAACTGCTGTGAAGAAGAATAAGACCCGGAAGAGTAATGGTGAAGTGTGGGGGTTCAGGATTGGGGAGGGGCCCTATTGATTGAACATCTATGTTCCAGACCCTGTGCAAGCCTTGGGGCTGCAAACAAGTCAAAAACGGTAATCACCAACTCCAGGAAATGTTCAGGAGAAAGGAGAAAGCCAGGATAACCCAGTTGGTAGGACCAGGGAAGGCTTGCTATCAGGGAGGACTTCAGTGAGGTCCTGAGAGCAGAGCAGGGCCTTGAAGGATGGGAAGCCATAGGCAGGACTTAGCAGCCGGCTTTTGGTTTTCAAACTGTGCTCCTTGGAACCCCAACTTCCTATAGAGGTGGCCCAGGGGACCCCTTTGGGAGGCGAGAATGTGGCTCAAGATGATGGTTGAGGGGGTTCTCATGCCCCAATCAAGCTGAGAGCTTTGCTTTGGCGCTTTCACAGTCGGGGCTTCAGCTCCAGTTTCACTTTGAATGAAAATAAAATAGCCAAGAAAGGAATTTGAAAATGAGTGGGCTGCATGATGAGGAGGAAGTGCAGGCCATCTGGGCTGGGGGAGGTTCTGGAGATTTTCTGCTTGGTTCCACCCTCCTTTCCTCCATGTGTGGGGAAACTGAGGCTCAGAGAGGCCTTTGGGTTGTCCCAGGTCATCATCTTGAGGGGGCCAGATCTGGGATAAATGCCTCTGACTTCTGCCTCTTTCCAAGCTGGGAGGGAAGCCCGTGAGAAAGCCCACCTTGACTCTGACCCTGGACCCGAGGCTGGCAGCTGCTGTTGGGGATCCTGACTGCAGCAGTGCCCCCCTACTTGTGGCTTCTCCACCCCAAGCCCAGCTGCAGGACACCCCCTCTAAACCTCTCGCCTCTGCCTGCCAGCCCAATTGGTCTGCCCCACCCTCATGGGACCCCTGAATTAAACGAAATATTTTATGATCCCACGCTTCATTATGTTTTATTAAAAGAGCTGGTGCTGGCTTCCGCTGGCACAGCTGCCGGGCCCAGGCCTGAGGCTTCCTCCCCCCATCCCCTCCAGAGCTGACAGCTGCCACCCATCCCCCACCCCTCCCTCCAGAAACAGCCAGGGTGTCAGGTGTTGATGAGATGAAGGGGAATCCTGCAGGTGGGGACAGACTGAGGAATTTGAAATGATAATCCCGCCTGGTGTTCACACATCCCATTAGATGCCTCTCACCCTGCATTTCTGACCCTCCCCATGTACCCCATGCAGGTACAAGCCCAGGCTCTTGTCCCTTCCCAGGCTGCTCATGTTCTGTCTACCAGAGACCATATGGAATGCCTTGCTCTCAGCCAAGACACTGGCTAGATGGGCCGTCTTGAACAGGGCATGTGACCACTCTGAGTCTCAGTTTATTATCTGCAAAAGGGGAGTTGGCCAGGCCAGGCAAGAGCTTTGGCCTCACGGGCTGACATTCTGGTGGATGAGACAGAAATAAACATACAGATACATAACCTACCTCTGGCTGTGGACCTATGTGAGGGGAGTACAGCAGGGCTGTGGGATAGTGAGGGACCCTGGGGGCAGAGCAGCTTCTCTAGATTGGGTGGTCAAGGAAGGCTTCTTGGAGGAGGTGCCCTATGAGCTGTCAGTTTCAATGTGGAAGTCATGAGGAAAGAGTCCTGGCATCTAGATATTTCTGGTGGAGAAACAGCCCTCCCCTTCCCCTGCCCAGATGGTGCTGTAATGGTATCAGACGCCAAGTGCAGAACTTAGGGTGGGGCCTACTTAGGTCTGAATGGGAGTTGAGCCACCAGCTAGATGGGTCATCTTGGACAGGGCACATGACCGCTCGGAGTCTCAGTTTCTCATCTGCAAAATGGGGGTTGCTTGGGCACTGTGGCTCTTGCCCATAATCCCAGCACTTTGGGAGGCCGAGGTGGGCAGATTACTTGAACCCAGGAGTTCAAGACCAACCCGGGAAACATGGTGAAATCTTGTCTCTACCAAACAAACAAAGAATAGAATTAGCCGGGCATGATGGCACACTCCTGTAGTCCCAGCTACTCATGAGGCTGAAGTGGGAGGATCACTTGAGCCAGGGAAGTCGAGGTTGCAGTGAGCCATCATCATGCCACTGCACTCCAGCCTGAGTGACAGAGCGAGACTCTGTCTCTTAATAACAAATGGGAGTGAAGATATACATCTTTGCCCAAAGAATCTGACATCTATAGCTATTTAATTCACTGTGAGCTCCCTCACTATAGAGAGATGGTATTTAATCAGGTCTTCATTCAAGGGAAGAGGTTAGTGATACTCTTGGGTATTATTATTATTGTTGTCGTTAGCTAATACTAATGGATAACTTACTACTCCTTTATCAAATATTTATTGATCTCCTACTGTGTGCCTGAGAGGTGGTTCTGAACAGGAGGCAAGAGCTTTGGCCACGTAGGCTGACATTCTGGTGGATGAGATAAGAATAAACATATGGATTAATAATCTACCTCTGGCTGTGAACCTCTGTGAGGGGAGTAAAGCAGGGCTGTGGGATAGTGAGGGACTCAGGAGCAGAGCAGCTTCTCTAGATTGGGTGATCAAGGAAGGCTTCTGGGAGGAGGTGCCTTACGAGATGAATAGGGAAGAAAATAGCAAGAAAAGTCTGGCTCAGCCCTGGTGTTGCAGGGTGTAGGTTTGTAGCTGATTCCTTGCCTGGAAAGGGCCTTCTCTGGGCTCTGACCCCATTACTGGGAATCTGTCACTGGTAATTCCCTGACACCAGTGATGCAAGCTTAGCTGGCCCATGACAGTGTCCCCTTTGGCCCTGGGGAGACCCGAGGAAAGAGCATTCCAAACCCCAAGAAGCAATTCTAGACCTGTTCTTATTTAATTCTTGCAGAACTCCGCATGGTGGGTCCTACTGCACTCTCCATTTTGCAGATGAGGAGACTGAGACTCAGAGATGAAACTCCCATAGTTGGTTTGTGGAGGAGCTGGGATTTGAACTAAGGTCTGTCTGACTCCATCACTGCTGAGTTAGCCACTGCCTCTTGCTCTTTCGCTGTGTGTGTCTCTGTGTCACATGGGAGGATGATGGAGGGAAAAAGCCCACCCCTCATCTCCTTCTATTTCAGCTTGAACCCCAGGATGCCTCTGGACAGGGTTGGAGCCTCCAGCTCTCGGGTGAGTGGGCTGGGTGGCCTGGTGCCCACAGAGTATTGATGGCTCTCAAAGCTGGCAGGCTTTCGGAGGTAGAAAGGTATTAATTAGCAGTTATTCCCCGGCAGTGGGGAGATGGATAGAGATTAAGGTGGCGGTCTGCGCATCCGTTTTGTAGCAGCCGAGAAGCAACAGTAAATCAGTGCTATGAATCGATGCTGTAGAGGGAGATATGTTTTAATCTTATTAGCAGTATAGCGTTACAGGGAGAGAGGCAGGAGAATTCCTCACTCAAGGTTCCTGGGTCAGGAAAAGGGGAGAGAGACTAACCGGGGCTTGGACCATCTGGGAGGGCACCAGGATGGCAAATTTTACTCAGGTTGGGAAAAGGCAGGAAGCAGGGAAATGAGAGGTGAGAGAGGAGGTGAGAGGCGGGAAAGGAGTGCTGGGTCAGCAGAGGGGGACCAATCCAGTCTTCTGAAGGGCGTCTGTCATGGATGCAGTCTTCCCGTGCACCCCCTCTAGCTCCTCCCCGTGAATAAGGGCTCTGAGTTGGACATTGGTTCAACCACCCCACCTCGATGAGCCTCTGACTCTGGCACTGGCCCATCTGGGGTTATTGGCCTGCCTATGCCACCAATAACTCAGAAGCTGAGAAGGGGGACGGTGGGTGGAGGCGTACAGGCCAGCACCCCAGGGCTGGTGAGGAGGGAAAAGCAGCCTCAGCAGGTGCAGTCTCGTATCGACCCAGCGATCCCTCGCAGTGGGTATCTTGTCCCCATGCACAAAGGATGCTGTGATTTGAATGTCTGTCCCCTCCAAAACTCATGTTGAAATTTAATTGCCATGGTAGCAGTATTGAAAGGTGGGATGGTTAAGAGGTGATTAGGTCACGAGGGCTCCACACTCGTGGGTCAGATTGGTGCTGTTATCAGTGGGTGAGTCTGGCCCCTCTTGCACTTCCGCCTTCCAACATGGGATGACACAGCAAGAGGGCCTTCGTCAGATGCTGGCCTCTCCATCTTTCCAGCCTCCAGAACTATGGGCCAATACATTTCTGTTCATTATAAATTACCCATGTTGTGATATTTTGTTAAAGCAGCACAAAACAGGCTAAGACAGAGGGGAAGAGGTGCAGGAAGTAAAAAGACTTGCTGAGTATAGGCAGCACCAGGACTTGGCCCTACCTCTGAGCGGCAAAAGCCCAGTGTCCTTTCTGCTCTAAGCACTGGACACCACCCCCCAACCCCACCCCACAAAAGCCGTGGGAAACCCTATGAGAGCTTGCCTTTGAGTGTGACAGGGGGCTTAGAAGTGAGACACCCTTTCTTCTCTTTCTCCCTTGCTTTAGTTCACCACTTCACACCAGGATGAGAAGTTCCTGTGGGAAGAAGACTGGGAGGCAGAGAAAAGACAGAAACGGAGCAGTCGGGATGACCTGGGCAAGGGGCTGGCTCTCTGGGCCTCGTTTTCCTTACCAGACCTCTGAGGGCTCTTCTAGCTAGAACATTCTCTGATTCTGTGTCTCTCACTTCTTAAACCATCAGTTGCCCACTGTATCATGTAATCCGAGTCTCAGTAGCCCCTGTGACATAAACATTATTAGCCCCATTTTCAGGATAGGTAAACTGAGGAACTCAGAAAGGCTTAGTAACTCACCCAAGGTTACACAGTTAGTGAGTGTCAGAGCCTGGATTCAAATCCAGATCAGTTGGCTCTTAGGAGCTCAGAACTCTTCATTACACAGTACACCTCCCTGTCTGAATATCAGGACATTTGTGGAGAAAAAAAAAAGTTACCTGAGAAAAAAGATGACTGCAGACCACTCATGGAGAACAGCAGCCCTCCTGCAGGTGTGCAATGGGCCCTCCTGCCACTCACCCACCTCAGGGTCTGTCCATGTCCGGCTGTCCCTGTTGGCCCCCCGGTCTGACGGCTGAGCCAGCCCTGGAGAATATGACTCTCACAGCCTGGACGGGGGGTCTGAGTGCCTCTCAGCTCTGGCAACCTTGGACTGGCTAATGGAGATGTCTTCGAGGTCTGCCTAGGCTGCTGAGGACAGAGCCAGGCCTGAGGGAGCCTAGTGTCTCGACATCCTCATTTCCTCTATCCGGGGAGGAGAGAATGGAGCTCCCTGTAGATTGAGAAAAACCCCTCCAGAAAGATGGCTACTGCTAGAGGAAAGGGGCCCAGCCTGGGGCTTCCTGTCCCTGCTTGGGGAGGGGGAGACCCAAGACAGATTTTTGTTTTTTTCTTCATGTGTCTCAGAAGCAGAAATCACACTGGTAGCTCAGAGATAAACTCCCAACCCTAGCTTCTGAACCCAGAGGTTGATGAAGACATCACTCTTCCATCCCAGGCTGATTTTCTCATCTATACCTCCAGCTAGGAGCACATTGCCATATAAAGTGAATGGATGAAGGATGTGGGAGTCGGGTTCAAATCCTGCCACACTGCCTACAAGCTGTGTGATGCTGGGCAAGTTACTTCACATCTCTGATGTTTGTGACAATTAATTGCCATGTGTAATTGTTATTAAGAATCAAATGACATTATTTTATCTCTTTGTTCACTTACAGAAAGGTGTGTTATAACATTTAATTATATTAGCCATGGTAGCACTTGTTTCTGTAACAAACCAACCCCCACATTTCACTGGCACAAGTTCGATAGAAGTTTATTTTTAGCTCACATCACCGTTCACTGAAGGTATCTCTGTAGGTGGGTGGTTTTCCTCCATGTGGTGACTCAGGGATCCATGTCCCCTTCTGTCTTGTGGCTCTGCCATCTTCTGAGGCACATAGTCCTTTCCAGGCAGTGGAAGAGGAAAGGTTAAGGACTGTCTTCTACTTCTTATCAGGCTGGAAGCGGCACATGCCTTCTCCTTGTGGTTCATGTACAAATGTCACTGGCAATACTTGCATGCAGAAGAGACTGGGAAATGTATCAAGGTGGTAGGGGTGGAGGTTGAGGGGTGGTTTGCCTTCCAGAGACAACTCCGTATCATGCTGAGGAGGAGAGACATGACTTTTTGGTAGCCAGCTGCTATCTCTACTTCAATAAATACCTCATTTACTTGCCTGCTTTACCCTCTGTGTGAAATCCATGAAGACAGTGTTTCTGTCTGTCTTATT
Organism: Piliocolobus tephrosceles; assembly: GCF_002776525.5. Lineage (NCBI taxonomy): Eukaryota > Metazoa > Chordata > Mammalia > Primates > Cercopithecidae > Piliocolobus > Piliocolobus tephrosceles. The sequence continues at coordinate 204,556,319 of NC_045434.1, read as the reverse complement.
GATCCTGGCTTATTAATTTCTGTAACCCCAGCACTTAACACTGTGCTGGACACAGAATATGTTTATCCAATATTTGGATGAATGGATGGATGGATGGATGGATAGATGGATGGATGGAATGATAGTAAACCAAACCACACTGACCTATGACGAGGTCATGTCTATGACCCATAGATTTGACCCATAGATTTCCCCTGGATTTATGGTCAGCCCTGTGGGCATAGGGCCCTGCCTGACTCATTGACTGTCAGATTCCCATCACTGAGCATGGTGCATGGCAAAAGGCAGCTTTTCAGTGTTGTTGAATAGAAGCCTTACAGAAGACCTTTGGAAAGGTCAGTATTGGAATCTGGGCTGAGCCTCGGCAACCCCAGCCTGTGGGCAGAGGGATGGCCAAGATGACTGAGGTATGAGCTAATTCCCACACTGCAAAATGACTGCAGAGATTTGCCCCATGATTGCATTCTGGGTCCTGGCCACCTCTTGGGCTGTCAGGGAAGAAGGGAGGGAAGCCCCTTTTCTTCTCCCCGGCAAAGACTGGGAGTTGATACCCTCACTTCCAGGGGCCCCACGCAATCCATCCTGTGCTCATGGGTCCGTTGGTGGGCAAGAGGGTGGGGGACTGCTGCTGGGTTCAACAGGGTCTGCAAACTTCCCCATGATGCCCTTAAAAGGTGTCTTGCCATACCTTAGGCGTCTGGCAAGCCTCCTAGCATCGCCCTGTTTTCTTCCACTGGGCGAGGTCTGGCCTGTGGGGCAGAAACAGAGGCTCTGAGCAGGCGGAGGGAGTGGGGGAGGGAGGGGACAGAGACAGGGTTGAGTGTGTTCCTTTCTTCTTGCCAGACCAGTGAGAATTGGGCTTTAAATTTTTAACCTAAATAGAGTTATATTCATTCTTTCTCCCTCTAGATGCAAAGCACTTTTTTGGAGCAATTAAGGAAAAGCATAAATCAGTCCGGTTTTAAAAGCTCAGGCTGACTTTGTGACTGGCTAAAATTAGCATCTCCATAAAGGAAGTGGGAGGGGGAGGGAAAGCTGGATTTGGCTTCAAGACACCCATACACTGAGGCTGGGGGTGAAGCCAGGCCTCTGGCCCCAGCCCCAACCTTCCTGAGGTCCCCGGAGCATGGGAGCCAGGGCTCTGGTTCCAGCTCGCCTCTGCTGAGCAGCACAGCCTTTCTGGTCTGACCCCCGTGTCACGGCTTCCCTGATTCCAATTTGGCGAAGATAGTGGGTTTGCAGAGTGACTGGATCTGCACTCCGGCTTCACTACACAGCTGCTGTGTGGCCCTGGACAAGTCGTTTCACCTCTCTGAGCACCCCTGCTTCTCCGTCTGACAAATGGGGCTATAATTTACCCTTCATGGCATTGTCCAGTGGGATCATCTGAGCACATGTGCTTTGTAAATGGACAGGTGCTCCATGCTGCTGCTTACAGGTAATCTACAGCCTCCTCCACCTGACTACACTGCCAGCCCCCTTGCACCACCATCACCTCCAGATCTTCCCCTACCAACCGGCTGCCCCATGGCACAGAGCTCAGAATACAAACTAACCACCTTTCCCTGCCTCGGTTTATAATGACAAGTCCTCAGGTCAAATCCTTCACTATCAGACCACAGCAGATCCCCGTTATGGGGCTGGAAGCCTCCGGTGGGGGGCTTTGTTGGCTTGGTCACTGCAGGCACATCGTGGGGGCTTGTGAATATTTACTTGTGGATGAATAAATTCATGATGACCACATGGGTCAGTCACTTCGCTCTTCAGCCTTCTAAGCATAAAATGAGAATCATAAGAATATTTACTTTGCAGGGGAGAATCAAACGAGCTAAATCCCTTATTTAAGAGATCTTTATCAAGTTTTGATAAAGCCAGGCTTTGGAGACAGCAGCGAGCAGCATGGGGAGGTTCTATACCTTCGGGTAGCTACAAACTAGAGGAAAGTAATGTGTGTTTTAGCACCTAGGAGAGTGGCTCACCAGTTACTCTTAGTAGAATCGTGAGTAAGTGAGTGAATGAATGAATAAAAGGAAAACCATCTGCTGTGACCCCTCTTAAGCCTCCTCTGTGGCCTTCCCATTACCTGGGGAGCTGGCGTCTGTGCTGTTTACAGGTCTGATTCTGCTCTCACCCTCTCTGAATTTTCCCCATCTGTAAGGGGTGCAGAGAGGCTGTCATCTCAAACCCTATTTGAGCTGCCCGAGATGTTCTGATTCCTTGTGGCCATGGCCTCAGAAGCTTCTGAGGCAGAAATCCTATAACCAGCCCTTTCCTCCTCTGGTGCTTCTCTGGGTCCAGCTTTGATGCCAGCTTATCTCCCCGGGGGAGGGCTAATTACTCGCAGGCACTATCCGCTCATCTCCCAGGCCTCTTATCTGAGACATAAGCGTTTAGGCAAACACATTAGGCCAAAGCAGGGCAGAGCCTTTGGACAAACATCTCTGGGCTTTTCCTGGGCTGTGGATGCACATGGGCCTTGGCCTGGCCTCCTCAGTGGCCCCCGACTGCTCCCCACCGCACCCACCACAAAGACCTGTCCAGCCCACACCTTTAGGGTCGACCTCACAGGTCCTGAAAAATCCCAGGCACCCAAGCCCAGGTCCTCTGCCCCAGGGTCCATGGGCAGTGAGATTCCACTGTGGCTGGCTCCTCCCCGCACTCAAACTGCTCAGACCTGGGCCTCAGTCAGTTATAGTGAGGCAGAGAAATCCTACATAGGGTTCCACAGCCATGCCTGGGAGATTAGAGGATTCTCTGTGATTTAGATTGAGCAACAGAGTTTTCTGGAGGAAAAGGGCTGCTACTGAGCGTATGCTCACTCCAGGCACTGGGCTTCGAGCTTCCACACACACCAGCCCACGCCGTCCTCCTGCCAGCTTAGTGAGCTGGCATATTGAACTCCTGCTACAGATGAGGTCCCCAAACCCCAAAAGTGAAATGGCTTCCTTCAGGAAGCTGGGGAGAAACAGTCACACTGACTGGGTGCTTCTTGGGGCAGGCTCTGTCCAAAATGCTTCACTGACCTGTTGTATTAGAGAGCTCTTACATTGCTATAAAGAAACACCTGAGACTGGGAAATTTATAAGGAAAGAGGTTTAATTGGCTCATGGTTCTGCAGGCTGTACAGGAAGCATAGCCCTGGCATCTGCTTCTAGGGAGGCCTCTAGAAGCTTCCAATCATGGCGGAAAGTGAAGGGGGAGCAGATGCATTGCATGGCCAGAGCAGGAGCAAGAGAGCAAGGCGGGGAGGTGCTGCACACTTTTCAATGACCAGATCACACACGAACTCACTTTCTATGCAAAGACAGTACCAACTGGGGATGGTGCTAAATCAATCATGAGAAATCTGCTCCCATGATCCAGTCACCTTCGACCAGACCCCACCTCCAACACGGGGGATTGCATTTCAATAGGAGATGTAGGCAGGGACACACATCCACCAGATCCACCAGATCCCCCTGTGTCACCTGTCTTCTCTAATGCTCACCCCACCCTGAGAGATTGGAGCCATTGTTATTTTTTCACAGATGGGGAAACTGAGGCTCTGAGACATGCAGTCACTTGCCCAAGATCCCATAGGTGGTGAGAGGCAGTGCCATATTTCGTAGCTGGGCGTGGGAAACTCCAAAGTCCCTTCTTTGTATACTGCATGACAAAGCCCACTGAGGAAAGCCACCTTGTGGGGATGGAGACATAGAGAAAGTTCTTAACTCTAATACATTTGCACGGATTTCTACCACGTATGAAGGATTTTCATGTGTTTATCATTTGGTGATCCTACTACAACCTTTTGAGGTAAGCAAGATAGGTATTTATTTAACAAATATTTATGTAGTGCTTATTGTACGCTGAGCAGTCTTCTAAGAGCTTTATAAATATTAATGTGTTTAATCTGCATTAAAAACTCCATGAGTTAGATTCTCTTATTTTCTCCATTTTATAAATGGAGAAAACTGAGGCACAGAGAGGTTAGGTAGCTGACTCAAGGCCACACAGCGAGGGAGTGGCAGAGCTAGGATTCCGTTTCCAGCAGGTGTGACCTGGAGATAGAAGCCAGGGCCACCTCCTTTCTCTCCCTGCCTTTGGCCCACCATGTCTCCAGCACCGGGGGCACGTGATCCATGCTAGGGACACATGCAGCTGCCCCAGGATTGGGCTGAAGATAATGGGTTCGTAAGTGACAGGCGGACTGAGCTGGGATTAACAGAGCCAGAGACGGTCTGTTCTGGAGCCTCACGCACGGGCTACAGAACCAGTGAGCTTTAAGATCCTTATCTCACCGAGGAAATATAATAATCCCTCGCAGGACATGTGGCCTCACTTTCTCCATTCCCACAGCTTTGTCCAGCTGTTTATCTCAATCCGTCCTTACGACGGCCTGAGAAGTAAGCAGGGATCAGCGGGGTGTTGCTTGGTCACTCACTCCTTAGGGGTCTAGCACGGGGGGGCCGTATTCCTACTACTGCTACTGTTATTGCTTGCTTTTGGGGTTCCCTTCAAAGCAGAGCCAGAGAGATGGATTTGGATGCAGGGGTTTATTTTGGGAATGACCCCAGGAGGTAGAAGCAGGGAGGAGGGGATGCGGGCTAGGACGAGAGAGGCAACTGATGCAGTTTTCACTTTGGCTGTCTCAGTGGGGGAGCCGCCGAGAGGCAGTGTGGGACATACTCTGAATCACCAGGCAAGGGGCGAGGAAGCTGGGGTACTGATCCTCCAGCCCCCACCCCTCAGTGACCTGCCCCACACACGGGCCAAGTGCTCTCACAGCAGAGACTCCTTGTAGGTGAAGAAGTGCAAGATGCCAGCCTGGCATCTGTTCCCTCGCCACCACCATTAACTGAGCACTTACTATGAGCCAGGATGCCCACTAAGGCTCTTCCCTGAAATAGCAAAATGTCTTGTCAATGGACATTATTGTCCTCTTTTTACAGATGAGGAAACTGAGGCCCAGAGAGAGCCTCAAAGAGAGTCTGTGGGAGAGTTAGGATTCAGACTTGTTATTTTGTCTTTAAGCACTTAGTAAGCACCTGCTGTGTGCCAGCCAGTGTGCTTTGTCCTGGCTTTGCCTTTAAAACCCACATCTTACCCACTGAATTCAGTGCTGCTGGTGCAGGAGCTCTGGTCCCTCTTGGGTGCAGAGTCCATATTTTCTGGATTCTCTAGGATGGTCCCAATGGCAACTACTTTTTATTCTTTTCAATAAAGATAATTTGTGGTATATATAACCAAATGCACTCTAATGTTTAAATGCTGGTAACACTTTTTGCATGAATAAATTCACTCTTCACTTCCCACTGGGAGTGCTGTGTCTAATGAGAAATTCTCGTTTGGGCTGGGAAAATGTGGTCACTGAACCAGAGGGACGGGAGCCAGGGCGTCTGACTCAGAGCTCAGGGTTCTGGGAGGCACTGTCCGGGTCACACAATGATGGGGCTAGCTGGGTTCCTGAGCACCTCCCCCTGCTAGGACATCGTGGAGGCTCCCTGGGAGATCCATCTCACCCCCCTCTCCTCCCAGTGTCTTCAGCCTCCCAGAGCTTCTTGCTCCCATTCCAGAGCCCGATGATGGGGCTAGTTGGGTTCCTGAGCACCTCCCCCTGCTAGAACATCATGGAGGCTCTCTGGGAGATCCGTCTCACCCCTCCTCCTCCCAGTGTCTTCAGCCTCCCAGAGCTTCTTGCTCCCATTCCAGAGCCCAGGGCCTTCCCCTCTGTCTTCATTTTCCACCACCCCCTGCAGTGCTGTCCTTGGGTCAGGAATGGACCACGGTCAGGCAGTGTGGTTCAGTGGTTATGGTCAAAGGCTCTGGGACAGGTCTCCAGGTTTGAAAGCCAGCCCCACAATGTGTTGGATGTGTGACCTGGGCCTCATTATCTGGATGCCCTAGGCTTCAATTTCCTCATCTGTGAGATGGGGTTAATACTGTAGCAGACGCTGTCAGTGCCTGGCTGTACTCTCTCTGTATTTCTCTCCACCCGCCAAAGTCTGCTTACTATGAATGAAACTCATTGCCTGAGGCAGCATCCCTGGCTAGTGCACAGGGCAGGCCAGAAGTGCAGAGAGCTAGGGCTCCTGGAAGCAGATCTCAACCGAGGACGGACAGCGAGTTCGATAATGAACATCCCAACTTCCTTTTTTTAAAAAAAAATTTTTATTTAGACAAGGTCTCGCTGTGTCGCTCAGGCAATCACGGCTCACTGTAGCTTCAATCTCCCCAGCTCAAACAATCCTCTTGCCTCAGCCTCCTGAGTAGCTGAGCCTACAGGTGTGCACCACTGTGCCTGGTTGATTTGCAATTTTTTTTGTAGAGGCAGAGGTCCCATTATGTTGCCCAGGCTGGTCTCAGACTCATGGACTCAAGCGATTCTCCCTACTCGGCATCCCAGAGTGCTGGAATCACGCAGCTTCCGTGCTATTGGTGTTGATACTTGGAGGTGTGTCTTCTACCCTGTCTCTCCTAGTTCCCCAGCAGGGTGGAGCTCCAGTTGCCTGCAGGAAAGCTGGCTTAATGCACCCAGTATCCTGCCCTGCCTTCCTGCTCCCTCACTGATGTTTCCTGAGTCACCTCCCGAATAAGCTACCTGCACTTGAATTATTTTATCAGAGTCTGCATCTCGGGGAGCCCAAGCCAAGCCTCATTGTGCCTATTGTGGGGGCAGCTGTGGGGATCATATGGGTGAGGGTCTGGAAAGCATCGGAACCGGCCGCACATGCATGCTCCGTGGAAGCAGGCACTCCCACATCGTGGCTCCAGTTCCCCAGCCAGACCATGCTTCACAGTCGCAATGTCTGCTCCTGCCGTGCCCTCTGCCTGGTTACCTTCCTGTTCCTCTTCACCTGGCTCATGCCAAGACATCCTTCTGGACTCAGCTCAGCGGTCACTTCTTCTCGGAAGTCTTCCCTGACTATGCCCGGTGCTTGGCTTGCGGGGGGCTCCCTCCTCTGTCGTGGCGTTTACACCCAGGATGACCATCCTCTGCAGGCTGCCCCTTCTCCCCACTTATTCCTTGAGGTCTGAGACCACGTCTCTTTGCTGCCCAGCTCTCTGGGAGAGGAGGTAGCACAGGTGTGAATCTTGTACACTCCTTTGCCCTCTGCTCCCCATGGCCTTTGACCTGTGTCTGCACACAGGAACCCAGCAAACGAGGCACAATGAGGGCTTAGCGTCCACCTGGGGACATTGCAACCAGAGTGAAGGACCGCCTCAGGGGTCACTCAGCAGGAGAGGACACTGGGACAAGTGGAACTGAAGGCTGGGCATCCAGGCTGATGGGAACTGGCTTTGAGAAGGAAGGATCTTAAGCTCAAGGTCTCATCTAGTCAGAAGGAAGACGGGAAGGAGGAGAGAGTTGAAAGCTCTGAGACCTTGCTCTGTCTTGTTTCTATTTATTATAATGACTAGTATCATTATTATTTAATGAGGTGAATGGCGAGCCAAAGTTTTCCCCAACCGGACAATGATGAAAAAGAGACAGGTGACTTTAAAGCAAGAGAAACTGCAGTCAGACACAAGAAGGAACTTCCCACTTTCTGGTTGAGCAGGGTTGGCTGTCATCACGTTCTCAGCAGGCAGAGGACTTGCTGGAACACAGGGATGTAGGGCAGGGGGCTGGGGGAGAAGCTGACACACAGAGGACAGGGAGGATGCTGTGGATCACCAGCAGCTGCTGGGGCAGGAAGAAGCATATGACTGAGGGTGAGGGGCCTGGAGAGCTAATTCCCTGCTCTACTCGCAACTTGCTGGATGACTTTAGGCACGTCACTTCACCTCTCTGGGCCTCCATTTCCTTACTTGTAAAAACGGGGACCATAATACATTTCTGGACAACTTCTCCAGCTGTTTCACAAGTTATTTAAAGCACAGTTCATGGCTGGGCATGGTGGGTCCTACCTGTAATCCCAGCACTTTGGGAGACCAAGGCTAGCAGGTTGCTTGAGGCCAAGACTTTGAGACCAACCTGGGCACCATAGCAAGACCCCCATTTCTACAAAAAATACAAAAATCAGCTGGGCATGGTGGTGCACACCTGTGATTCCAGCTACTTGGGAAGCTGAGGTGGGAGGATTACTTGAGCCCTGGAGGCCTAAGCTGAAGTGAGCCAAGATTGTGCCACTGCATTCCAGCCTGGGCAACAGAGCCATATTGTCTCAAAAAAAATTTTATATATATATATATATATGTATATATGTGTGTATATATATATATGTATATATGTATATATATATATATGTATATATGTATATGTATATATAAAAAACAAAGCACAGTTCGGATGAAAAATAAGCAAAACCAAAACCAACAGAGTGAGGAGAGAAGGTAAGAACCAAGTATGCATTTCTCTTTCTCTTGCAAGCCGTGTCAGGACAAGGGGACTCCATTTAATGAATAACTACTCCATGACTAGCACTTTACCTATAAAGGCCTTAATCCTCACAACAGCCTATGTAGGAGGCTCATCTCCATTTTTCAGATGAGAAGACTGAGGCCCAGAGTAGTCAATTAACCAGTCCAACCAGGATTAGAACTCAGGCCTCTCTGACTGAAAGCCCTGGCTTGTTCCTCCTTTGCCATATTATTGGAGCTAGGATGGTCAGATATTCCACCCTTATCTGATCACCTGATGGTTCTTCTCCCCCTGCCCCTAATAAAGATTAGGAAACAAGACCCAGGAAGTCTTCCCAGGCCCTCGGGCCCTCCCTGCCCCTTCCCAGATGGCCTGGGCTCAATCTGGGACTTCATCGTCCACCCAGCCAGGCCTCAGCTGAGAAGGAGCCAGGCTCTGAGCCCAACAGATAAAATCCCGAGCCCCACAGCCAATCCTGGTGGCCAGGCCAGGCGTTAGGCAATGCTAATGGCTCTGTCCACAGTAGAGCCTTGTTTGCATATATGCAAATTGGGGGGCTGATTAGCGCTTCCCCCAGATGGGTCAGTTCAGGCCTCTGCCTGACCCCTGTACTGCCTCGTTTAAAGCACTAGTGAGTGGGACAAATGCCCATCCAGATGGGAGACGCAGCAGGCAGAGGCGGCCTGTGGCCTGGGCAGCCTCCGGTGGCTATTGCCTGGCAGCTGAAGGGTCTAATCATGACCTGAGTGTTTGGATGGGGGAACCAGAGGCTGTGGTCACAGGGTCCCCAAGTCCCTACCCAAAGGGTCTGGCCTCTCCAATCTGGGGGACCCCAGGATGCCCAGGGCCTGCTCCGGGCCTTCTTCTCTCAGGGACAGGACTCATGAGCCTGACCTTGGCCCCACACAGGCCTAGTAACAGCAGATGTCTGCGGTTCAGCTTTCAAGGCTCCCGCAGATGAGTGGGCATCTGTAGAGGAGGACCCTGGGCCTGCGTCCTTGAGCTCAGCCAGGCAGCTGCTTGGAGTGCAGCCGTGATTTAATCTCAGTGGGCCCTTCTGTCAGGCCTGGGCTCAGGATGTGATGCTTCAGGACTTCTGTGTGCCATCCCCCATCTGCTCGACTGTCCCCTTTCAGGCCATGTCCCTCATCTCTAGGCTGGATGACACAACAGCCTGGTTCCTGCTCTCCCGCCTCCACCCTTCCTCTACACAGTCCCGCTGAGCATCTCAAATCACAAATCTGAGCACTCTCCCTCCTGCTTAGAACTCTCCATGGCTCCCCAGTGCCCAGTCATAAAGTGCAAACTCCTGCACCGGCCCGTGCCCATGGCATGGGTTTCCAATCCCCACTTTCCTTGTCAGTGTCCAGCTCCCCACACCACGGACACCTTGTGGGGGTGGATGAAGTCTTGCTGGCAAATGTGTCCTCAGAGCCTGGCAGAGCATGGCTGGACTTTCAAAAGCCAGAGGAATCACCTTCCCAGGGAGTCTTCTTGAACGCTGTCTGTGCAACCCCTGGATTTTGTGTCTTTGAGAAAGTCATCTGCACACAGGTGACCTGGTAGGCCTGTGCCTTCCCTTCCATGTCTCTCTGAAGGGTTCTAAAGTCCCTTCTCTGGGTGAGGTCTTGTCTTCCTGTTTAGGTGGGAGCTGTTAGGTGGTAGGGGGGTAGGTGGTGCCCATGAGACTTGGATTCTCTCCTTAGGGCAGGAGCTGTGACTCCCCCATCAGACTGGGACCTCACCGGGGCTGGAGCTATGGCTCTTTCATCAGATTTGGGACCTCCCCAGGGCTGGGGCTGTGTCTCTCCTATCAGATTAAGGCTTCATGATGGCAGAAGACTGTCTCCCTGGATCAGAGTGGGAGCCCCCTGAGGTCCGTGTCCCTAGACCTTGTCACATTTCCATCTTAGGGGAATATCAGTGTCTACTCTGTTCGTTTTCTGTTCCTTGATGTTTCCACGTGGTCCTCTTGGGGAGGAGGCATGCAGAGGAAGGAGGACAGGCCAGCAGGAGCCTCTGCTCCTCCCATCTTCTCCCTCCCCAGGCCTGGCCCACAGCCCCTTCCCAGGACAGAGCAGCCCCTTGGTAAGCCTGAGTCGAGTGGGAAGGACTGGGTCCACAGGTGGCTCACAGACCTCCATGCCCTGCTGCCCCGGGATAGGAGCCGAGGGCCCCATGCCCCCTCGTACTCAGTTCCCCAGGTCCTGCCCAGAGGTCGGGCTGCCCCCAGTCACCTCCCTGCCCAAGCTGCCTGTGACTGAAGCAGCTGATTGGGCTCTGCCCCAGACCCTGAAGAAATCTGGCCCACCTTTCCTTCCATTTATTCCTCTACCTAATTCTGACCCAGCTTAGCCTAGGTCTGGAACCTTCTGGAAGCACCTAGGTGCAGTGCCCCAGTCCCCTGAAGATACCACTAGGTAGTACTAGGTGACCTGGCCTAACCAGAGAAGCCTCCAGTAAATAGAGCCCCTTAGACCACCAAGAAAAGCTGCCCAGGACCCTTCAAAGCCAGAGCACGTCGCCAGTCTGAGAACGGTCAGCCAGGACCTCCCCCTTGTGTCAGCAGGGCCACTCAGACAGAGAGGGGTGAGAGGCAGACCAGAAGGGCAGCGTGGGATGCCTGTTGGGGCCCTTGTTCTTTGTGACCTTGAGTAAGACGTTTAACTGCTCCGTGCCTCAGTTTCCCCATTTGTCACAAGTTGACGACTGTGGTGAGAACAAAATGAGAAAGCAGAAGAGGAGCTTCTCTGATGAGTGATGATGATGGGTGAGTCCTGGGTGCCTCAAAAAGCCTTCCTCCCCGCTGTTTTGAATTATCTGACTCTAAAAGATAACTTTTTTTTTATTATTATTCCAAAAGTAATACCCGAAAGCTGGAGATAATTTGGAGCATTTAGAAAGGCACAAAAAAGAAAATAGCATGACTCAGAGATGACTGCTGCTCGTGGCATGGTGCTGACCCTGTCAGCCTTTTTGTGCATGGGAACATGGAACAGTGGAGGGAAACAGAGAGGAAGTTATGGGATATTTTTTAGAAAAGTGATCCTCGGAGTCATTTTTGTGACGAGATGGCTCCTCCCCGCCTTTGTTCCCTGACCCTTGTGTGGGTATCTGAAAGCCGCCCATTACCCTATTCTTGCCACCAATTTCCTCAATTCACACTCCCTATAAACCACCATGGGGAACTTTATAGGCCCACAAAGGCATTCAAAGTTAATGGCAAAACCAGCCATGTGAAAACTCCGCCGTAAAATCCACCTCGCTCTCTCCCCAGTGCCCGGGTGCCCCCAGCCCCTCCTGGTTCCCGTGAGGCAGCCTGATCCCTGCCGCCCCAACTGGCACTGGGCCCTGGGACAGAGGGACGGGCAGAGAGAGTCCTGGGGGTGACCTTCTTTCCGCCGAGGACACGAAGCACACACATCCTCTTGCCACAACACAGACGCAATAAATACGGGGACTGTAATTTATGTAGATGTTTTGAAGTCCAAACAGAAGGGTGGGGAGGGACTAATAAAATGCCATCCCTCATGTCGGCTTTTCAGGGTGGCAAATGTGGCAGGTTCATAAGGAATGCGCGGGGCACCTGCCGGCTGAGCATGGAGGTTAGGGAAGTCCAAATGATGCCCTTGGGCTCCCTGTGGAGGTCGTCGCTCTGCCAGGGGATGGAGCCCAGAACCAGGAGGAACTTTGTTGCTCCTTTATTCCTCCTTCCAAGAAGTGTTTCCAGGCTCCAGCTCAAACCCTCCCGGGCAGAAAGGGACAGGAGCCCAGTTTTTAGGGGAGAAATACGTGGCTTCTGCTGAGGCAGTGAATGAAGAGTGGGCTTGGCACTGACCCTGGCTCTGCTGTGTGACCTTTGGGCAAATCCCTCACCCTCTCTGATCCTGTTTATATATCCATCTAAAGGAGAGAAAAAGGAGGGTATTATGAGGATTGAGTGCCATACTGTAGGGAAACCGACAGAGAGGGAATATATAATCAATGCCAGTTTCTCCCCACTCTCCATCAGTTTCCGAATTTCTTGCAAACTGCAAAGGACAGATCTCTTGCTATATTTGTGCCAGAACACCGAGTCCAAGGCACTGGGCCTAGTGGGGGTGAGCGTCCATCAGTTTGGGGATGGCCCCTTCCTCTGCTTCGGACCAAGAGGGGGATGGGAGGAGTGCGGTATAGAGGTGGGGCAACGTGAGTCTACTCTGGGCCATATCGTTGGCTCAGCGGGCTACCTTGACTGAGTCATTTCACTCTCAGGAGAGGCTGGAGCTGAGCCAGTGCCCCTTCTCCTGGGTCCTCCCGGGAACATTGCTCCAATGCAGAGAGGGACTGGGACAGTGAAGAGTCAGGCTTCTCCCCACACCAGCCCAGCCACATGCCACCCACACCTCCATTCCCTTCGGGGAGAAGTGTCTCCTTTTGGTCAGGGTAGTAGGAGAGGAACTGAGCATTCAGCCTTGTTTGATATGTGAACAAACTGGAATTGGTTTCTGGCCAAGGTTGTGGAGCCACCGAGGGTCCCAGGTGAGACCAGAATCAGGTCTGATGTGACCCTGTCCCCAGCCTTTCTTCCACATTTCTCTCTTCATGACACTCTCCCATCTCTGTCTTCCTGTCTTATCTTAATTGATCCTCATAGCACCCCTGATATGTAGATGAGGAAAGCAAGGCTCAGAAGGGTTAAGTGACATATTCAAGGTCACACAGCTGGTTAATGGTAGGGTAAGAAATAAAATACGTGCCTTGTAGCAAACACCAAAAGTAAAAACATGAAGTCAGCCTGATTCCTCCTCTGCCCTTGCTCTCTACGCCTGGTCCAGGAACAAGTTCTGGCAGCTCTTCCCCCATCACATCCTCCATCTGGATGATGCTTCCCTCTGACACCACTGCCACCCCAGCCCAGGCCACCACGTGTCCGCGCCTGCCACAGCCTCCCTGCTAGTCTTGCGTTTGCCACCCTCATCCTCCAGCTCTCCAGGTGTCCAGAGAGATATTATTAAAACGTAAATCAGATGCAATCGCTTCTGGGCTTGAACCCCTCCAAGGTCGGCCATCGTGCTTGAAGTCAAATTCCACGCCTTACTCTGCTTCCTCTGGTGGTGCCTCCTCTCCCACCTCACCCTGTTTGATTCTCTCCTGTGCTCATGCCACTCCTGCCACTCTGGTCTGCTTGCTTTCTCCCAGTTGTGCTTGTCCAGCCTATGGGCCCTTGAACTTGGAGCTTCCTCCTAGATCACCCTTGCTGGGATGTTCCTAAGGCTACAACCTTCCTGTCCTGCAGGGCTAAATTTAAATACAAAGAAATACCTTCCCTGACACCACCCCCATTGAAATGTCACCTCCTTCCCCTATTTTCCCTTTATATGAATACATCTAGCCATCTGTCAGGGCACTGCTTACTATCATTAATAATTTTGTTGGTTTTTTTGCCCATCATCTGTTTCCCCACTAGAATATAATTTTTGTTGTGACTATGATGATGAAACACGGTGTACCTCCTACATACCAGGATGATTCTAGGTTTGCATACACATGACTTATCTAGATTTGCAACAACTTTGTGAAAGGTACTATTATTATCTCCATTTTTACCAAGGACACTTGATATGGTTTGGCTCTGTCCCCACCCAAATCTCATCTTTACTTGTAGCTCCCACAATTCCCATGTGTCGTGGGAGGGACCTGGTGGGAGGTAATTGAATCAGGGGGGCGGGTCTTTCCCGTGCTGTTCTCGTGATAATGAGTAAGTCTCATGAGATCTGATGGCTTTGTAAGGGGGTGTTTTCCTGCAGAAGTTCTCTCTTGCCTGCTGCCATATAAGACACCTCTTTGCTCTTCCTTCATCTTTTGCCATGAATGTGAGGCCTCCCAGCCATGTGGAACTGTGAGTCCATTAAATCACTTTCCTTTATAAAGTACCCAGTCTCAAGTATGTCTTTATTAGCAGCGTGAAAACTGACTAATGCAACACCAAAGCCCAGGGAAGCTAAGTAACTTGCCCAAGGCCACACAGCTGGCTAGTGGTAAAGCTGGGATTTGAACTCAGGCAGTCCAGCTTCAGCGTCCAGACTCTGGACCACAACACTAGGCTGTAAATTGCATCAAGGCAGCAGCCAGGTTTCTTTTGTTTCTTGCTGCATCCCAGTGCCTAGTACAAGGCCTGGCACCAGGAAGGTGCACAGTAGATGTTTGTGGAGTGACAGGATGTGTGCCGCAGTGAGTAAGCGTAGAACTTGCCCTCAGAGATCTCATGTCATCGCTTATTTCATTGCTCAGAAGACACAGGGAAATAAAAGTAAGAAGTGGAAAAAACAAGCCTGTATAATTCAAAGAATAAACATTTTATCATTGAATGAGTGAGATTGTTTGTAGTCAAGTACAGAGTAGCCCGCCTGCCCCTGCACAAACAAGTTAGTGTCTCATACTCATTAAAAAAGCCAGAGCATAAACCCAGTGCTTGAGCTAAGTGTGCATGAGTTCTTACGGTGTCAGCAAGGCGTGCTCAGCAGAGTGTGTCTGGCGACATCCTGGAGACTCTGCCAGGCTACGTGCATACAGCAGGGTTCAGAGGTCTGCGTGCTCCGTAGTACTCCTGCGGCCCACCTTGCCTGGACAACAGCCAGGGCTGGCGTGTCACTGACATGTGTGCCTGAGCCCCTCTGTCCAGCCTGGCACAGCCCCTGCTGGCCAGTGCTGGGACATGGGCCAGCAGCAGCCTGCAGAGGGTACGTGTGGCCATGGTGGGTAATGATACGTGGAGAGACAAGAGGAGCGCTCGGTGTGCAGGGGAGACCATGGGGGCAGGGACAGTCTCTGAGGCTTCAGGGCAAGGGACAGATTTAAGTGAACCATGCACAGTGGGGATGACACACACAGAGGGAGGGGGTGGCCATCCCGGCACGGTTCAGAGGCTCAGACTCATGGCTGTGCTAATCATTAGTGTCAATATCGTGAATGCTGGCGAATCACAGAACTAATAGTGCTAATAATAAGGGGTGATATATCCTGACTCCTCAGTCCTGGCTGGGTGCCCAGCCAGCAAGACCTGCCTCCCCAGTACCGCTCATCTAAATGGCTGAGCCGCTCGTGCATGAGCTCTCGGTGGCAGGCCAGCCTGACAGTTTGATCCAATAGGTCTTCGTAACATGGGCAGATTGTGGAAATCCTGAGTGTCTTTCTGAGGCTTCCTTCGGGGCAGGATCAGCCTGGCTTCACTGATCCATCTCTAGACCCCGGCTCCATCATTTTTCAGCTTTGTGACCTTGGGGAATCATTTCCTCCCCCATCATTTCTGCATCTGTAAAATGGGAATCATTAATGTCTACTATAAAAGGTAGTTCCGGGGAGCCTCTGGGATGATGTGGAACTCTGAGCAGAATACCAAGCGTTTCACTGTATGCTAATTATTATTATAATAATTACATTTTCATTTATTCAGTAGCAAGAATGTAGGCTTTGGGGCCGGGGAGTGGTGGCTTATGCCTATAATCCCAGCGCTTTGGGAGGCCGAGGCAGGAGGATTGCTTGAGCCTAGGAATTTGAGGCCATTCTGGGTAACAGAGGGAGGCCCTGTCTCTGCAAAACAAAAAATTAGCCGGGTGCAGTGGCTCATGCCTGTAATCCCAGCTACTCAGAAGGCTGAGGTGGGAGGATTGCTTCAGCCCAGGAACTCAAGGCTGCAGTGAGCTATGATCATGCCACTGCACTCCAGTCTGGGTGACAGAGTGAAAGAGAATTTAGGTTTTGGGAACCAGGTTGAGCTGGGATGGAATCCTCTGCTGCTCTAAGGCCTGGGCCTCTGGAAAATGGGGATAACACCTGCCTTACGGAGGTTGGGAGGATTGAAGACAGTCCACGTATAACACAGAACATGGTGCTTGGCATGGCAGAGTGTCTCAGGATACTTAAGGTGGTTTCTAAGTTTTTTTTTTTTTTTTTTTTTTTTTGAGACGGAGTCTGGCTCTGTCTCCCAGGCTGGAGTGCAGTGGCACGATCTCAGCTCACTGCAAGCTCCACCTCCTGGGTTCATGCCATTCTCCTGCCTCAGCCTCCCGAGTAGCTGGGACTACAGGCGCCCGCCACCATGCCTGGATAATTTTTTGTATTTTTAGTTGAGACGGGGTTTCATCCGTGTTAGCCAGGATAGTCTTGATCTCCTGACCTCGTGATCTGCCTGCCTTTGGCCTCCCAAAGTGCTGGGATTACAGGTGTGAGCCACTGCGCCCGGCCTGGTTTCTAGGTTTTAACTGAGTTCCTGCTGCTTGCAGTCATTGTACCCTGCCCTGGAGATACTTGTCCCAGATTCTGGGTTAGCTCTAGGTGTTTGAGTCAGTGTGGCCAGAGACAGGAATGCTGGCCTCCTTGGAGATGTGCTTGAGGGGCTAGGCGAGACCGGTACCTCAGTACCTAGATTAGGGCTAGGTAGTCCACATACATTTGATCCCTCCCTCCTCCTTGAATTCCAGAGGGGACTCAATCACTTTCTCAGCACCTCCCAGGGAGCCAAGAACCCTAAAGTCAGTGTAGTGTCCTCCGTCACTCCTGCCATCAAGATACCCCATCAGGGACACCAGCACTTTCTCTGGGGCAGTGGGTCTTGCTGAGTGGGTTCACAAATGCCAGTGCACTCTGGATCATTCTGCTGGCCGGGGCAAGAGTGACCTCTGCACTGATGGGACAGCCCTAGCCCCAAATCCCTCTCGTGTCCATTACCGCATCAGCCTCTCACCTTAGAGCCATCAGGAAAAAAAAGCAGGGGTGGTGCCTTCCCAGTTGGCACCAGAGACAACAAAGGCTCAGGCAGGGTATGTGACCTGAGCAAGGTCTCTGGATGGCTGTGGCTCAGCCCCGATGCATCACTGAATACCTGAGTGCCCCAGGGCCTCTACCCAGGCTGTGTCCTCTGTGTGTAGGGACCTTTCATCACTTCGTTTGGGTCTCTGTTCAAATCTTCCCTTGTCAGAGAGTCCTTCGTGAGCCACTTGTCACAGTCAGGGTAATTAACACCAGCTGCTGTAACAAACAATTCCAACCTCTTCTTGACACGGCACAGTAAAAGTATATTTTTTGCGTATGCAAAATGGAATGCATTTATGCCTGGTTAGAGGTTCCCCTGAGCACGCACAGCCAGGCAATGGTTCTGGGGGCCCAGCCTCTTTCATTTTGTGCCTCTGCCATCCCTCCGTTCCCCACTGGATCCTCTGTATTCAGTCGGTTGAAGAGTGAAGAGAAAGATCACATGGAGGCTTTGATGAGTTTCAGGGACCAGGTCCAGAGTGGCATGTACCACTGACATCCACATTCTAGTGGCCAGAGCAGGTCACATGGCCAAACCCAACACTGATGGGGAGGGACAGTACATGCCACATATAACAGGTGAGGGAGAGGAGTGAATAATTCACACCATGGTAGAAGATTTCACAGGATATCTGGGGCCAGGCTTGGGCGACACTTATTCCCTGCTTCCATGGACCACAACTGACTCACATGTCTTCCTTAACTGCAGGAGGCGGTGGGGGGCGGGTCTTGGAAATACAGAGAAGCTCATGGATATTGGTGAAAACTAACAAGTTTCTGCCCCACCACTTAGTAATTAAAGAGAGCCTAGTAGTGCTTCTCATCATGTGGATGACCTTATAATTCAGCTTCCAAATGGGACAATTTTAAGGTGAAAGGGGTCACTAACGATTATCCTCTGAACACTGGGTTTCAAGCAGGCTGCCCCAGGGATTTGGAGCATGTGGTCACCCTACTCATCACTCTGCATCCTCTTAGCCTGCCTTATTGTTCTTTTTCACACTTAATTACTGCCTAGGAGTGGACTCCGTGAGGACAGGGACCTTTCTCCCTCTGTGGCTATATCCTCAGTGGCTAGAACTGGGCCTAGCACATTAGAGGTGCCCATTATACGCCTGGTAGATGAATGAATGGACTCAACCATCTCACCGATTCCTTTCGAGGACCGACTGCACATTCATCCACAGTGCTCCTGCCCTCCTGGAGCTAAGCAGATGTCAAATGAGAAAGGGTGACATCCAGGGACTCCAGAAGCTCATGCCTGAGTCTGGAGGTGATTTCAAGGTTTTAACTGAGTTCCACTGGGTGCAGTCATCGTGCCCTGCCCTGGAGCTACTTGTCCCAGGAATTGGTGTTAGCTACACGTGTGAGGTCAGAGCATATCCCTTGAGAAGGTGATATTTGAGCCACAGATCTTTAGAAAACAGAGACCATAGACTCAGTTCCAAACAGTCTTGAGCTCACAATTTGGTTTGGCCTTTGGATGCTGTGTAAGCCCAGGCGAGTCACTTGACCTCTCTGAACCTTAACTCCCTCATCTGCAAAGTGACAACAGGCATCCGAACCTTTGCAGGTTGGCTGGGACCCAGCAACTGGTGTTAATGATCATAATCATGATTTCTCTTATTTAGATTTTAGACTTGAAGCTCCATCACTATGGAGCTTGGCCTCTGGCCTTGGAGGGGTCATGAAGTTCTGCCCTCCTCATCATGCATTGCTGTAAAGCCAGTCAAGGATAGCTCCCCAGTTCCTGGTGCCCAGAGCCCTAAATAACAAGATGCCACTTCTTCACGTGGGGTTCCATGCTCTGGCCTTAGCTCTGCCAATTAGTAGCTGTGAGAGTCTGCACAGCTTAGCCTCTCTGAACCTCCGTTTCCTTGGAATAGGAATATCCAAGGCTATCTTAGAGGGTACAGGTGAGAATAGAAGAGATAATGCAGGTAACAAGCCTCCTACAGCTTCTGCCCACAGCTATGATGGAAGAGCATGAGGGCTGATGTTGATTGCTTGCAGTGTGTTGGCCAACAATGGTGACAGCCCCAGGTTTGGGGCTCGGTGTTCGAGCCCCCAAGGGCACTCAGGTTCTGCCCAGCAGCAGCCACCACAGGGTGCCGAAAGGAGAAGGTTTGCTCCCAGCAGCTCAGCTGGCTTAGAACAGGCAGTGGGTGGTAGGGAGGCCAAGAGAGTGATGGAGACATTCCCGGGCGTCGCTTCAGCTTCATTGTAAACTGTGGAACAGTTAGAGATGGATTTGTCCTCTTGGAGACGTCCATCCCATTAGCGTCCGCACACGGCCCTAATGGGTTTCAGAAGGCCAACGCCAACAACCTTGTCTTCACTCCACAGAGGAGGCCCCAGCCAGAGGGATGGAGTGGGGCTCAGAGCTGCTCAGACATCCACAATGTAGCCCCAGGAAACTCAAAAGGCCCCAGGTCTAGGGCTGGACCCTAAGTGCAGCCAAGCCCCAGTGACTTGGTTCAATAACAGGGCAGGAAAAGCAAGGCACAGTCACCGCTTGTAAAAGCCACAGGGTGGATGACTGACTGGGAACCAGGTGCCGAGTGAATTTTCTCCTTTCATCCTCACCATCCTATGGAGTCAGTGTGGTGATCTCTACTTCACAAATGAGGCAACTGAGGGTCAGGAGAGTTAAGTGATCTTCTATGGTGGTCCAGCTAGGGATGGCAGAGGTGGTGGGGCGGGGGACTGGGGACACAGAAGGACCAGGACTTGAGTTCCATTGGTCTGAGTCCCAAATGCATGCTGTCTCCAATTCCCCAAGCAGCGTCTGCGAATCCGTCACCACTGACTCAGAACTGTCCGGCTATATCTCACTTCATCAGCTGTTGTGAACTGGAACCCCTCATGCAGCCCTAAGCCCATGTGTTCCTTTAAAAGATGGAGACACTGAGGCCTGGGGCAGGGAAGGGCCTTGCCCGCATCACACAGTGATTTAATTGTAGGATCCGATTCATTCCTAGGTCTCGCCACCTTATCTGCATCTGTGTGATCCACAGGCCACTGACTGGCATCCCAGGAGCCATGGTGGGCCCACTGTCTGTGTGTTTTAATTTTCTTACCTTTAGGTAGAGCACGCATTCCTCACTTCACCCCAGTCCCCACCCTTCCCTATCGCCTTCACCTGGGCTGATTCGCTCATTTGCTTCGCCAGCCTGATACTGTCTGCATTTGCCTTTCCTCCTGGGCTCTCCTTATAGGGAACTTGGATGGGATTCGATTTGGGTGCTTTTCTCTCTTTCTTTTGTCATCTCTTTCAAGGCCTGCGAGTCCCATCTCCCATTTTACATCTTTTTTTCAGCCCTCTTTCCTGTATCAAAACTTCCCCATTCAAAGCTTCGCCTCCTCAGGTCTTCAGACTCAGTAAAGGAAAGGAGACATTAATGGGCAGCCACTCAGTCTTCTGGGCTCATGGAGGCAGGGGTCGCCTCTGTCACCCCTGACCCTGTGCTGGGCCCTGCCCTGAGAGAAGCCCACATGTCCCCAGCTCTAATGGATCTGATGCTGAGAGTGATCCTCATCCCAGGCAAGGAGGCCCAGGGCAGGGCTGGGGGAGGAGGCCCCGCCCTGGGAGAGCAGTGGCTTCTGGGTTAGAACTCACTTGAAGGATGTGGGGAAGGGTGGGGGTAGGGTGCATTCCAGGCAGGAAACACAGGAGCTAAACTAATTAGGCTCAGAGAAAATGGAGTTGCTTTGTGTAACCAAATTTGTCCTCTCCTTTCCCCTCCCCTCCCTTTCCCTCTTTCCCTCCCTTCCTTTCTCTTCCTCCCTTCACTTTCCTTTCACTTCCCTAGAGGAGGGGTTCCTTGGAGACCCTTGTGACTGGCTGGAATATGGAAAAATCCTGGAGGACTGTCTGGAGGAAGCATGAATCCAGGGAGGAAGGACTGTGAGGTGCAGGACGGGAGCAGGGGCTGGGCAGATTGGGGGCTCACTCATGCCTCCTGCAGGTCCCAGCTGAGGCTGATATAGTCAAGAGACTAGGGCTACTACATTCACACTTCCTCCAGGCAGCCTTCCAGGATTCTTGTAGATTCTAGCCAGTCACAAGGGTCTCCAGGGAGCCTCTGCTTCCTGGGTCCCAGGGCACTGTGCATGCACTTGGATTTTGTCACTTGCCTTTGTCATTTGCACCCACCTCCCCAGCTGTGACCCTTTGAAGGCAAGGCTGTCCTGTTACACCTGGCACCCGGCACGGGATGGGACATAGAGAGAGCCTTGCCCCTGCATGGAAGCTGTCCCATGAGTCCTCTGAGTTTTGGCCCTGGCTCTGCCATGTGACTTCCTTGCTGAGCCTTTGCTCCTGCATCTGTAAAATGGGGAGAAGGATACCTACTTTGTAGGGTTGCTATAGGAATAACCATCCAGCCCCTGCCTACCATGAGCTTGGCATCTCTGAGGCGGTCAACCAACTGGCTTGAGAACAGACAGAAAAAGGGGTCCCACCCAGGCTCCTTCCAGGGGTACTTCCGCTGAGCTTGCGAAGGGGAAGAACACACGGCACGCAGGGCCCAGGGTGCCCAAAAAGCTGGGGTGCCTAACAGAGGGACTCAGCCCCCCAACCAAGTCATAGGACATAGACAGCATTTTGGCAAGCCTGAAATCAAGACAGACGGAGCCAGGCTTGGGGACTGGTGATGAACCCCTGGCGCAGTGTTGAGGGGAGCCGGGAAGGGCTGGAAGAGGGCAAGCCAGCACCCCTCTCTGCTGAAGACCAGACACAGGCTGGGCCTCCCAGGAGGCCTGGGCGCTGACCTGGGGTACGCCATGCTCCCGTCCCCGCCGGATCAAGAACGGGAAGCTAAGAAGTGTGGTCGGTCAGGAGGCTGAGAGCGTAATTGGTTAATGTTGTACATGTTTTGACGGGCCCGGATGCAGTGCTGGCGAAAGGTGAAGTATTAATACATATAATATATAATTATGATGTGCCACCAGCCTGGCAGCCTGTGTAAATAGTTACCCAGCTGGGAGCTAATCCCGGTAAGTGGGCCGGGGCGCCTCTCACACGCGACAGGCCAGCTTCTGCCCTGCGGAGAGGGCCTGGGCTTCACCTGGCCTTGTCTAGCCCTAGAGGATCAATCTGATTGAGTGGGTGGGCGTCCAGGGCTGGGGCTGGCACTTCCAGGGGTTGGAGTGTCTGGGCTGGCGTAGAATTGTCCACTATTAAGGAGGTGGTCATGAGGGAAGGAAGGAAAGCAGGCTGGACTGGCCTCTCCTCACTGGCTAAGCCCTGTGCCCACCGGGCACTCCACACTGGCCAAGCCCCGAGCCCACAGCTTCACACCTCATGCCCACTCTGTGTCTCCTCCTCCTCTCCTCTCTGCAGATGGAGCAAATCAGAGAGGCTTAAGGAAGCACAGCAAGTAACAGGGCTGGGATTCAAATGCAGTCGCCTGGCTCTAAGCCTGAGTGCTGTTTCTCCCAGAAAGCAACAGCAAGGCCACTGCCCCCATCCCTAGCCCCAGTCAAGGTCACTCTTGCTGAGCCCCAAAAGGATTCCCATTGATCCCCTGTACTGAGGATACGGAGGGAGGTCTACGGCGTTCTGGATCTCTCCCCTTAATTTAGCTCAAATGTTGAGACACCAGAGAAAGTTTAGGGAAGATTCCAAACAAGTTGAGCTGCCCCTAACAGCCAGATCTGAGGTTTCCGTCTCTGAGTGTTTGTAGCCCAGGAAGCCTGGCATCCACCACAGGTGACTGGGCAGGGTGCGGGTGTGAGGCTAGGAGTGACAGTGGACAGTGGGACTGAAATCCGGACTCAGCAGGTCCCATCAAAAAGACATACAGACTCTCCCAGAGCTTTGGGAGGCTGAGGTGGGTGGATCACCTGAGTTCAGGAGTCCCAGGCCAGCCTGGCCAACGCGGTGAAATCCTGTCTCTACTAAAAATGCAAACATTAGCCAGGCATGGTGGTAGGCTCCTGTAGTTCCAGCTACTTGGGAGGCTGAGGCAGGAGAATTGCCTGAACCCGGAAGGCGGAGTTTGCAGTGAGCTGAGATTGCACCACTGCACTCCAGCCTGGGCGACAGAGTGAGACTCCACCTCAGAAAAAAAAAAAGAAAGAAAGAAAGAAAGATATTCAGACTCAAAATAACTTTCTGCACCCCTCACTGCTGCTGTGCTGCTCAGTCCAGAGCCTCAGACTCCCTGGTTCAGAATTTCGGGGGGCAGTGGGGCTTCTAGCTCATTCTTTGGAGGGCTGACTCTGCCTTGCAGTCTGTCTCCTGGCCTTGGTGACTCACCTGCCTGGTGGGCACCCCAGGACCTCACTCACCCTGTGAGCCGCTCTGGGGGCAGCTCCAGGAGCTCAGGTTTACTGCTCCCCCTCATCCGCTCAAGGTCTCGGTCATAGCCGCACCATGGCCCTGTGCATGTGCCTGTCCATAAGTGAGTGGTTTTCTCCCCTGCCTCCATGCTGCAGCCCACAACCTGGGGACTCCCCAGGCAGGGGATTCATTCATGTCTGTGGTCACCATCGTCCTGTTCCCAACGTGTCCGCTGTGACTTCCTGCCTCCCAGCCCGGTCTGGTACACATGTTAAGCAAGACTGCAACCTGCAAGTCCAGCCCATCCTCCCGGCTGCAGCCACTAATGGGATGCTAAGTGCCTATTTTGCAGATGAGGAAATTGCAATTAAGAGAGGTTAAGTAACTTTCCCAGGGTCACATATTTGGTTTGCCACTCCAACACCATGATGTTTCCACTCCGTCAGATTTCCTCTTTGCTGGATGAGTCTTGGAGGGGAGGGGTGTTTCCTCCATCTGACTCAGGGGTCTCATAGGGTCTCCTCCATCAGAATAAGCATTTGCTCAAAGCAGGAACTCTGTCTCTCCCACTAGACTGAGATTCCTGAGGGCAGAGGCTGCACACCTCCCGTCAGCCGGACCCTCGTTAGAACCTGTAGTCAGAACCTACGTCTCCTCCATTACCCTAGGAATAGCCTAGTACAGGGTCCCAGGGGACGCTATGAAGGTCATATCTCCCCCCATCAAACTAGGATCTTTCCCTAAGGGCAAGCTCAGGGGCTCCGCCATCAGACTGGGAGCTCCCTAAGGGCAGGGACTGAGTCTGAAGTCCTTCAGCATCTCACATGCCTGCCCTGTCATCCTGTCCCTGGCCTTAGGACCCCCTGCCATGGCACCCCTGATGGTGTTCACTTCCTGCACAGGACTCACCCTCAGCCGGAGCAGAAGCTGCCAACAGACCACTAAACCACAGTGCACCCTCGGCATTAATTAGTGTTGCTGCTGTTAAGTGTTTCTTCCCATTTATGCAAATCAGCGAGGTAAGAGGCATATAATGAAGTGTTTGTGGTTTAATACTGTGCGGTAGGAATGAAGAGGAATTTTAATTACTGGCTCCTAATTGGATGGACGGCTTGTTAATATCCTCCTGACAGGACATCTGAGTCACCGCTGCCCACTCACCCAGGCCCAGGTGTCTGCTGCCCACTCCCGACCAGGGCAGCATCAGGGAACAGTGCCTCCAGGAACCATCCTTGCTGCCCTTGCCCAGGGGTCATTCCTGGCATCCCTCCGCCCTTGACTTTGGAGCTCCTGTGGCTTTCAATCTCTTCTCTTCTCTCTCTCTCTCTCAATCTCTCTGCCTTCGGAGGGCCCTGGGCTTGTGTTCGAATCCCCATTCTGCCACTTAACTGTGTGACCCCGGACAAGTCACTTCCCCTCTCTGAGCCATGTTCTTCAGGCTAAGTTCTGGAATATGGGTGATGCAGTTAGGAAAGGTTTTCCAGAGAAGGATGAGAGGGTCCTGAAAGACACATAGCATATTGAGGTGAAGGGAGGCCTACCCAGGCAGAGAATCTGGAGAAAAGAATGTAGGGAATGTGGGAGAGCCTGGAGGTGGGCGTTACCCCCAGTGGTAGGAGGTGCTGAGAACAATTCCCTCCCCCTCATCTTCAGGGCTCAGCCTGGTGTCCAGCACAGGTCGGAGACCTGAGATAGATGTACTCAAAGGACTTGTCTGCTGAAGATGCTCCAAGTCAGGGTGCAGTTTGGATTCTAGAGAAAGTAGGCAATAGGGTGCCATGGAGGACTCCAAACAGGGAGCTGAAGAAATGTTAGAATCAATGGCACCTTCACGGTTGCCTCTGCCTTCTCTCGGATTCACCTCCCGATATGGTTTGACTGTGTCCCCACCCAAATCTCATCTTGAATTATAGCTCCCATAATTCCCACATGTTGTGGAAGGGACTGGTTGTTCCCCCATACTGTTATACTGTTCTCATGGTAGTGAGTAAGTCTCATGAAATCTGATGGTTTTATAAGGAGAAATCTCTTTTGCTTGGTTCTCATTCTCTCTCTTGCCTGCTGCCATGTAAGATGTGCCTTTTGCCATGGTTGTGTGGCCTCCCCAGCCGTGTGGAACTGTGAACCCACTAAACCTCTTTTTCTTTATAAATCACCTAGTCTGGCTAGTCTGGGGTGTGTCTTTTTTTTTTTTTTTTTTTTTTTTTTGAGATGGAGTCTTGCTCTGTCACCCAGGCTGGAGTGCAGTGGTGCAGTCTTGGCTCACTGCAACCTCAGCCTCCCAGGTTCAAGTGATTCTCTGCCTCAGCCTCCTGAGTAGCTGGGATTACAGGTGCCCAGCACCACGCCAGACTAATTTTTTTGTATTTTTAGTAGAGACGGGATTTCATCA
Source organism: Piliocolobus tephrosceles (assembly GCF_002776525.5). Classification (NCBI taxonomy): domain Eukaryota; kingdom Metazoa; phylum Chordata; class Mammalia; order Primates; family Cercopithecidae; genus Piliocolobus; species Piliocolobus tephrosceles. Next base: position 204,530,504 of record NC_045434.1, on the reverse strand, counting down.
TGTTGGCCAGGCTGGTCTTGAACTCCTGACCTTGTGATCCATCCACCTTGGCCTCCCAAAGTGTTGGGATTGCAGGCGTGAGCCACTGCACCCGGCCTTGGGTATGTCTTTATTAGCAGCATGAGAACAGACTAATACACCATCCCACCAAACATCAAAATCTTGACATGGTCCAGGTCCTCAGAGGACAAATTCAGAAGCATTTCTGGATCCCCTAGGATGGGCAGAGTGGTGACATTTGGGCAGGGCCAGGCTAGGGGGAGAGAAGGAAGGAAAAACAGTCACTTCTCACCGAACAAGTTTTAAGAAGAGTTATAACCAGATAGAAAAGCCTCACTAGTCTCACTCTGCTGGAGTTAGAGCCTAGCTTTGGCACTTATAACCAGCCTTGGGGTACTTCTGAGCCTTACTATACTTATCCATAAAATGGGTTACACCTACCTTATCAGATGTGTTCAGAGAATACATGACATAAAGCACTTCAAGCACTCAGCATTATGTTCACATGCAGTAGGTGTTCAATAAAAGGCAGATGTTATTATAATTAGATTTCCTACAATGGCAGGCAGTGAGCTCTCCTGGGTGTGGCTTCCTGGTGACAAGCCCAGGTGTCTGACTTAAGGCACAGCTGGCTCTGCACTTTCCAGCTGGGTGAACTTGTGTGATTTCCTGTTTAAGTCATACTTTCTTTTCTGGTAACATGAGGATCGTATAGTCCCTCCTCACAGGGTCTGGGGAAGGACTGGGCACTCAGAGCGCGCTCACTCAGTGTGGCGATGGCTGCTCCTGTCATAGTCATTATAACCCACTGATGGGAGAACTAAACCAGCGGCTTCCCCATTCTGAACTTCAGCTTCCTTGTTCTATCTGGGAATCACAGTCCCTGCACCCACAGCCACCCAGAATCATTGTAGAGTCAGCAGATCCTATTGCTGACCAGCCTTCCTGAACTGTAGAGCGCTGGACCAATGTGGGCTCTGATAGTTAGGACCACAGAGGGTATGGAGGGGGTGGTGGTGGCTGTTTCTGGAAGCTGACTTGACCTGCTCAAGATGGGAGGTGACTGTGATCCATGTACCCCCTGCATCCTGGAAGACACTGGAAAGTCATTATGGGTGCAGGGGACCAACTGTAGAGCTTTAGGCCTCTGTTCCTGCTGGGGCCTGGCCAGAGAATCTCTTGGGCCAGAGTTTGGCCTCCTTGGCCTGCACTTGAGATCAGCAAGTTCCTGAATCTCAGGGGTCCAGGTAAGGCAAGAAAACCCTGTGACTCGGCCCTCTCCTGTTTCAGTACGGCCAGCCTTCTTTCTCCCGAGTGCCTACGGGGCCCCCCCAACCTCCACTGGCATGAACGAGAAGGGAAAACCAGCATTTACACAATGCCTGCTGTATAGAGCAGGTGCTTCTCTAGGCACTATTACCATCCCCATGCCACAGACGAGCAAGCAGAGGTGGCTCGCGGGGATTGTGCAGTGAATGACCATTGGAGATAGGTCACCAGCCCATGCCTGCCTGATTCCAACATCGTGCCCTCTATTCCAAGCCAGCAGATGCCAGTTTGAGTCCCAGAACTCTACCCAGGCCACCAAGAGCCTTATTTACCTTCCCCCCAGCCCACTTTCCTGGGCTTATCAGGCAGAGGCCGAAGCAGCTGCTCACATTGCAAGCTCCCATTCCAAGTGCCTCGCCAGTGACAGGAGAAAAAAGGAGCCTGAACCTCAGGAATCCCCTGGCTGAGAGGCCTGCCAGAGTTTTCAACGGCAAGAAAAGCTACGAAACGGGGTTAAACAAACACTTGTTTGAAGGGAAAACAGATGCCAGACAGATGCGCTCCCAACTTACACTGATACAGTCTCGCGTGGCGGTGGGAGGAGGCCAAATATTGATGAAGCATTTACTGCAAGAGGCAAAGCAGTGGAGCAAAGGCACAGAGGCTTGAAATCAAGCAGATGAAGCCGACCTCGGCTGGAATTCCAGATCCCCTTGGAGGGCTGTGTGACCTTGGGCAGGGCACTTAACCTCTGTGAGTCTGTTTTCTCATCTGCAAATGAGGACATTTGCCAATTAGGACAAATCGTACCCTTGCTATAGAGCAAGCTTCTTAATTTACAGATGGTCCCCAATTTACAGTGATTTGATTTCCTGTTTTTCTTTCTTTCTTTTTTCATCTTTTTTTTTTGAGACAGGGTGTCACTCTATCACCCAGGCTGGAGTGCAGTGGCATGATCATAACTCACTGCAGCCTCAACTTCCCAGCCTAGGGCGATCCTCCCACCTCAGCCTCCTGAGTAGCTGGTACTACAGGCACATGCCACCACGTGTGCCTGTATTTATATATATATATATATTTTTTTGTAGAGACAAGGTCTTGCCATGTTGCCCAGGCTGGTCTCAAGCTCCTGAGCTCCAGAGATCTGCCTGCCTCTGCCTCCCCAAGTCTGGGATTACAGGTGTGAGTCACCGTGCCTGGCCCAATTTGCCATTTTTCTACTTTACATTAATGGTGTGAAAGCAATAGCCATTTGGTAGAAACCATCCTTTGATGGTTCAAACCATCCTTTGAATTTTGAATTTTGATGCTGTAGGAAACTCCCTAGCAGTGCTGGACAGCATCAGGGAGCTGCAGCTCCCAGTCAGCCACGCCATCAGGATGGTGATACACTGATACCCTGCAGTTCACTGTGGTGCAAAATGGTTTTGCCCAATATAGGCCAATGTAAGTGTACTGAGCACGTTTCAGGTCAGCTAGGCTAAGCTTTGATGCTCTGTAGGTTAGGTGTACTAAATACATTTTTGACTTAGGATAGTTTCAACTTAAGACTGGTTAATTGGGATGTAACCCCACTGTCAGTTGAGGAGCGTCTGCATATTAGGGACATATGATAGGTACTCAGTAAATGTTAGTTTCATTCCCTTCATTAGAGGATTTAGCAAGCTGAGATACGAGGTCGTATTCGCCCTCTAAACCTGGCCAAAAGGAAACAGCTCTCCTGGGGACAATGATGATAAGTGAGGTCCAGAAGGCAGGAGGGTTGAAACCCAGAGAAGTCTTTGGACTTGGGGGACCAGGATCATGTTCTGTGAACTGTGATGGTGTCACCCTGGGGGTGCTAGATGGAAGGTGAGTTGGAGTTGGCCATGCAGGATTTGGACATGGGGAGGTTAAATTAATCCCCAGTCATTCTAGGGTGATTCTTCTGAATGGAGGAGGTTTCCACGGGGCTTGGGGGCACAGTGGCAGAGGCTGGGTGTCACGTTCTAGGGTTAAGACCCTGGACAAGTGTGCTTCCCTTCTCTGAGCCTGTTTCCTAAACTATAAAGGGAGGATCATGATATTTACCTTTTAGAGTTGTTGGGTAAAAAAAGAAAAAAAAAGCAAAGTGCCAGGCCCGTGGTGACTACTCAGAATAATGGTTGCTATTGGTGATGGTGTTCATGTCATAGGAGGAGGTGTGGCAGATGGGGTGGTGGACAGAGGGTGAGTTGCAGAAGGAATAAAAGAGAAAGAGGTGAGAGGGTGGAGGGAGGAGTTAGTGCAGGATGGGAGGATGAGTGGATCTGCACCTAAATCCCAATTTCCTTGGCACTTGCGGGGAGACGGTTTCTTTATGCAAACCATGACACATTTGCACAGGGTTGGAGCAGACCTCCAAGGCTCTGGACAAGCCTGCATGATACATTTCAGGTACATCAGTCTCGGTTTCCCCAGTAGGAGACAAGTCTCCTGAGACAAGCCTATACAGTCCTTTTCATCCACTCTGTTTGTGTTGGAGACCTGCATTTTTCCAGCTTCCCTGCAACCCCATTGGTGCAGCCAGCGTTGGTGGGTGGGAAAAGGCCCCCCAAGCCCCTGCCCAGGGCCTCTTTGGCTGGGAGAAGGGAAGGAACAGAAGTGCCCACCGATGTCTTCTTTGACTTCACAATGTCTTGACAGCCTAGGGGCAGTGACTGGATTTCGTAAAGTGTTCATAACTTCCAAACCAAAAGTCAGAGCTCAGGATCTAACAATAACGGGTGTTTTCCAGTTCCTGAAAAATGATGTATATGAAAAGGGAAATACTGTGATAGCCATCATTTATATGAAATGCAATTTAGTTACTGATTTAGTGAATCACTGGACTGCAATGAACGTGAGAATCCACCAATGGGAGACTGCCCAGTGGCTGACAGATGGAGGATAATGATGATGACAACAATGATAGAACAACATACTAGCTCCATCTGTGTAGCACTCTACATGGCTTGTATTATGACTGCTCCCTTGTACAGATGAGGAAACTGAGGCATAGGCAAGGTAAGTAACTTGCCCAAGGGTTTAGGACTAATAAGTAGCAGAGTTGAGATTTGAGCCTGAGTTTGACTGATTCCGGGGCACAAGATTTTTCCCTCCTTTGCTCCTTCCCTCTCCCCTTTCCTTCTATCCTCCCTCCCTCTCTTTCTTTCTTCTGACCCCCTTCTTTCCTTCCTTTCATTCTTCTCCCTACCTCCTTTGCTGTCCTTCCTTTTCCTGTCTTTCCCTCCCTCCGTCCATCTTTCCTTTTTATCCTTTTCTCTCCTTTCTTTCAATTGGATATTGATAAATTGCCCTCCACAGAGGATGTACAATTTATGCTACCCCCAGCAATGTTGGAGAGCCTCTCCCTCTTCTCCCACAGGTTTGCCAAACATGGTGTCAACAAACACGCGCTTTAGGAAATGTTGCTCATCTGATCAGCGAAAGATGGTATCTCAGTGCAATTTTAACTGTTTGCAAAGGAGGTTGAGCATCTTTTCATATATTGATGAGCCATTTGTATTGCTTTCCTTGCGATTATCTTTCAGAATTTTTGCCCATATTTGTTCCTTTGTTGGTATTTTTTCTTATCAATTTCTAGGAACTTTTCATATATTGAGGATAATTTCATAATAGGAATCTGTATTTGTTTGCTAGGGCTGCCATAACAAAATACCATAAACTGAGTGGCTTAAACAACAGAAACAGATTTTCCCACAGTTCTGGAGGCTGGAAGTCCAAGATCCAGGTGCTGGCAGGGTTGGTTTCTTGTGTGGCCTCTCTCCTGGACTTGCAGATGGTCACCTTTTTGTGGCATCCTCACATGGTCTTTCCTCCGTGCATAGGAATTTCTGGTGTCGCTTTTGTGCCTCCAAATTATTTCTTCTTATAAGGACACTGGTCAGAGTGGATTAGGGTCCACCCTAACAGCCTCATTTTAGGCCAATTACTTCTTTAAAGGCCATATATCCAAACACAGTCACATTCTGAGGTCCTAGGGATTAGGGCTTCAAATAAGAATTTTGAGGGAACACTTCTCAGCCTGTAAAAAGTAAAGTAGAGGTTCTTCTTCAAAGACTTTCCTCCCCATCTAATTAAGAATAAATAGTAACTTCTCTTAGAAGCCAAATTTGTTCAAAGACCTGTGCTAACATTCTTAAGCATCTGCTAGCTGTAATAAAGAAACCAATGCACTTTATGTTCTTAGCTCCCACAATTTAGCCTAAATATTTGCCCTGGCATGCTTATACTGGTCCAAGCAAGCATTAAGTCATAGCCTGTTCCTCTTCCTTATTTAAAAGTGTTTTTATCTTTCTCAGCATCCCATAAGTTACTTCCTCCTTCCTTTGTTCTCTTCTGTCTTTGTCTCTTTTAAAAAGTTCTAAGTGGCTAACCAATCAGGACAAATACAAAATATGAGGTCCCATTCTAGCCAATAGAAATTGGACACAGCAGTAAGGTAGCTGCGTCGGGTTATAAATGACCCTGTCTCCTTTGTTCAGTATACTCTCGTGGCAAAAATGCTAGCAAGTGCACCCTTTCTGCAGAAAGTAAAAATGGCCTTGCTGAAGAAATTAAATGTGTGTTCAAGTGCTGTTTCTTTACAGCACCAGCGAACAAGCATTCCTAACAAGCCAATAACAGAGTCCCACATATTTTTTTTTCTGAGCTTGCTTTAAAAAATACTTTACCTTCTATATTTTCTCCCTACCCTACGCAGTTATAGCGTCCTCAAGTCTCCAAATTTGAATATGTGAAATCAGCTTTGCTGTAGAAAACCGAGTGTTTATCTTTAGCTGGTTTCCCCTAATTTGTCTTCAGAGACAGCTTGGTCCAGAGGAAAGGGTGTGATGGGCTTTGGAGTCACTTTGACCTGGCCTGAAGTCCTGGCAATCTGCACAGCTGCAGGGTGACCTTGGGCAAGTCACTCTATCTGAGATGCAGAGTCTCGCTTCTATAAATGACACCAGTAATAGCTAGCTGGCAAAGCTGCTGTGAGGATGAAGTGAGATGATGTCTCTAGAACGTGTAGCTCCGTGTCTGGCCCGTCACCACGGTTCAGTATGCTGCAACCATTGTGATTTTCTTTATGAATAAGAGGTCATGTTTATCAAGCATCCATGGCACCAAGGGCCGGAGGGGAAGGGGGATACAAAGTGGGGTCTGTCTAGGCATCTGCTCTCAGGGACTCACGGTCAGGACCACAAGCTGGAATGCATGGGCCACGCCCCTGCTGTCCTTCAAAGCCTAAGTGGGGACGGGAGACTCATATCTGAGCCTTGTAAGTGCAAGAGGATTTTCACAGGTGGGAAGTAGGGGCGAAGGGGAGGGCATTGCAGGGGGAGGGCCCAGGATGTCCCAGAGCAGGGAGGCAGGAAAGGAGAGATCACCTTCATTGGATCACAAGGCATCTCTATCCACTCAAGCGTTTCTGGTTTGAAAGTTGGAGGCAGCGTGGAGACTGTGTTGTGGAAACAGGAACCATCCTTACCTGAAACAGGCAGAACACACAAGTGTTTGATGGAGTTTGACTGTGAGGCTGGAAGTGCTTGCAGAGGGAACGGACACAGGGCTGAGCAGATGATGTTCACACTACACATCACTGGCTGAGGCTGAGCTTGCAGGGAGCAAGGGCTCTGCTGGCACGGATCGCAGAGGACTTGAAGAGGGTGTATCTGAAGCAAGAGTGTTGGATGATCAGAGACATTCCCAAGAAGCGGGGACTGGTCAAAGGGCTCATGCTGGATGGAGGTGGCTCAGTGCCTGGCCCTTTACCTCATCTAACGCTAACTACAAACCTGCAAAGTGGATATGATGACCTCATTGTACAGAGAAGGAAACCGGGAACTGAAAAGGTGAAATTGTTTGCCCAAAGTCAAATTAGGGACTAGGTGGAGGAGCTGAGCTTAGAACCTGGGGAGCCCAAATTCTCTGCATGCACCCCGTGCTGGTTAGAAAAGGGTCTTGGATGGTGGTGACCCCAGTGAAAGTGATCCCTGTGGAAAGGCTCAGTGCCCTCCACCACCCACCTGCCTTGCCAAGTTCCCTCCTTTCCCAGGGTGAGTGCATTAGGCTGAGAAGCCATGGGATTTATGGTGAGCCCACTCCAGAGAAAAGGGCCCCTTCCACCTTTTCCTTCTGCTGCTGGAATCTCATTTCTTTTTTTTTTTTTTTTTTTTTTGAGGCGGAGTCTCGCTCTGTCGCTGGGGCTGGAGTACTCTGGCCGGATCTCAGCTCACTGCAAGCTCCGCCTCCCGGGTTCACGCCATTCTCCTGCCTCAGCCTCCCAAGTAGCTGAGAGAACAGGCGCCCACCACCTCGCTCGGCTAGTTTTCTTTTGTATTTTTTAGTAGAGACGGGGTTTCACCGTGTTAGCCAGGATGGTCTCAATCTCCTGACCTCGTGATCCGCCCGTCTCGGCCTCCCAAAGTGCTGGGATTACAGGCTTGAGCCACCGCGCCCGGCCTGGAATCTCATTTCATACCTCCACCCTCGTGATCTGCTGGGGTGAGGGAGCCTATGTGGGGCCTCACCTCTGTCCTCACTCCTGCTGAATAGAGGAGAGAAGGGTCCCCACTGAACACTCTCTATTCCCCAAAGCAAGTGAGGTTGTGTGGCCAGGGCACTCTCAGGTTCCCAGCGCCCTGGGTGCCACTCTGAACTGTCTGGCTCCTCTCCACAGATCCCAGGGCCATCTCCTTCTGCACATTCGTCATTCTTCGCCCTGCTCCATGTGGGCCACAAACAGCTTGATCACATCTACCACAGGAACACCTGCTCTCCTTGCAACGATCACATTCATGGAATGAGAACAACCGGCTTAGCATCATGGTCCAAAATGTCCCCCAGGGGCTAGACAGGACCTTGGGAGTCCAGCAGGGCCACCCTGCTGCCTTTGGGGTGGGGGTGGGGTGAAGGCATGTTAAACCCTCTGAACCGCAAGGAGGGCCTCTGTTGCTGCCAGAGCCCCCTCCTCGTCACTCTGCTCACCAAGGAAGAGCATCTGGCCGTTAACTTACATATAATAACCCTTAAACGCTGCCATTAAGTCACCTCTCATTCTTTTAAACTACCCAGGAAGGGAATTCAGGGTGATATATGGAGGCTTTTATGGCTGGTACTGGGCAGCTTAAGGACTTAGCAGCACACTGAACACACACATTGTTGCATAAATAAGAATCACTGTAACATCAAAGCATCAGTCAGCTCCATGCCTGAGTTTCTCAGCAGCACAGAACCAATACCTTGCACCCTGGGTCATCGTCACTTAGACGGGGGGACCTGAGGACAGGGGCATTGCCCCAGAGCTGGACCACTGAATCCCATGATGTTACGACTGCTAGATGCACCAGGAGACCATGTCACTTTGTCTCCTGTCCCTCTCTCCTTCTTTCACTCAGCCTTCTCCTTAATTACGCCTCATGTTGCCAGGGCCGGGGGATGGAAGAGGAAAGGAATCGCTCTCTATCAGAATTAACCTGCTGCATGCCAGGCACCTTACACATATTATCTCAGGAAATGCTCGATTGTACACAGTGGTAAAGATATTATTGCTTATTTATAGCTGGGGAGACTCAGTAGCTTGTCCAAGTTCACCCAGCTTGTAAGTGACAAAGCTGGGATTTGAACCCTGCCTATGGCCCTTGCATATATGTCATTTGCAGGAAACATGGGATTCTGGGGCTGGAGGGGGGCAGGTGCTGGTGCAGGCGGACAGCCCTGAGGGGCCCCGGAGAACACTGTGTGTAGAGGCTTTGAAACTGGGAGTGGGGGACTCAGAGAGTGTGTCTGGGTTTGCAGACAAGGGCACGGCACTCACCCGCGGCTGCTCACCTGCGTGGCTATGCTCACCTAGGAGCACCCAGTTGGCAAATGGACAGTGTTAATATTTAATGAGTGACGGTGACTTTGGGGGAATTGCTGTTTACTCAGCAATTCTCACCATCCTCCCTCAGAGGAAGGCTCAGAACTCACATCGGCCCTGATGGCCCAGGCAGAGACTCCCCGGATCAGATCCCCAACAGTTGGATCCGCCATGGAAGCCCATCTGCGAAGCAGCTTCGGCGAGTGGGGTCCAGTGGCAGGTCCTGAGGGTGGAGGAATAGCAGGGAACTGGGAAGCAGGGCCCCTATGCTTGGGGAATTCCCCTCATGCCTGGGAGTGGTTGAAGATGAAGCCCAGGCAGTATTTCTTCCTTCCACCTTTCCTCTAACCCCTCTCTTGCCCACGCTGACTGGGATGCCAGCCATGGTGCTGGGGTCCTCTGCTCTTCCCAATTCACAAGGGCAGTTCAAGGGTTCCAGGGCTAATTCTGCTTTCTCATAAGACCCCAAGGGAATCACATACCCCGGCTGCTTCTGCCCCACGTGAGGATGGTGGCACAGGTGGCTGAGTTAGCGAGTGTCTTTGCTCACGGCTGGAGCCCCCGCTCCCAGCCCAGGGTAGGGGGGTGCTCACTGGCACTCAGATGTGCCTGATTAACAGAAATGAAAGAGGAGCTGCTTGCTGCTGAAAGTGAGCCACTTTTTGGTGGGGAGAGCAGAGTTTTCAAATCATGGAGTCCTGGAGATGCAGGGAAGGACTGTCCATGGGGCTCCTGGTCCACAGTGTGGTGCTTGGTCCACAGAGATGAGCTGACTGTTGGTGGGGGTGGCAGACAAGCTGGAAAATGTGTGGACCATAAGAGAGGAGTGGAGCAGGGTTTTTTGGTGGGGGAGGGGATCTCTCACTCTGCAGGAGATGGAACCGGGAGAAGTTCAACAGAGCAGTGGTGCCAGCAAGGTATGGCAGGTGGCCATGAAGGCCACAGACCTCGGGACTGAGTGCATCTGCGTTCAAGCCCAAGATCTGTCACAAGCCCCAGCCCACAACAGGCACCCGGGAAGTGGTAGCTGTGAGTGCCGTCATTGTGGAGAATGTAGGGAGGGCATTCCAGTTACAGGGAGCCGCGTGGGCAAAGGCATCACTGAACCTGGATGCTACATTTGGGGGATGCTGCATTTGGGGATCCTGTACCAGGATTAAAGGATGCAATGGCAGGGACAGGGGAGGAAGTGAGGTCAGAAAGAGAGATCCTTGGGGACCAGACATCTAGCTGAGGAATGGGGTCTTATAAAGCCAGTGACCATTTCTGAGTAGGGATTCTAGAATCCAGAGTGGTAGATAGATCGGTGGCTCCCAAATGGCCAACTTTGAACCCATGCTGGCTGGCTACAGACCCCAAAGACTCCATTTGGATAATACATGAATATACAGAGTGCCAGGTCCCACTTCCAGAGAGTCTGATTCAATAGGTAAGAATGGCTAATATGTATTAAACGTCTTCTACTTGCTTGATTTTATGCTATATATTTGCTTGTTTAATATAATCCTCACAAGAATCCTATGGCAATAGGTACTGTTATTTTCCCCATCTTACAGATGGAGGAAGTAAAGCACAGAGAGGTTAAGGAAGCATGTGACGGTCCACGATTCCTGGCAAGGGCTAAATAATAATAGGTAAGGAAATAGTCATGCTGAGGAAGAGGTGTAGCAGAGCAGCGAGAAACTCAGTCCCCAGCATCAGAACGTTTTCATTCTGGCTCTGCTGCTCACTAGCCATGAGACTTGTCAAGTGACTTTTCCTCTCCAAGCCTCAGTTTCCTCTGCTGTAAATTAAGAATTAATCTTGTTAGAGCTGTCATGCAGAATCAGTGAGATAATGCACAATGTTTATCACAAGCACTCAATAAACAAAAGCCTTCATTCTTATTTCTGGCACAAACTCCCTTGGCCAACTACCTAGCAACCATTCTTTTCTAGCAAGACTTGAATTTTGTTGAGTAATTCACTTTCCGCCATGTGGATATGGGCTTCAGGGGGTGGCACCAACTCTAGAGCCAAGAAGTGAGTGATGATTGGTCTAAAGCTCAGCCAATCTTGGTTGACCTGTTCCTTCTGGTAGTGATTGGTTAAGCCATGAGCAGCTGATACAGTTCTGGCCAATTAGAGGAAATCTATAAAGGAGCTTCTGAGAAAGGTTGAAGAGGTACCTGGGAAGAAATAGTTCCTTTTCTTCTTCCCTGGACAGGATTGTGTCTGCAGTTGAGGGCTGGAACCACAGCAGCCACCTTGCAGCCATGAGAGGAACTATGCTCACAGGCTGAGGAGGGCAGGGAAGAAAGATAGACTTGGGACCTTGATGAGGGCCTGGGCTGATGAATTAATCAGCCCTAGAATCCCCCTAGCTCAGGACTTCTTATGTGAGAAAATAATTTTCAACATTATTTAAACTAAATTCAGTTTCCTGTTGATGTTTCCTATTACCTGAGCTGGAAGCATCTACCTAATACTCTATTAATTAAAGTTTGGTAAGCGTCTGTTATAACTGGAGCAAGGCACTTATGTACATATCACTTCTTGTTACCCTCACACTAATAGAGCAGAATTAATATCTCTATTTGTCTTAGTCCGCTCTGGCTGCCATAACAAAGTCTTAGTCTGCTCTGGCTGCCATAACACATATCATAGACTGTGTGGTTTAAACAACAGAATTTGATTGTCTCACAGTTCTGGAGGCTGGAAGTCCAATCAGGCTGCCAGCAGGGTCAGGTTCTGGGGAGGGCTCTCCTCCTGACTTGTAGATGGCCGCCTTCTCACTGGGTCTTCACGTGGCCTTTCCTTGTTGCACTTGCACAGAGAGTGAGAGAGAGAGAGAGAAAGAGAGAGAGAGAATCTTATCCTCATAAAGCCCTCCAATCCTATCAGATTAGTACCCCACCCTTAGGACCTCATTTAACCTTAATTACTTTCTAAAACCCCTATCTGTAAATGCAGTCACATTAGCGGTTAGGGCTTCAACATACAAACTTGGGAAGACACAATTCAGTCCATAACACAACTGCACCCTCAATAGCAATTAGGCTCACAGATGTGAAGTGACTTGCCCAAACCATATCACCTGCAATGGGACACAGCTGGGCTTTGAACAGAAGTCTTAATTCTAACGTGTGTGCTCCCTGCACTAGTCAAGCATCCCCTCTGGTGTGTCTGTGTGACTCAATCCATAAGTCATCTTACTATCCTACTTTGGGAAAGATTATTAATACACAATTTTTCACATTTTAAAAAACAGCTTTAGGTCAGGTACGGTGGCTCACACCTGTAATCCCAGCACTTTGGGAGGCCGAGGCGGGTGGGTCACTAGGTCAGGAGATCGAGACCATCCTGGTTAACACGGTGAAACCCAATCTCTACTAAAAATACAAAAAATTAGCCGGGCATGGTGGCAGGCGCATGTAGTCCCAGCTACTCGGGAGGCTGAGGCAGGAGAATGGTGTGAACCCGGAAGGTGGAGCTTGCAGTGAGCTGAGATCACGCCAATGCACTCCAGCCTGGGCGACAGACCGAGACTCTGTCTCAAACAACAACAACAACAATAACAACAAAAATCTGCTTTAATTGAGGTATAATTTACCAACAAAAAAAGTCCAGTTAGAACTGTCCGATTAGTTGCATTTTGACAAATGTATGCAGTTGTGTAAACACCACCACAGTCAGGATATAGAACAAGCCAATCACTCCTAAAAGTCCCATCACGGACATTTTGGAATCTTCTTCATCCTGCCCTTAGGCCCAGGCAACCACCTACCTGCTTCCTGTCCCTGCAGTTTGGCCTTTTCTAGAATTTCCTACGAGTGGAAGCATATAGTTTGTGTCTTCTGGGTCTGGCTTTGTTCACCTGGCATGATGCTTTGGAGATTTAGCTGTGTGGTTACATGGACCACTTGTTCATCCCTCTTTTTGCTACGTAGTATCCTGTTGTAAGGAAATATCAGATGTGGGTTTATTTGAATTTTATTTTATTTTGTTTTGTTTTATGTGTTTATGTATTTATGTATTTATTTATTTATTTGGAGACAGAGTCTGACTCTATCACCCAGGCTGGAGTGCAGTGGTGCAATCTTGGCTCATTGCAACTTCTGTCTCCCAGGTTCAAGCGATTCTTCTGCCTCAGTCTCCTAAGTAGCTGGGACTACAGGTGCGTGCCACCACACCCAGATAATTTTTGTATTTTTAGTAGAGAAAGAGTTTCACCATGTTGGCCAGGTTGGTCTTCAACTCCTGACCTCAGCTGATCTGCCCTCCTCGGCTTCCCAAAGTGCTGGGATCAGAGGCATGAGCCACAGTGCCTGGCCTATTTGAATTTTAAAATCGTGCTTTCCATACATGAATGTTCAGGGAAGCTCAGCCTCATGTGTTCTGCTGCTTGCAGGGAATCACACCGCAGTCAGAAACACCCAGATGGTTGGGCCTGCCAGGGGCCTGTACTGCTTTCCAACAGCCATGCTGGGATCTTGCATCTAAATAGCTCTAGTTTCCTCCTGTCTCCAGAGAGCTTGCACCCCACCCCCGAGACATTGCAGGAAGGAATTCCATGTGTTCCCTGAATCCGAGCAGCTCGTGTTTAAGCGTCTTCGCAGATGGGCAGTTCTTCTTTTATCTAGTCTCAAGCCTTCATGCTTCATTACCATTCTTCCCGCTGCTGATGAAATGAAGCTTTGAAGTGAGGGAACTGCATGGATCTGAAGGCTCGAGGAAGAGGATGACGGGAAGGCCCAGGAGTCTCTCCCATGTCCCTGGTTAGACAAAAAGCTGCCTACTCCAGGAGCAGATGTTGTCGGAACCCACCCATATCCCCTCTCTCGCTCTTGTCACTTCAAGCGTACCACCCGACTTCCCCCTGCCAACTCTCTAATTTCTTTGCCTAGGGTTCTCTTTGATTGGCAGGGCCTGTTTTGCCCACCTGATTCCCATCGCCTTCTCCCCCGAGGGAAGGATAACACCGAGGCTCACGTCTGTTCAAAACTGGCTTCCAGGGTTTTCCCAGGGCTTGAGCCCCGTTGCCCGCCGGGGTAGCTCCCGACGACACACTCTGCCTGCCTTCTCCTGTGCCCTGACAGTGGTTCTTGATACTGTCTGCAAATAAACTACCTGCACCAGAATCCTTGCCTCGGGTCTGCTTCTGGGAAGCCCATTCTGAGCCAAATGGTAGCGGTGAGCACTGGCGGTCTCTGGGGCCCTGGGCTGGCTGCTTTATGGACTGCTTTCATCACTACAGTCCCTGAGGTGGGACTGTTCACTGCCGTCTTGCAGATGACGGGTAACTTGCCTGAAGTCGAGCACTTAGTAGGTGGCCAAGCCAGGTTTCAGACCCCCCAGCCCCTTCCCCACCCGCCTCCACCCTGAAACAAACATATTCAAATGCCCGTGTGACCCTTATCTGGAGTTTGAGTAAAATTCTTGGGCTTGGGAGTCCAAAAATCAGAACTCTGTTTCTGCGTCTGTCACAGATGTGCTGTGTTGCCTTGGACAAGTCACTTGCCCTTTCTGGGCTCTATTTCCCCATTATAATCTGGAGGGACTGGATTGTGTGATGTAAACAGGCCCCTCTAGCTCTGACATTTGGTAGAAGCTAAGGTTGAAGGAGGTGATTTTAGGACAAATACTAGGCCACCCTATCTTATCCAGTGGAGAGTGAACTGCAGAGTTAGCACCTGCAGACAGCAGGGAGGGAATGAGAAAGAGCCATTTGTAGGATTCGGAGGAAGTTGCCATGAAATAACAAGGGCAGCTCCTTGAGGGATGTTGCGGGGAGAGGGGTACAGACATCCAAGGTTAAAGGCAGGAGGGGTCAGTCTGGAACCTCCTTGTCCCTTACTCCTGGCGGGAAGTGACCTGGGAAGAACCTGGGGTAGCGGGGGCTCCCTTCCTCTGTCCAGTCCCTTAGAAGGGGTCCCTTGGGCAGAGGCTGTTCCAAACCCTCCTTCCCATGAGGACTCTCTCACCAGGAGGTCACCTCCCCTAGCACAGGGGTGGCAGGACAGGGTGGAGGGAGAGCTAATGAGCCAGAGCCATGTTCTCTCCACCTCCAAAAGCCCAGAGCAAGGCAGAGGGAAGAGCCGGGTGAATTATGCATGCGCCTGTTAATCACGCACTGATTAAAATGATTGTACTAATATTAATTCTTCCAGCCCTCTTGGAGGAGAGGGCAGTGCCTGTTCCCTGCTCCTGGCACTAGATCATGCCCAGCAGACCTGTGGATTTGTAGGATGCTGGCTCTCTGCCAGTCCCTGGGCACGCCGCTGAGTGTGAGCTCATTGTGCTCCCTGCCTAGTGAAGGAGGGAAGGCCCGGTGCCTGGCCTGGATGTCTGAACCTGCAGAGTGAGGTTCAGAGATGTCAAGGGCTTTAATTACAGACACACAGCAATGAGCCTGGTTAGGAAACAGGCTTTCTGCTCCCTGGGCTATGGGCTGTGCCTATAGGGTGAAAACAAGAAGGATTTTCAAGGCAGTGTCACATGGGTGAGCTGCTTTTAGGCAGATAACTGCAGGAGGGGACACTGAGGGGCATCCTAGCTTACAGATATCTGATTTGCAAATGACCAGACACCTGGCTTTATTTTTCAGACATCTGAAGGCATTGTGGCAAAGTTAAGGAAAGAGAACAGGCTCTGGGACCAAACAGACTTGAATTCCAGTCTGTACTCCCCCAGCCTCTAGCCAAGTGATCTTGAGAGCAAGACTTTTCCTCCTTGAACCTTAGGGGTTCCATCTGCAAAAGGAGTCAGTCAAGCCCAGAACTGGTGTCAAGATTAAAGGATACAATCTAATAAGTCGGGTATCTCTTGGCACATAGCAGATAATTCTCGGGACCAGTTTTCCAAGGAGTAAGCCTTTTCACACTGATGTGCAGTTTTCACATAACTGGTATTTAAGAGTATCTGCGCCCCTGCCCCTATGACCTTCTGCTCCCCACCATGGAGGACTTTCGTCCTCTTCCTTGGTGAGGTGGGAGGAGTTCCGGGTGTCCACAGAGAATTTAGAATACAAAGCAATTCCCCAAGGAAACAATGTTACAAGTTATTGGTAATCACAAATACAAATGAAACATTGTCAGCTTCCTTGGGGATTAAGGGGGTTTAGGGGCTACCCTGGGACTTCAAGGACAACAGGCCAGCTGTGAACTTTAGCAATACTATCAGCAGCCACGCCCACTGTTTATTGAGTTCCTATTTGCTGGGCACTTGACATACAGCGCTTCCTATAATTTTCCTGGATGTATTTGAGGTTGGTGGATATTTTTATTCCCCACTTTAAGAGACAAGGACACAGAGTGGTTTGATTCCAGGCTGAAGTTTGCCTTCCTCCCAGTCTGTGCTTTTAACCATGACTTTCTTTATTGCATCCACTGACACTGTTTATCTGGGAAGATATGTTGCTTGATCCAAGAAGTTGACTTAGAAGTGAACTTTAGGGACAGATCCTTCCATAAACTAAAGATTGCAAAGACTCTGGTGGCCTGGAGAATCCAGAGTCAGTAATAATCCAATAATGGGCACTTTCTGAAGGACTCAGACAACAGGGCAGGTGGTCCAGGGTCCAAGGTTTTTCCTTTGCCCAGAAAAGTCCACACAGAGCCCTGAGCATGTGCCCAGAGATGGCTGGCAAGGACCGTGGTCATGTGTGGGGATGGGGTCAGTGAGGTGTGTGTGTGTGTGTGTGTGTGTGTGTGTGTACACGGTTCTTGGTACATATACATAAACCTATCTATATTCATGTGCACATAAAACATAAACACAGGCCTTTATCCAGTCTCAGGTTCTCTCTGACTATTTTTTTTTTCTGCAGTTGATTATTGCCTTGTCCTGTCTCCTCATCTCTTATTCGCAAACACACTTACTGATGTGGTCTGCACTTCATTAATTTGCCTGGGTTTGCATAGTGCCTGAGGAATGAGCAAATGTCTTATCCTCTCTCTCCACTTGAGCAAGGAATTCCCCATTTAGAGCAACGACCCTGTGCAAGGAGGAGTGGGTGTGTTGGGGTGACTGGATCGAGGAGGTGGCACGTATATGTTAAAAAGTCATATTCGGTTGCCCGTTGTCTTCCAAATATATCCTATGGCAAACAAGCTTCTCAGTGGGTGGAGAAGACCATGAATTTGGATCTCCTGGGGGTGGATGAAGAGGCGCTGAGATTGGTGAGTTTATCTGAAGGGGCAGGGGTGGGATGCAAAACTGGACACAATGGGGCAAGTTTCTTTCTTTTTTTCCAGCTCTCATTGGCCAGTGCTTAAGGCATCACATAGATTTCAATCAGCTGTAACAGATATAACCTTGAAGTGTGAGGTTGTCAGGAAAAAGAAGAAAGGAAGGCGGGGAAGCGGGGAAAGAGAAAGAGAAAGAGGGAGCAGGCTGGAAAAGAGAGAAAGGGAGTGTCAGACACTGTGACAACAGGGTCATTCCCTCCATTGTGTCCTGTTGACCTGCCCCAGGCCAGCCCCAAAATGCATACAGCCAGGTCTTGCCCAATCAGATCTTCTCATTATCCCCTTAATTATTCTTTACAATTAAGCTGTATGTTCTCTATTTACAGAAGAGGAAGTGAAGCCATAGAGAGGTCCCTTGGTCACCAAAAGGGAGACTCGGGTTTCAGCCGAATGTCTTTCTTCCTGAGTTCAAATTCCTGATCTGCCTCTTAGCATAATACCACGTGATATCAAACGAGTTATCTAACTTCATGGTGCCTCAGTTTCTGCATCTGTGAAGTGGGGATAATACTGCAGAACTCATTAGGGTTGTGTAAGCTTTAAATGAGTTCATATATGTAAAATGCATAGAACAGTGCCAGGCGCGTATTAAATTCTGTATAAGTGAGTATTAGCTATTATTCTATTGTTATTATTCTATGAGCATAGATTGTTCAGTTAAAAATCTTGTCCCTCCCTCTTTCTCCCCAGTGCCCCTTCCTGCCAGCTACTCCTTCCTTTTAAGAGTTAAGCCCTGGTGTTGGCTTCTCCAGTCAGCAAGTGATGTCATCCCCCCTTCCCCTTCTCCTTCCCCCTACCCCACCTCAGGGTCTGGCCTTCCGGAGCACGGTCTGTGCCTGTTTTCCAGACACCCAAGCAGGCAGCAGCTCAGGGAGCAAGCGCAGGGATGCTTATTCTCCGCCTTTCCTCTCTTTGAGAATCTAAGGGCATAAGTTAGATAACCGTGACACCTGTTTTAAATTAGCCTTCAGAAGCCTCCGACAGCTGAGAAATTATTTAACAGGGAAAGAATTGAGTACATGAATAAATATTAATATTAAATCACCACTTCCCTAGATTTAAGAGGAAGGGTGGGGGACTCACCAAGAGAGGGAGGCAGCAGGTGTCCTGGAGTTGCCACTGTGCAGGGCTCAGAGAAGCCAGCTGTGGGGCAGGACTACGGAGCCGCCAACCATTGGTCACCCAGTTCCTGTCCAAGCCGAGTGGGGACTCTGTCCATCAGGGAGACTGGCAGGTGGCAGAGGCAACATCCAAACAGCTCACGGCAACACAACAGGTGCTCCTTTGAGCTCCAGCCTTCCCAGGCTGCAGTCCTGGAGGGACGGAGACTCCACCCGAGAGCTGCCCAAAGCATGGAGCAGACTCCCACCTCCATTCCGCAGAGAGAGGCCACTGTCCCGGCCCGGCCTGGCCCCATTGTGACTTTCATGGGCCCAGCACTGTTACCTCCGTGGGCCCCTGCCTCCATATAAAAATGGTAAAATGTTTATTTTATGACCTCATTGGAATAAAGATGAATACAATCCAGGCTGGATTCGTAATTCTATATTCATTACTATTTTACTCATTTTTCCCCCTGATTTTCAAAGGAATCAAAATGAAAACAGTTTTTGGGCCCTGGGCGTGGTACCTACTGGGCCTGATGGAGGGGGCAGCCCTCTGGCTGGGGTCGGGGTGGCAGATGCTTGAGCTAGGGAAGCAGGAACTGGTGAAGAGGGGTCGGCTTGGGGGTGAGGGTCTCTGGGAGATGGCAGAGTCACCCAAGGGCTGTGGAAACTCAGATCCAATCCTTTAGGCCCCAATCACAGATTGAAATTAAGTAATAATAAGCAATGTCTATGAATAACAAAAGTAATAATAATGTGTATGAATGAGTAGCACACTTCGCTTTGACTGTCCTGACCACCTTGGCTTTCTTCGAAACCCTCCAAGCAAAAGGAAAAGAAACTGCCAAGTGCATTCCAGGCTCAGGGCCTTCGCTTCGGCCCCCCCCTGGCTCGGCATCCTCTTTCCTGGTATGCGAGTGACTCGCTCTCCCTTCTTCTTGGGTCTCCCTCTGATGTCACCATCCTAGTGAGGTTCTTCCTGGCTTTGGATCGAAATAGTCCCTCTACTCCCTTTATCCACTATTCTTTACCCCTCCTTAATTTTCTCCATAGCACTTCCTGCTTCCTTATATTCCACTGCATGACACATGTAAACGCAGGCTATAATAGAATATACGCTGCATGTAGCCAGGTGTAGATGTATACCAGGTTGTAGGGACTTTGTCTCATTCTTCTTTATGTCCTTAGCAGCTAGAACAGTGCCCAGCATGCAGGGTGCTCAATAAATCCTGAATGAATGAATGAGACATGTCTGGCACATACATGGCAGCTATAACCATCTTTGTGCCTATCACTTTGGGTTGCAGAGCTCTCAGCCCCCAGTGAAGAGGTATTGCCCTTCTTCTACCATTGCAGAGACTGAGGCCTGGACATACAGGCAAGCATGCCCCACAGTCATACAGTTAAGGTAGATCAATAGCTTCCCGAATAAAATAAAGTATAGACAGGTCCAAGGTTTGAGCAAAAAAGTGGTTTGGAATGCGCAGATATGGAAGGATGAGAGAATAAGGGGGCTGATGATTTCCCTTCCGACTCCAGGTTCAGCATTTCAGTTTCTGTCTGCACCAGAGCCTTCTAGGCTCTTTGTTGGAAGCTGTGGATGTCACACTATAGCTAATACTTACTTATACAGAATTTAATATACACCTGGCACTGTTCTATGCATTTTACATATATGAACTCATTTAAGGCTTACACAACCCTAATGAGTTCTGCAGTATTATCCCCACTTCACAGATGCAGAAACTGAGGCAACATGAAGTTAGATAACTCGTTTGATATCACATGGTATTATGGTAAGAGGCGGATCAGGGATTTGAACTCAGGAAGAAAGACATTGGAGTCGGGGACATTGGTTTAAGTGCCTGCCCTGTGGAACCTAAGCAGATCTATTTCTCCCTGGGCCTCAGTCTTCTCCTCTGTAAAGGAGGGAACTGGGCCACGGTCTGAGATCCCTGCATCAGGCAGGGCTGAGCGCTCCCTTCTTCTGCATCCAGGCTTCCCACCAGGGAAGGAAATGAGCCCTCCTCCTCACTGCCTCCCCTCCTCCTAGTCCCCAGCTCAGGGCCTGACCCCTGCAGGTGGTGGTGGATCCTCGGTCGTGCAACGGATGTGTTCTGGCATCATTTAACACCTGCCTCGTATCTCCAAAGCCCCATCCGACACGTAGATGTGAGCGCATTGCTCTGCGAACTCCAAATAGACATAAGCCACTGCCCTGCTCAGCTTCTTGTCCGCGACATTGATGTGACAGGGTGCGTTTAGTTAGAGAACCATGCGCACTGACCCAAACGCTGTTTTGGCCCAGAATTTTCCAGCTTGAGCAGCCCAAACCCTGTGTGTGATGATAATAATAAGGACCTTTAGATTGTCCTGGGGATTAAATGAGACAATGCATGCATCTGGCAGGGAGCAGGGCACCAGCCAGTGACCTGGGGTCAGGTCCCAGCTCCTCCTTCCCCTTCCTGCTCCTGACATGGATGCCCACTCTGCCTGGCCATGCCTTGGAAAGGTGCCCATCCTATCTTGGCTGGGCAAAATGTCAGCTCTGTCTTTCTTGAATTCATCCTCCAAGGATTTGCAGGAGATGGGAACAGGGGAGGCTTTCAGAAGATAGTGACTCTTCTCCCAACTCCCAGAAGCACATCTGGCTTGGCAGCATCTTTGGGCCACCCAAAGCCAGGGTCCCTCGGCCCAGGCAGCATTTGCGTCAGTGTGAGGGTCTTTAGTAAGCACATGTTCCCGTCTTGATACCACTGCCATCATTAAATAAGACACAGAGGAGGACGGCAGGCTGTTCATTTTGTGACTGGTGAGCTCTGCTATAAATGAGGAAAGCAGTTCAGAGAAGTTAAGCAACTTGCCCGGAGTTGTCCAGCTAGGAATTTGCAGAGCTGGACTCAAGATTCAGATCTCTGGGTGTCTGTCCTATGCCAGGCACCCCCATTTGTTAGCCTTTAAATGGGATCTGAAACCTTTATTTATCGGGACAATGCCTGAGTATCTGGCAGAGCAAGGTTTCCTTCCTTTCCCTCCACCACGAAGTGGAAAGTCTTGCCACCATTTCCAGAAAGTGTCTTTTTTTTTTTTTTTTTAAGAAGGTCTCAGTGGCAGAGTGCAGTGGCATGATCTTGGCTCACTACACCTCCCGGGTTAAAGCGATTCTTCCGCGTCAGCCTCCCCAGTAGCTGGGATTACAGGTGCATGCCACCATGTCTTTTTTTTGTATTTTCAGTAGAGACAGGATTTTGCCATGTTGGTCAGGCTGGTCTTAAACTCCTAACCTCTAGTGATCCGCCCACCTCAGCCTCCCAAAGGGCTGGAATTACAGGCATGAGCCACCACACCCAGCCCCCAGAAAGTGTCTTTTGAGGGTAATTTGTTTCTTCTTTTCCTGAACCTGTGGCATATGTCACAGCCCCTTTTACTGACTGTCCCAGCACTGGTCTTCTCCCTCCTGGCAGCGACCGGAGCTGTCATTAAGTGATTCATTGTGAGAGCAGAGATTCTGTCTCTGTCACCACTGTTGAATGAATGAATGCATGCATGGATGAATGAATGCATGAATGAAACATGAAACTCTTTCCTGCGTTCTGTCCTTTCACTGCTCTAGCAAGCTGCCCTCTGAGCCCTTCCCGCCCCTTGAGGGGGTTCATCCATACAGGCATGGGAACAGAGCCAAGGTGCCTAATGGGGTCTGAGGCCTCTCCACCTGGTGAAATTGCCTGTAGATTCCACGTCTGTGTCTGTCCACTTGACCCATGCTCCAGGGCCCACTGCCCTCATCTCTCGTTCCCCTGATGAATCACACGAGGCCTGGTGACACAGCATCATTACCCTCCTTATCCAGCAGACACGACATCACCCGCCTTCACCCGCTGCAAACTGGCTGCCCAGGCATTACAGGAAGCCACCCCGCCCCCTCCTGGGCCCAGCTGCCCTCGCCTCTGTAATATCCTTTTTCTAATAGAGTGACCTGAACCCTGTGTGCTGTTCTAAAAGCAGCCTCAGAAGCCCCTGAGACAGGCAGCCAGGTAATTCCCCTGGCGGAGGCACGATCTTACCTCGCCCTGCATCTCTGAACCTGCTGGTTGGCTGAAGAATGTCAGTTTTATAGAATATAATAAAATAAAACAGGTTCATTCCACGAATTTTGAGGCACCATCTAGCTCTGAGATTTGGGGGCTCTTCCTTTCCATTAAGTTGTAAACTGCATGAGAACAGGACCATGTCTGTGAATGGGTGAATTTTATTTTATGTAAATTAAACCTTAAGGTAGCTGGTAACAATGAATGCAAGTAGATAGGATATATGGCAGCTGAAAGAATATTCTAGGAACAATGAGAACCTTGTGCATCTGGTACCAATGAGGAGGAGGTCAGAGGTGAGCGTGGAAAGCTGGCACAAGCCCAGGTCATGGACAGCCTTGAGCAGCATTTGATGTCGTGAGATACATAACAGCCATTGCTGTGTAACAGCCAGCCCCAAACTTGGTGGCTTAAATTTAACCATTTAATCTCCTACCATAGATTTATGGTGGGTAGAGGTCAGCTTGCATGAGTTGGGCTCAGCTGGGCCATTTAAGCTGCTGGTCCAGCTGGGCTTGGCTCCAGATGGTGGGTTGAACTGTGTGTTCATTCTGAGGTCCCAGCTGAGGAAGCAACAGCTCCCTCAGGTGGTTCGGGGGGGTGGGGGAAGCTCTTCTTGTGAAGGGGGCAGAAAGGCGAAAGGGAGGGTCCCACTGGGCAAGCCTATTCCAAGCCATTGCTCAACTTAACATCCCATTGGCTAAAGCAAGTCACATGATCAAACCCCACATTGACGGGATGAAGAAGTCTGTTCTGCCCACAGAGAAGGGGAGAAGGGAGTGGGTATTTGCTGAACATCAGTTCAAGCATTCACAAGGTAGCTCAGGATAATGTCAAGATGATAAGTTCTGGAGTCTGGGTTCACATTTTGATATTCATCAGCCATGTGACTTCAGGCAAGTAACTTCCCCTCTCTGTGCCTCAGTTTCCCATCGAAAAGGCAGATATCAAACATAGCCCATTCAATGACATAATCTCCATCAAGCCTTCTAGCTTTGGGCTTCTCACAGAGTGAGCACTTATGTTCACCACGATTTCAAAGATGATGAAAGATATTCCAATTTCCTCTTTGTCATCCTTTCCGGTTCCCCGCATCCTCCTTTCTTTCTGCTGGGCCAAACCACCCTCCCTTCTCCCCCTCCCCAGGGCCTCCACTCTCTTCAAATATTTGGAAATGTCCCTGAGGTCCCCAATCTCGGTCATGGTTAAGCCAAGCTACACAGATTTAGTTCCTTTAATCTTTCCTCGTAAATTAATCCCTCTGAACCTTTAATCATTTTCCTTGAATGAGATTCAAATGAGACGCTTGTCTGGACTCCCACCACACACAGGCTGCAGCCTTGTGACAGCCTGTCATGCCGACAGGTTTCTTGCCCTTTGGGGAGGGCACACCAAGCTGCCCCAGAGATAAGAAGATTGCAGATATCAGGAACCTATACCAACAAAACAGCCCAAGTTTTTGTGGGTGTCCTGCCTCTTTACTTGTGTGTTTCCTGAAGTAGGAACGGGTGGTTGATAACGTGCACCCTCCCTCCACCAGCTCCTCTTGTGACTCATTGACCACCAGTTATCCCTTATATGGAATGTGTGCCCTGTCTTTGTACTTAGCGTGTCAAATCCTCACCATCTCTCTGAGAGGTGAGATGAGACAATAGTAAGACCATGAGTTCAAATCCCAGTCCAGACACTTCTGAGCTGTGTGACCCTGGGCATATATAACTTAACTGTTTTCTCCCCTGGAAAATGGGGTCTTAGGAGTACCTGTATCACAGAGTTGTTGGAAGAATCTGATAACTTAATACAAGGGACAGCTTCGAGTAGTATTTGGCACAATAGTATTTGGCCCAATAGTATTTGGCCTTGATGGATGTTGGTTGTTGTAAGTCATAATTATTCATGCGTGGCAGATGGAGAGAGTCATTCAGAGAGGTGAGGGGAGCTGCCCAAGTTGTAGAGATGGAATTAGAACTCCTCTCTCTTTTTTTTTTTTTTTTTTTGAGACGGAGTCTTGCTCTGTCGCCCAGGCTGGAGTACAGTGGCCGGATCTCAGCTCACTGCAAGCTCCGCCTCCCGGGTTTACGCCATTCTCCGGCCTCAGCCTCCGGAGTAGCTGGGACTACAGGCGCCCGCCACCTCGCCCGGCTCGTTTTTTGTATTTTTTTTAGTAGAGACAGGGTTTCACCGTGTTAGCCAGGATGGTCTCGATCTCCTGACCTCGTGATCCGCCCGTCTCGGCCTCCCAAAGTGCTGGGATTACAGGCAACACTCTGGCTCAGCCTGGCAGAAAGGGTGCAAGGGATCCCTGTATAGTGGGACAATGAGTGGGATCCACGGACCCATCTAGCAACTAATGAAATGTCAGATACATGAGCAGCCTGTCCTTCTCTTAGTCTCCGGGATGTGGGTTTGGAAGCTGGCTGCTTGTTTCTATTACCTTCTAGGAAATATCCTTCTGACTGATCTTCGAAGTGGTTTCTCAGTATTAAAGTCAATGGTTGAGGAGAAACAGTGGGACAAAACGTATTCCTCCCAGGCAGCAGGATCCACATGAATTTGTAATTCCTAATGGCGTCACTCAGGCATTGTTTGGGCATTTAAGCTGCAGGTTGTGCAGCCTATAGACAGCTGGAGTATTGTTACACAGACACTGGGCATCTCTGCATTGAATTTCTCTTTCCTAATTGTGAGGGCCTGGTGTTAAAGATAGATTTTGGAGTGAGACCTCCTGGCTCAGAATTGCAGCTCTGCCTCTTACTCTCTGACCTTAGGCAAGCAACTTAACCTCTCCGTGCCTCAGTTTCCCCATCTTGGAAAAACAAGGATTTTTCCAAGCACCTATATCATAGGGTTGCTGTGAGGATGAATAAATCAAAATGTTGACAGTGCCTCTGAGAGTACCCAGCACAGAAGGAGGGCTGGTCATGTGTTTGTTGCTACTGTTGTTGCCATTTCGCTGTATCTCTGCAGCTGGGCAAGTCATTGCCCCTCTCTGAGCCTCAGTTTCTATAAAATAGGTGCACTGGTACTTGTCTCCCAGGGGCTGGGTGAGAATCTGGTGAAATAAAGTGGCGGAAAGTGCCTAGCAAAATGCCAAAGCGTTATGCATTTTGAAGCATTATTCGGGGGATGACAGCAAAAGTGTGAGTGGCAGGGAGGTGAGTGATGAGCTGGGCTATTTAAATGAGAACTTCGAAGCTCCCCAGAAGCCTGTATTCCCTATCCCCAAACACTTACTGTGTTGGAACATCTCGTAGTTTTCTGCTTTCCACCTGGGAGACTGATTTGCTCAAAATTGGCTTGGGGAGGGCAAAGCTCTTAGGGGGCTGAGCACAAAGGGAGAGGGAAATTGTAAATCTTGCCCCCAACGGCTAGATGATTGGGAAATGGATTGTTGAATCTCAAACTCTCTGTCTCCTGCTCTTCCTCCCTCCTCTAAAGCAATTGAAGAATAAGATGGATACCATCTATCTCAAAGCCCGGCACCTGGGAGTCACTCCTCATACCTCCTTCTCCCTCACCCTCCATGGCTAGTCAGTCACCAAGGCTTAGAAGGATCCCTCCAGAATATGACTTGGAGTGACCCAGTCTGTCTCCCTGGCTGGAGTGCCCAGTGTCTCTCCCCTGAATGTCTACAGTGGCATCTCTCTGCATCGTTTACCTCCTTTCTTGTCCTTTAGAATCCATTCTCCAAGTAGCAGCTAGCAGAGTATTTAAAAAATACTCATCTGATCTTCCCCCAATCCTTTGTTGGCTTCCCATTTTTAAGAAAAGTGTTCAACATCCTGTAAAGAAGGAGCTGTTGTTATCTTATTTTGCGAAGGAGGTTCAGTCCAACTTCAGTGGCTTTGCATATATATGCCTTTCCTGCCCCCTGGAATTCTCTTCCCTCCTCTCATGATCTCCCTGCCCACACTTAACTTCCCTGGGGTAACTCCTGCTCATTCTTCAGGTTCCCGTTTCCTTGCTCACTGATGGAGGCCTTCCTGGCTGTGTCCGGGATCGCTGTCATAGTATCCTCTGTCTTTCTTCAACACATGTACTTTTGTAACCATCATCCCTCCTGTGACCATTGTTTTAACCTCTCCTAGGAGAGTGGTACCATAAAGGCAAGCTCGGGCTGCTATAACAAAATACTGTAAACTACATGGCTTCAACTATAGATTTTTTTTTCTTTTCTCACAGTTCTGGGGATGAGGAAGTCCAAGATCAGATGGCAGAAAATTTGGTTATTGGAGAGGGCTCTCTTCTTGGCTTGCAGACGGCTGCCTACTCACTGTGTCTGAATATGGCAGGGAGAGAGAGAGAGAAAGCACACTCTGGTCTCTCTCTTTTCCTCTTGTTACAAAGACACTAATCCCTTCATAAGGGCCTGTATTAGTCCATTTTCACACTGCTGATGAAGACATACCCAAGACCGGGTAATTTATAAAGTAAAAGAGGTGTAATAGATTTGCAGTTCTATGTGGCTGGGGAGGCCTCATAACCATGGTGGAAGGTGAAAGGTACTTCTTACATGGCAGCAGCAAGAGAGAATCAGAGAGTCAAGCAGAACAGGTTCCCCTTATAAAACCATCAGATCTCATGAGACTTAATCACTACTCTGAGAACAGTAAGGGGGAAACCACTCCTGTGATCCAATTACCTCCCACTGGGTCCCCCCCAGAACACATGGGAATTACGGGAGCTACAATTCAAGATGAGATTTGGGTGGGGACACAGCAAAACCATATCAGGCGCCACCCACAAGACCCATCTAAACCTAATTACCTCCCCAAACCCCTGCCTCCAAATACTGTCACATTAGGGATTAGGGCTTCAACATATGAATTTTTTTGGTAGGGGAGCAGGGGAGACATAAACAACGAGTCTGCAACAGGCAGTTATGTTCCTCTCTGGACCACTGATTCTGAGCACAGTTCTTGGCACCAAGCAGATACTCAGAATGTTTGTAAAATGAATGAACAAATGGATGAATGGATGAATGAATGAATGAACAAGTTAATACATGAAAAAAATTATAGCCCCGCTTGAACATTGAATCTGGAGGTCCCCCCTAGATTTTGGAGGAACCCTGTGAATCCACGTATGCCTCAAGAGGTCTTTGTGACAACAGGGGAGGCTGGATAAGCCACTATTCAGCAGAGACTCTACCTTTTCTTAGCAGTGACCTAACTGGTAGCAAAGTTGTGGCTTGCTAGGATATTTTCACTTTTTCTGAAACAAAAATAAATTTTCGAAAAAGAAGAGGAAAAGTCACGTTGAACTGCTCCGATCTCCCAGCCATGAAATATCCCCCTGGGATTAGATCCCCCGCTGTGAAGTATTGCCCTGTGATTAGATCTCAAGCCATGAAATATAACCATGAATTTAGATCTCCTCCTTGGAAATACAGTTTGCTGATTAGATCACCCCCATGAAATATGGCCTTTGGATTAGTGCATGCCAGTAAAATATGGCCTTTGATTAGATCACCGCAGGGAAGGCTGAGGTGCTAGCTGAGTCTGGGAACTCTCACCACATCCTCACAAAGTAAAATCTAAATATATGGAGAGGAAGAGAAAGCAGAGGAGGTAAATTAATAACGGTGACATTTTGGAACTTGGACTTTCTTGAAGGTTGTCAGCGAGAGGGAAGGGAGGGGGACAGACCCGGGGGTGTAGACTCCTTCACTGAGTAACCTGGTGCTGGTGACAGCTGGTGTATGAGGCTCCCTGTGTACCCAGAACTGTGCAGAGCCCTTTATGTGTGTTAGCACCTCTAGCTCCCAAGAGGAAGGTGACATTATTATGGTCCCCATACACACATGGAAATTGAGGCACAGAGAAGCAAAGTCAGTTGATCAAGGACCCATAGCCAGAAGTGTCAGAGCTGGATTTGAACTTGGCTCCTCTGCCCCTTGAGCTTTTACCCTTAGCCACTGCCCTTTAGTTGGCCCAACCGATGCCACTCCTGACTTGTGGTGTTAGGAAAGTGTGGTTCCCACAAACCCTCTGCTGCTGCGGGGGTGAGGAGTGTGGATCCCTGCGAGAGTCAGAGGTGAGCTGGCACTGCCCCTGGGCTCACCCTGGGTGAGGAACAGAACAGATAATCCCGGACTCAGAGGCCAGAGAAAGGCCAGGGAGGCCCTTCCCCAGACTTAACAGGAAGCTCAGGCCCAGAGATGGACAGTGGCAGCAGGCCCAAGGCCTCATAGCGGGGGGCCAGCAGATCCAGACCTAGAAGCCAATGTCACCTGACTTTGGAGCAAACATCCCCTCCTTGCTGTGTAGATCTCTCTCTTGCTCGCTGAAAGGAGCAGAAAACTAAATTTGGATCATGAGTTTATTCGGAGAGATGGCTTAGTGTCATCACCTCCCAGCTCAATTAGTAATCATGTGAGCTAGACACTGTGCTGGGCACCATGCTGCAGCCATCTCCAACCTTTTTGGCACCAGGAACCAGTTTCGTGGAAGACGAATTTTTCCACAGACCAGGGCAAGAGTGATGGTTTCAGGATAATTAAAGTACGTTGCATTTCTTGTGCACTTTATTTCTATTATTATTACATTGTAATGTATAATGAAATAATTATACAACTCACCGTGATGGAGAATCAGTGGGAGCCCTGAGCTTGATTTCCTGCAACTAGACGGCCCCCTCTGGAGTTGATGGGAGACAGTGACAGATCATCAGGCATTAGATTCTCATAAGGAGCTCACAACCTAGATCTGTCACATGCGTAGCTCACCATAGTTCGGAGCTCCTATGAGCATCGAATGCCGCTGCCGATCTGACAGGAGGTGGAGTTCAGTGCTCATGTGAGCAATGGGGAGTGGCTGTAAACATAGATGAAGCTTGCCTGCCATTCTCTTCCTGATGTGTGGCCCGGTTCCTAACAGGCCATGGACTGGTACCGGATTTGAACTTGGCTCCTCTGCCCTGGAGCCTTTACCCTTAGCCCTTTGGTTGGCCCAACCGATGCCACTCCAGGCTTGTGGTGCTAGGGAAGTGATTGGCCCCTGCAGACCCTCTGCTGTTGCAGGGGTGAGAAGTGGGGGCCGGTACCAGTCCATGGCCTGGGGTTGGGGACTCCTACCACGGTGCGCCACCCTCAGTCCCCTTCCTGGACAGAGGCCCTGCTCACAGCTGATCTATGTCTGGGAATTGCCCTTGAAGGCCACCGCCAGACCCAAGGTGATGCTCTCCAGAGGCGGCCCCCATCTGTGCCTGCTGGGTGAGGGCACAAAGCCCTGCCTCTTGCCTCAATTCAAGGAAAGCTGGTCTCAGCTTCAGAGCTCCCAGTGGATCCACAACAAGCTCCCTCTTTACCTCGTCCCCACTTTTCTGCAGAAGCTGTCTTAAGAGTACCCCAGTCTCCTGCACACAGCTGTCTATCTCGTGGTCTGTTTCCCAACCATATCTGTCCCTCCGCCCCTCCGATTCCATCTATGAAATGGGAATGGAACACCTAGCCCAACGTAGTCTAGAGGCAAGCATGCCAATGTGTGTGTGATGTGTGCACAAGATTCCTGGCACACACTAAGTGTTCACAAATATTTGCCAAAATCCCAGCCGGGTCATCTGGAGCTGAGAAAGTCACAGAGAAGGGATTCTTCACCTCTATTCATCTGCAGTGTGGGACCGATAAGCCTGTCTTGTGAGTCTTTGTAAACTCTGCTGGGCAGTGCTGGGGACAGTGGGCGTGAGTGGTTCCTCCTCAGAGTCATCTCTGGTCTCTTTCTTTGCCTGCAGGGCACTCAGTGACAGCCCCGGGCAGGAGGCCAGCCCCTTCCTTATCTCACAGGAGCCAGCCACTGGCCAGCTGTTATCGGGGATTTGTGAGCTTGTAAAACATGGCCAGCTATCATGCCATCTCCCCAGGGCACAGTGGTTTCTCGGCTGGGCCTAATCACTGGGTGATCTTGGCCTCTGATTGAGGGGAGAGGTGGGTTACCCTGGGAAGGCAGCAGCCAAGTCCTCTGGAAAAGGCCGGAGTCGGGTGGAGGAGCTGGGAGGCATCAGGGCCAGGCCTGCTGGAGCTGACACATCACTGGAACGGACCATGGCAGACTCCATGCCCCACTCTTCCTTCTTCTCTTCCCTGCAGGGAGATGGTAGAGTATGGGGGGACCCTGAGAGGCTCCAGGGACCCAGAAGGGACAACTCCGGAAAAAACATTAAGAACTGCATCAATGTCAGTGGCCCCCTCACCCATTCCTCATAAAGCACCCACTCGGTGCCAGGCCCTCTGATAGGCTATCCAAAGTGCTGGACTTCGCTGTGTGACCTCAGGCCAGTCACTTGTCCTCTCTGAGCCTCAGGTGTCCAATGGGAATAATAGTGCCCATCTCACCAGGTTACTATGGGGATCCTCTGAGGCAATGGATAGGAAAGAATTGCCTTACAATCTGTGAAGTCCTGTGCCTATAAGGATGAGATCAAAGGATAAGCCTGCATGTGAATTACACATCTAAAGGAATGGCTTTAGAGCGATGAGGGACATCTCGGGGGACCAGAGAAGGACTCCTGGAGCAGGAGATTAAGCGAAGGTTTGCTGAAGACTCTGGAGGAAGGAGGGGTTGAAACAGACAGGGCATTCCAGGCAAAGGGAATGGGATCCATACGGGCTGCTGGGCAGGGGATACACGGGGTGTGTATCTCCTGGCGCGGAAACACACAGCTTGAGCTGTGTGGATCTGTGGCAGGCTTGCGGGTTGGGGAAGCCGGGCCCATCTGGCTCTGTTTTTCTGCTGTCATTTTGGATGCTTTTGTGCTGAATTCCCCGTTCGTCACTGTTTCCCTAAGATTTTCTTTTGAACCTGGCATCTGTTTGGGGCTTCATCCGGTCCCTGCCCCCTGCGTTCTGAGGCGCAGATCTGTTTGCAACCTGAGCATTGCTCTTAGGGAAGTAGGTGGTTCCGGCTGCCTCAGTAGGTCTTAGAGCCGGGGTCCAGAATGGGTGGGGCGAGGGCAGATCTTTGTGGAAGGCGCTGGCCCTGCCTGACCCAAACATGTGACATCTGTCCTCCTGAGTGCCTGGTGAGCACCTTTCTTCCTCCAGCCCTCCTGGGCTGGGGAGGGCTGCCACGCTCTGTCATGCACACTTGTCTCCCCCACCAGGCTTCAGATGGCAGAAGAGCCCAGCCTTCCCCAGCACTGGCTTTGGAGCCACGCAAGCCTGGGTGGACTCTTGGCTCTGCATTTACCACATAAGCATCCTAAGCTAAACCTCTAGAAGCCTCTATTTCCTGCCTCTGTGAAATGGGGATCATGCTCCCACTTTGTAGTACCATAGGGATGCAACAAGATCAGTCTCGTCTAGCACCTTCCTGCCTGTGGTCAGCAGACCGGGGCATGAACACAGCTCTGGGTCGGGTCTCTGGAGTCTGCATCCTGGTTTTTTTAAGGCACATTAGTGAATCTCTCTCTGTGCCTCAGTTTTCTCATCTGCAAGTTGGGAACAAGACCTGCTTCATAGAATTAATGGAAATACTCGATGAATTTATACATCTGTAATGTACTTCGAAGGTGCCAAAGGCACAGTTAGCGCCATGTGGGTGCTCACATTGTCATCCCTACTGGTGGTGCCCTGTGGTTTCCCTGGGACCCAGAGAGGGCAAGGCCATTGCTAGGTTTGCAGCTGGGCACACTGAGGACCACAGGGTTCAGCATCTGCACTGGGATCCTATGGCTGAGCTAGGATTTGAGTCTGTGTGCTGAGGGCTGGAGAGCAGTGCAGAGGGGTGATCAGAATGCCTGGGTTGGCATCGTTCCTCTGCATGAATTATCTGAGTGGACAACAGCCAGTTGCTTCCATACTCTTGAGTTTAATTTTGGTTTCCTTCTGCCAGAAAATTGGGATAATCTGCCTCCTGAAGTCTCTGTGAGAATTAAGCGAGAAAATAAACATGAATATCCTTTGAAAAACATAAAATGCAATGGGCTGATTCAATTCATTTATTCGACACATATTAACTGAATATCTACTAAATGGGAAGCGTAGCCCTGGCGCTGAGGATCTGGGTTAAATAAGGCAACCCTGGAATCCTGGCCTTCACAGGCCTCCACTCCAAACGGGCAGCAGGTAGCACCCCCCAAGCAGAGAGACAAGCACGCCAAGTTCATGGGGCTGAGACAAGGGGAGAGAGAATTGGCCCGCAGGGAAGGGATGAGGGCTGTGTCCAGGGGCTTTTGGGGAAGGACATTTGACACTGAGAGCTGAGAGAAGGAAGAACAAGCCCAGACTTGTGGGGCCAGAGGCAGTAGACAGAGGGAAGAGCAGCATAGAGGCCCCCATGGAGAAAAGCAGCAGTGGGAGAGCCAGTGTGGCTGGAGCTGTGGTCAGGGGCCCGTGCTTACAGGGCCCTGTGGGCCAAATTCAGAATCTGGAATCTAGTCCAAGGGAGGTGAGAACCATGGGAGTCTGTATTAGCCAGGGTTCTCTAGAGGGACAGAATTAATGAAATACACACACACACACACACACACACACACACACACCCCTTGTATATATAAATATACATATATCTATTTATATATATATATATATTCCATGTATATATAGGAATTTATTAAGTATTAACCGCATGGTCACAAGGTCCCACAATTGGCCATCTGCAGGCTGAAGAGCCAGGAGTGCCAGTCCGAGTCCCAAAGCTGAAGAACTTGGAGTCCTATGCTCGAGGGCAGGAAGCATCCAGCACGGGAGAAAGATGTAGGCGGGAGGCTAGGCCAGTCTAACCTTTTCACGTTTTTCTGCCTGCTTTATATTTGCTGGCAGCTGATTAGATGGTGCCCACCAGATTCAGAGTGGGTCTGCCTTCCCCAGCCCCCTGACTCAAATGTGAATCTCCTTTGGCCACACCCTCACAGACACACCCATGATTAATACTTTGCATCCTTCAATCCAATCAAGTTGACAATTAGTATTGACCATCACAGAGGCTTTGGATGGGGCAGGGCTGGATGGGGTGGGTGTTTGTCTATTATGTGCTAATGTAACATACAAATATGGTTTAGCTTACAATGGAACAAACTGAAGGGGAGTTTCCCCCTCAGTGTGTGTCTGTGTGTGTGCTGGATGGTGCCACAGTTGAGGACATTCAGGAATCAGAAAAGGGTTGGACTAGTCAGCCTCAGTATGCCCTTTGACCTGGAGATTCTGTGGTTTTATGAAGAAACCATCATGTGGGCTGTTTCCTAAGTCTCCAGAGAGTGAATGAGTGAATTTAGGATAATAGGAATTTAGGATGTGACTGGATGTGAGAGACGCTGGAGCAAACAGGTCAGCAGGGGAAGCCACTGGAATTCCCACTTCTGCAAGACAGCAGGTCTCTGCTTTTGGTGAGGGGAAGAGAAAGGAGCAGCTCCTATTGAGTTAAAAAGGGAGGAGAACGAATATGTTTCATGCATGTACCATGTGCAGGCTCTGTGCTGACCATTTCACAAACACTCTACTTTTGACCCTTATTATCTTAGCTTCCTAGGGTACTGCGACAAATGATCATAGACTGGGTAGCTTAGAACAACAGAAATTTATTCCCTTGAAGTCTGGGGACTGGAAATCTGAGATCACGGTGTCGGTAGGGCCATACTCCCTCTGAAGGCTCCAGAGGAGGATCCTTTCTGCCTCTTCCAGCTTCTGGTGGTTGCCGGAAATCTTGGTGCTCTTTGGTTTGTAGATGCCTTGCTCCAAGCTCTGCCTCTGTGGTCACACAGCCATCATCTTCCTGTGTGTCTCTGTCCCTTCTCTCCTTATTAAGACCCCAGTCATATTGGCTTTAGGGCTCACCCTCATCCAGTATGACTGCCTCTTAACTAATTACATCTGCAAAGACTTATTTCCAAATAAATTCACATTCTGATGTTCCAGGAGGACAGGGATGTTGTGGGGGACACTAGTCAACCCAGGAGACCCACTCTTTTGAGGGAGTGATAATGTCACCCTCTGTTCTCACACTTCTAATAAAGACACACCCAAGACTGGGTAATTTATAAAGAAAGGAGGTTTAACGAGTTCACAGTTTCACATGGCTGAGGAGGCCTCACAATCATGGTGGAAGATGAATGAGTATCAAAGTCATGTCTTACATGGCGGCAGGCAAAAGGCCTTGTGCAGGAGAAGTCCCATTTATAAAACCATCAGATCTCTTGAGACTTATTCACTACCACAAGAACAGTGTGGGGGGAATGGCCCCCAGGATTCAATTATCTCCACCTAGCTGTGCCCTTGGCACATGGGGATTATTACAATTCAAGGTGACATTTGAGTAGGAACACAGCCAAACCATATCACACCTCCACTTCACAGAGCATCCAGAAAGCTAAGAAACTTACTTAGGGCTACAGAGCTAGAAAGTAGCAAAGCTGGATTTGCACCCAAGAGCGTCTTTGACGACAGCCTTCACTCACTCTACACAGCCCAGCGGTCTCCAGGGGATGAAATGTCATGCCAGCCTCGGAACAGCACAGGGAACTTGGGATGTTCTGGGCACCATGGATGGATTATAATGACTGGAGCAGGCATGGAGGGAGGTCAGTTGAAATGAAGTTGGAATGAGGATCAGAACAGGCTTGGAGGGGCAGAGGAACCCCTTCTTCCTCTTTCTTCTTCTCCACT
Organism: Piliocolobus tephrosceles; assembly: GCF_002776525.5. Classification (NCBI taxonomy): domain Eukaryota; kingdom Metazoa; phylum Chordata; class Mammalia; order Primates; family Cercopithecidae; genus Piliocolobus; species Piliocolobus tephrosceles. Next base: position 204,495,349 of record NC_045434.1, on the reverse strand, counting down.
TTCTGGAACCTTCTGAGCCTAGCACAGGGACCACCTTCCTCTAACACCTTCCCAGATTCCCTGGCTCTGTGTGAATGTGTTCCCTTGCTCTGAGCTGCCCAGCCCTGTTGTTTGTGTCTCTCTGGAATGAATTCCATTCTCTATGCACCTGACATTCTCTTTGGACCTCCTCAAGGCCTGGGCTGTGTTCTTTTCTCCTGCATTCCCTGCACCTAACACAGAGAGCGGCACACAATGGCTGCACTGTGGGTTCACTCATTCCACAAGAGTTTTTGAACACAATTACGTGTTCAAAGCAGGAAACACAGACAAGAATGAAATGAAAGACAGTCTGGTGGGGACCCAGACTCATTAACAGATACTGGTCCCCAGGGTAGTGCATGGCAATAGTGGAGCCCAGAGAGAAGCCTGGTCCAGACTGTGGTATGGGAGAGAGGCAGAGAAGGCTTTCCGGAAGAGGTGGCAGCCAGCACAAATGGCAGGTGCAGAGCCCTTGGGCAAGACTGAGAGCTCAGCCTTCTGGAACTGCAAGCATCTTGATGATGCTGGGGGTGTGTGTCCAGAGAGTCGTGGTGAGAGAAAATGTTAATAGAGAGGTCCACATGAAGAGGCTGGGGCTTCATCCTGGGGTATCCCTTTTCTTGAGATTGACACGAGGGTGGAGGAGGATTTGAAGGGTTTAAACAGGTCAGATCTCTGTCAGATATCCAGAGGCTGGAGACAAGGAGGCCAGGGAGGATGCCACCTTATAATCCCCTAGAAAGATGCCAGCAGGGTGAATGGATTTGGGGTTACAGGGAAGGGAGGAGTAATTTGGGTTATTACTAAATGCTCACTGAGCTGGATTCTGTATTGACCCGCTGGTCTCCATCTGACCTCATGGCAGGGAGGAAAGGCCATGCCTTGGATACTTCCTAAGTCTCTACAGGGAGTGTCTGCAGAATCCAAATGTGCAGTGTGCAGCCAAGAGCTCAACAACCAACATACTTAGACGTCAGCAAGAGAGCCCAGGGTCTGTCCTTACTGCCAAAGCTTAGCAGGGGGCTCCATAGGGTCCTGAACATACCCCCTGAAAATGATCCGTGTCAAGGCTGACCTTTATTGAGGGCTGTCTGGTTGCCAGATCTTATTGGAAGCGCTCTGTTTTATCTCATCAGAGCCACATAATGGCCCCATGAGGTGGTACTCTTATTATATCTGTTTGATAGATGAAGAAACTGAGCCTCCAAGCAGGGAAGTGACTTGCCCAAGGTCACACCCCTAGGCAGTGGCAGAGCTGGGACTTGAACACATGATCTTGAGCCTCTCAAGCCCAGGCCTCTGCTGCCACCTCCGGAAGATGCTGTTTTCCCAGGAAGCTGATATCTCCAGGAAGACATCCTTCTATGCAAGCCACAGAGACAAGTGGGGGAGCTGCCCCGCGCCCCTGTGAAGGAAGACGGACGAGCTGGCTTCCTCTCTTTTCCCGGCTTCCCGGTACCAAGTATATATTTTTTCTAATCGGCCTGGCTGCTGATGGTTATCTGGCTTCGCTAGAGAGCGAAAGAGACTTTGTGTCAAATGCTGAAAAATGACTTTTCAGGCAGCCTCTCTGTCTCCTGAAAAGAGGTGACGTGCTCAGAGCATACAAATCACTCAGTGCTCGCATGTCTCGATGCAAGGAAGGAGTGTGTTTGGATTGCTAAAACCACTCCTGTCCCTTCCCAAGGTCATGGGCAGGCAACCCAGCCTTGTCAGTGCCTGGAGAGCAGAGAGGCCTGGTGCAGAGAGGTGCTGTGGCCCCTGGATGGCAAGCCTGTGGGATGCCTGGATCCAGGAGGGGTCCCTTGGATACACAAGGTACAAGTGTCCAAGAGGGAGGCTGATCTCGGATTCTAGGTCTCCATCAGCCCACAGTAAGCTGTGTGACCTTGGATAAGTTACTTAACTTTTCTGGCCCTTGGAAATCTCGGTCCATAATTATCATCCCACAAATGCTGTTTTCAACTACGCTGTTCACCCTGCTGGATGTTCTAATAACTGCGTTTGCCTGGTGCTGACAAATCCTCAGTGATTCCCAGGCAGCAGAAACATGCCTGGTACCTACAGAGAGCCACTGGGTGTGAAGGACAAAGGCAGACCTTGGAACACTCCAGAGAGGGACTTGAATCCAGGCTCTGGAGGCAGCCTGTGGGTTCAAACCTTGGCTCTGCCACTCAACAGCTGGGTGACCTTGGGTATATGACTTTATCCATCTGAGCCTAAGTTTCCTCATCTATCAACTGGGGAAATAACCAAGACTACCTCATACTGAGGCTATGGAGAAAGCCAAGGGCTTAGAACAATGCCTGGAACAAGAGTATGTCTTCGGCCAGTGTCAGCTCCTGTCACGGTGGCTGCCTCTTAGCTGTACTGATGTGGCCACTGCCTTCTATAAGAATCCAGTGGATTCTTGGAAAGGTGTCATAACCTCTCCAAGGCTTGGTTTCTTCAACTGTGTAGAGGGGATGGGGATTTAAAAATTCAATGTTCTTAAAATGCTTGGCACACAGCAGTTTCTTAATCACTTGTAGACATTTCTCTGGCTCTTTGCAGAAAGATATTTTAAATAAAATTTCAGTTTTCAAGTGTATCTGATATTTTGCAATCCTTTGAAAATTTATAACAAAGATGTACGCGATAGAATCTGTCTCGAAGTGAACACCGGACTGAACTATGCCATTTTCTGAGTGGCCATACCAGAGTAAGAGCCCACTAGAGATCAGAATTTGGGGGAGAGTGCCCAGAGCCAGCTCCAGAGCTCCAGGGAGTAGGACCAGGCCCAGTCGTAAGTGGCAGCTCTGGGTCCTGCCTGCCTCTCTTCCTGAGATGCCATTTATAGCTGCTGAGACCCACATGGGCCCGTAGGGTGGCCCCTGCCCATGCAGAGAGGGAAGCAGCTCTCATTGTAAGAACTGAGTGAGCCCAGGAGCCAGGCTCCCAGGATGCCAAGGGATCGTCGTCATTCATCTCCCCCATTTTTATTTTCCTCACTATAAAACATAGAGAAACCACATAGCCAGACCTTAAAAAATACAGACGGTCTCCAGATGAGTCTGTGATGTTAGGCAAGGCTTGCCAGGCGCTTTCTTCGTGCTGTAACAAAACTGGCTGGGGAAAAATTCTAAAATTAAGGAGGAGGCCAGCAGTATAAAATGTATCGGGGGGTGGGGGGGAGAGAGAGAGAGAGAGAGAAAGAAAGAGAGAGAGAGACAGAGAGACAGAGAGAGAGCAGAGTATTGCAGCGAGTACCCCACATTGGGCCTCAGGTGGAACTGGGTGGGGTCACTTGATGGCAGGGTGACACCACTTCCGTCACTGCCCCCCTGGCCCCACTTTACTGCTGGGGTGTTTTGAGGATCTAATAAGATCAGGGGACCAATAGGCTTTGTTATTTACAAATAATTCGAATCAAAGGACAATGGGAATTCCTCTCCCCTGCCCTCTCTGCCCAGATGCCCCCTAAAAGCAGGACTTCTTGATGGTGGCAGGTTCCATGAGACAGATGAGGGTGGCTGGCTGGGACTCTCTATCTTTCTGCCCTGTCCATTTCACTGGTCCCCCTTCCCCAGTGGGCCTTGGACTGAGGCTGGGGAGCTTTGGTGCCCGTAAATGGGGTGAATGAATTAGACCCATGTCCTTCTAAAGCAAACTTTTAAAAACTATTCAATTTTGCAAGGTCCCTCAGTACACTAAACAGAAGGGAGGGTGGCTCTGGTGAATGAAGAGTGCTTTGGGGCCCCTGAACCCATCAGTGAAGTCCCCTGAGTTCAAGCACTGTCCCTGCCACTCACCACCCAGGGGATGTGTTTCAGTGATTCGACCTCTTCAAGCCTCTATCGCATCACCTGTAAAACGAGGATAGTGCTAGAACCCACCTCTCATGGTGGAGATTCAGTAAGACAGAAGATGTGTCTGGCTGAGAGTAAACTCCACAGATGTCCCCATTACAACATGGGTGACAGTTATTCGACTGCTGTTGGATACGTGGACACCCAGGCGCCCCTCGGTCCTGGGCACCGGCTCTTGAAATGCCCTCGCAGAGGCCCTGTCGATCCAGGCATCTGAGACTCTACAGTTCTCAGCATCCCAGCCCTGGTGACTCCGCTGCCTCCTCTTTGGCCATCTGCATGTGCCTGACGGGAAATTGTGCCTGTGCCTCTCCTTCGTGGCTGCGGTAATAGAGCCCAGAGGGAGCGGGTGGCAGCTCCTTCCCCTTCCCAGGTCTCCCTCCCTCCCTATCTCTCACCTCGGCTGCAAAGCTCCGACTTTATTTAATCGCTTCCATTGTCTGCTCCACGCCTGGTAATCTCAGCTGGGAACACATGTTAACAAACGGGCAAAGTTTTATCAGGAGCCCAGAGCCCCTCCCTGCTTTGTCAGATAAGGTACTCTCGCCTGGGGGCTCACACTAGGGAAGCTACTTCCGCCCTGTGGGAATCCATCCCTAGGCAATTGCATTGTGTGAGCGGGATAACAGGAGGGATGGGTAGGAGTGGGTCCTAGGGGGCTCTGGGGATCCAGACAAAGACCCCAAGCCCTGCTCCTTCCCAACTCATGGGTTCTGCTGCTTCTCCTGCTGGCTAGAAGACCCTTGAGATTCTGCCCATTGTGAGACAGTGGAAAGGCTTGCCTTGGTTTTTGGTTCACATCCGGCCTCTTGCCTCTTCCCAACTGCATGATTGTCACTTCCGTTCTCTGCGTCTTGGTCACCTCCGTTATAAAATAAGAAACAAGCCTATCTGCCTCCCGCAAAGAGAGGTTAAGTAAGGTTATGTACGTGAAATTATCTAGGGAAATGCCTGCATCTTAGTAGGTAGACAACGCCCCCCTTTGCTTCCTACCTGAATTAGTGTCCTAGGACTGCTGTAGCAAAGTGGCTTAAAACAGCAGAAGTTATTATTTCACACTTCTGGAGGCTAGAAGTCCAAGATCGAGGTGTGGGTGGGCCACACTCCCTCTGATTCCTGCAAGGGAGAATCCATCCTGGCGTCTTCCTAGCTGCTGGTGGCTGCTGCAACACTTGGCATTCGGTGTTCCTGGGCTTGTGCCTGCATCCCTCCAGTCTCTGCCTCTGCCATCATGTGGCCTGCTCCCTCTGTGTCTGCTTCTGTGTCCAAATTCCCCTCTTCTTATAAGAACATTATATTTGATTTGGGCCCTTCTTCATCTTAACTTGATTATGTCTGCAAAGACCCTATTCCAAATGAGGTCGCAGTTACAGGTGTAAGCCTTAGGATTTCAATATACCTTTTAGAGGGATATAGTTTACCTTACAATGCTACCTTTTGGCTAAGCCTTCCTAACGTGAGTGGCCAGGATCCTCATTGCCCTTGGATCAGCCTCTGTCACTGAGCTGACCCTGCTTTGACTTTCACGTGATTTATCTCATTGACTTTATCCCAGCCCCATGAGGAGGGGTAATGAGGAGGGGTCCACATTTGCTCTTCTGCTGCCCTATCCTGTTCTGTGCTAGGGATGGGTGTAAACAGATAATGGTGTTTACATGAGACAAGGGCCACACTAGGGAGATAAGCATTTATGGAAGTAAAGATAGTGTCCCTTTCTTGCCAAGGGGAAGTGAAATTAGGGAGGCTCTCGAGAGGCCCACTGAGCTGATCCTGGAAGGATAAAGAAGGCATTCTGGGAAGAGGAAGGAGCTTGAGCTGGGAACTGGAGGAAGGAGCACCCCTGAGCTGTCTCAGCATGGGTGAGCAGCCCTGGGAGACTGAGTCAGGGACTGAGCGTGCGCTCAGGGAAGGATGGAGCTCCCTGGTGGTCACGCTTTAAGGGCAGCCAGGCTGACACTCAGAATGGCCAGGCTAAGAAGTGCAGACATGATTGTGCCAGCACTGGGGAGTCAGTGAGGACTGTGGAGCTGAGAAATGGCGGGAGAAGAACTGTGGCTTCAAGGGCTAATTCAGCAGCAAACACATTTCAAAGTTTTTGCTGAAGGAAAACCTCACCACAGAGGGACACAATGATGGCTGGAATTTCTATCGCCCAGAAATTCCTCAGAGGAACCTTCAGCCTGGCTGGGCGGACAGCACCCATGTCGACTCAGCCTCCTGGTCCTGATTCCTCCTTCACGCTGGTGAGGGACAGCAGGCGTGGCCCCAGGATATCCAGGAGCTGGGACCCAGCTGTTCTCCCTTCTCGGGGAAATAGCAAGGAACAGGTATCTCTGGACTGTGCTTCCTTTGCCTTCTCATTGGGTTGTGTGTCGGGGGGTCTGTCCTTTACTGGCATTCCTTTCCCATCCCATGCCCAAGATTTTGACCTTTACAGCCAAGTCTGAGCTGTACTGATAGAACATCCACAAAATCAACACTGAGAAGGTTCCACAGGCCCAAGCATTCCTTCTTGTGCCCTATAAGTGGAATCATTTATTTCTGTCCTCTAATCTTGATTAAACCCACCTGAAAATGAGCTAGATATCAAATCTATAACTTCAGTCCTCCCTCCGTTCCTGACCCTCTTCTCCTTCTAGTTGCCCCAAGAGTGGCCAATTTTGTTCAGGAGAGCACCAGGCACTTGGAAAATTCCATTCCCAGCCTTCCCAGCTCATTTCTGCTTCCACGCACCCTGTTGCCTCCTGACAGTCTCACTTTTAACTCTATTTACATTCTGGAAAGTACATAAGATTTTTATCATGTACTTTCCTAATGTCAATTTTCCCCTGATGAGAATAAGGCTGTAAACACCCATATTTTCATAAGCCTGTTACAGTCCTCCATGTATTCAAAGTCGATGAGCAACACAATCTCACATTCCCATGGCTGGCTGGGACTGGCACGGGAAGACAACGCAAGGCAAACTCTGGGAGCCAAACTCCTAGGCGTCTTCTTTGTCTTTCTTTGGGTTACCACCTTCATTACTTTTGGGGGCCTTTCTTTTATGCCTAAATCAGTGTGTTGCTTCTTTTTCACACTGCTATAAACAAATACTTGAGACTAGGTAACTTGTAAAGGGAAGAAGTTTAATTGACTCACAATTCCTCATGGCTGGGGAGGCCTCAAAAAACTTATAATCATGGCAGAAGGCCAAGGAGAAGCAAGCACCTTCTTCACAGGGTGGCAGAAGAAAGAGAGAGAGAGAGCCAAGGGAGAAGAGCCCTTTATGAAACCGTCAGATCTCATGAGAAGTCACTCACTATCACGAGAACAGTATGGGGGAAACCACCCCCATAATTCCATCATCTCCCACCAGGTCCTTCCCTTGGGGATTACAGGTTGAGATGAGATTTGGTTGGGGACACAAAGCCAAACCATATCCATCAGTATATCTATTTTTGGTCAGAGCCTGCTAGACTACTCTTAAGCAGTGGGAATAGACAAACACCAAAAATGGCACCCAGAGAAGGCATAGACTATGTATCCCCTAAACCTGTTATCCCAGGGAAAGGTGACATGGGCCTGGTCCATTAGACCCACTTCAGTCTTGGCTCTGGGTGAGGGACACCATTCGTGACACTCCACAGACTTCTAAGGAAGTTGGGAGTGGCCAGGCTGCATCAGGCTAGCTGGGTAACAGTGGGATTTGCAAACCCCTGAGCCTCTGAGTGGTTGAGTGGGCCTTCTCTAGAGGACATCAGAACTCAGTGACTGAGATGTTTTCTTATCAATCTACTTTTACTGAAACCTCATGGACCTTCCTGCTGAGCCCACTTATTGCAAGGCTAGGTGGGGAAAGGCTCCAGGGATGCTGCAACAAGCAGGCCTTTGCCTCCTCAAGTCTATGGACATGGCTGGCTCCACCTCTGGCCCTTGATAACTAATTGTTTTTTGTTGTTGTTGTTTTTTTTGTTTTGTTTTTTTTTGTTTGTTTGTTTGTTTGAGACCGAGTCTCCCTCTGTCGCCCAGGCTGGAATGCAGCCGTGTGATCTTGGCTCTCTGTAACAAATGCCATCCAGGTTCAAGCAATTCTTGTGCCTCAGCCTCCTGAGTAGCTGAGACTACAGGTGCCTGCTGCCACACGTGGCTAGTTTTTGTATTTTTAGTAGAGATGGGGTTTCACCATGTTGGCCAGGCTGGCCTTGAACTCTTGACCTCAAGTGATCTGTCCATCTTGGCTTCCCAAAGTGCTGGGATTACAGGCATGAGCCACCACGCCTGAACTAATTGTTAATGAATGACTGAGTGAATGAATGAATGAGTGTTTGTGTATCATTGAATCTGAAGAAGCTTCATTCACCAGGATGGCAGCAGCAGAGTCTGCTGTGAAGAGCAACAGGTCAGGTAGGGGCAAGGGTGGTCAGGGTGGTCAGAATCCTGCCTCCAGTATTGGTTCTTTCTAAGCCTGGGGTCAGCAAATTTTTCCTGTAAAGAGCTAGATGGTAAACATTTTAGGCTTTGTAGGCCACGGCAAAATCGAAGCTGTTATGTGGGTATTTGTATATCATTTAAAATGTAACTATTTATAAATATACAAATCATTCTTAGCTGGTGGGGCCTACAGAAACAGGCTGGCCAAGATTTGATCTGGGGCCATCACTTGCCGAGAGCTGTTCTAAGCCTTGTTTCCTTTATCTGTAAGGTGTGACCAACCTCTGTTTCTGAGGATTGTGGTGGGTATTCCATACACGATGGTAACACCACAATCCTAAAAGCCCTATGCCATGGAGGGCTTACCGGGTCCCAGGCACTCCTCTGAGAATATGAACTCATAAGCTCCTCTGACCCCATAAAATAGATACTGTTCTGTCTCCATTTTATAGATGAAGAAACTGAGCCTTAGAATGGTGCAGTCATTTGCCCAAAGTCACATGCTGGTTAAATGGCAGAGCTGGGATTTGAACCCAGGGACTCAGGTTTCAGAGCCTGTGCTTTCAACTTCAGTGATCAGCAGCTGCAATAGTCATTGTTGCTGCTGTTAATTATCATTCTCAGGAATCCAAAGGAATCTAAAGTGAGCCAGGACAGGAACACTGCCAGAAAATAGATGATACAAAAATCGTACTTCTTTGAGTGTGGCGCTCATTGCTTGGTTTTACTTGGCCACCAGTTCACCCCTTGGGTTACCGTGGCTTGGATCTGTTGGTTTGATATCTCTGAATGTGTGCTTAGAAGTGGAGGGGAGATGAAGGGGAGAGGGCCTAGGAAAGGGTGGGTCAAGTAGGAGGGCCATCCAGTTTACAAACACATAAAGCAGTGCATGTCTCATCTCCCTTGGAGCATGAGGGCTGGCTTCTCTCAGTCCTGGAAAGAGAGATTTAAGTTGGGCAGGAGCAGGAACTACAGAAAAATCCTGAGAATGGATCACATTCAATTCGTGACCCAGTTTTAGCCCAGAGGCAGGGGGATGACTGAGTTGACCTTTCAGGGCTACATCCTGCCTCCCCGTTGGGCTTGGGAGTTTATGACCTGCAGAGAAAAACTACTCCATGGGTACAAATATCTTCCTTACAGTTCGGGTGCTCAAAACTCCCTTTTCATTTTTTGTTTAAAATAAACAGGTTGGACACACAGCCTCTGAGAGGATTTCCAAAAACTCCTGGAAAAGTTTTAGATCGTTATTGTGTAGGACAGAGAGGGATTCCATTTACATGTCAAAAGATGCGAAGGCCACGGGGTCCTGCTAAAAAGTTGATGGGCAGAGAGAGGAATGGGGGAGAGAAGAAAGAGAAAAAGAGGGGGAAAGAGAGAGAGAAAGAAGAGAGAGGGAGAGGAGAGAGAGAATTCTGCAATATTAACCATGGCTTTCTCTGTGTAGTGGTTTATGGGAGAGGATTTTTAGTAATTACCTGGGTTATTTTTTATTTTCTACAATAAACATATATGATTCTTGAAATCACCAGCGAGAGATGTCATTAAAGATTAAAATATTCGTAAGAGTGGGTCTGTGCCTCTTCTTCCAGAGCCAGGTGGGAGTAGGAAGCTGCCTTTCCAGCGGGAAAAATCATCCCGTTTTACAGGACACGTTTGTCATCTGGTGTTTCCTTGACTCCCTCTTATCTTGCTGACAAGGAGAAGGATGGAAAAGGGACTGTGATCGAGTGAGGCCCACGGAGCGTGACTCAAACAACCCATTGTGAAGGAGGGTAATCGCAAAATCAGCTTTGGAAATCAAATAAAATGCCATGTCTTGTAGCCAAGAGACACTGCCCAAGCATTTGATTTTAAGCTCAGCTGAAACCCTGGAGTCTGTCTTGAACTGAGGGGAGGACTGACTCAAGGTGGGACTCAAGGTGATCTATATGAAGAATTCTAATCAAAATGTAGATTGAAATCAAACTTAGGAGAAATCATGAATGATAACTGTCAGGGATTTGTGAGAAAGGTTCAAAATTAGACCCACAGGGTTCTTTTAAACACTTGCCCTGTATGATGATCTGTTTTAATGCTATGTTACAGAATGGTCTGATTGATGTATCATTTTCAAGAAGCAGTAGAAAGCACTTAACACTATGCCTATCTCATCATAGGCCTTATAAAATATCAACATTTCCTGGATACCGTTTCTTCTGCTGGACACACTATGGTGAACAAAACAGACAAAATCCATCCCCTCGTGGGGCTGACATTCTAGTCAAGGGGTAGATAAATTTTAAATATGGTGTCGGGCAAAGATGTAGCGCTATAACAAATAAATCAATTTTCAGTACAGAAAGACAGATTAGCTAGGAATTTTAGAGAATTTGAGACTGGGTGGTCAAGCCTTCTGTGGGTTATGACATTGAACAGAGACCAGAGCAAAGTGAATGAATAAGCCATGTGCACAGCTGGCTCAAATGTGTTCTAGGGGCTGGGTGCTGTGACTCATACCTGCAATCCCAGCACTTTGGGAGGCTAAGGTGGGAGTATTGCTTGAACCCAGTAGTTCATGACTAACCTGGGCAACATAGTGACACCCTCATCTCTACAAGCAATAAAAAATTAGTTGGGTGTGGTGGTGCATGCCTGTAGTCCCAGCTACTGGGGAGGCCAAGGTGGGAGGATTGTTTGAGCCCAGCAGTTCAAGGCTGCGGCAAGCCATGATCGCACCACTGCACTCTGGCCTGGGTTAAAGAGCAAGACTCGGTCTCCAAAAAAAAAAAAAAAAAAAAAACAAGAATGATGTTCTAGGAAGATGGAACAGTAAGTGTAAAGACCTTGGGGTGAGAGTGACCTTGGGGTGTTTAGTAATGAGCAAAGAGGCCAATGTAGCTGGAAGAGAGTGGGCCCAAGAAAGTGGTAGAAGTGAGGTTGGAGTGAGAGCTGGGTGCCTCACCGCACTGGCCTCTGGGCCATGGAGAGGACTTTGGCTCTGAATGTTCGGTATGATAGGAGCTACCTGAGGGCTTGGCACAGAGGAACAGCATGATCTGCTTGATGCTTCAGAGGATTGTGGCTGTCTCAGATAAACATGTTGTATTGGTCTGCTATTGCTGTAGTAACAAATTACTACAAACTTAGCAGTTTACAACACCACCTGTCTATTTTCTCACAGTTCTATAGTTTAGAAATCTGAGTGGGCTACACTCAGGTCTCTACTCTGGGGCTCACAAGGTCAAAATCAAGGCATTAGCTGACTGGGCTCTTATTTGGAGGCTTAGGAACAAGAATCTACTTCCAAACCCATTTAGGTTGCTGCAGAATTCAATTCCTTGTGGGTGTAGGACTGAGGTCTCTGCTTCCTTGTTGGCTGTCACTCTCTTCTCCTATAGACTGCTTGCATTTTTCTTCAAAGACCATGGGGGCATGTTGAATCCATCTTGGACTTTGAATCTCTTTGACCTCCTCTCCCATCCCAAGAGGGAGAAAACTTCCCACTTTTAAGGGCTCATGTGATGAGATGAGGCCCACTGGGATAGTCTCCCTATCTTAAGGTCAAGGGTGTCATGTAATATTACATGATCACGGAGTGATAACCCGTCATATTCATAGGTTCTGGTGATTAGGATGCAGATCCTCAGGGAAGGGGAGCATTTTTAGAATTCTGCCCAGACGTGTGTGAGGTGTGGTTTAGCTCTCCTTGCAGGAAAGGCATCTGGGTATGTGGAAGACTCTCTAGTATGGACCATGAAATCCAGGGTTGCAAAGTCAGGACTACAATACCAGTCTCTGTTGCACTCCTTCAAAGAGCATTTATTAAGCACTTCTGCATTCCTAAGAGTGTTTTGCATGATGAAGGATTTAAAACAACAGACACACTGGAGAGCTGAAACTAATGATGCAGAAAGCAAGTACGGGATTTGGTAAAATGCAAGGGAGCTCAGTGCTAAAGGATGCAAAGGCAGGAAGAATCTGGCAGGGGCTGACATTCCCTATTGACACCTCTCCCCCCAGACCAGTCCATGTTCTTGTCTGGTGCCTGGCTCAGAAACTAGCAGGTGTTTCATAAATATTTGTCCAGCCAGTGCATGAATCAATGTGCTTCAGTTTTCCTACCAGTAAATAGGGGCACTGTCTTCCCCACGTGTTTGTGGGAAGATCAGATACAGAAGGGCATATATATTTATGGGGGGAAAGAAAAACAGGTTCAAAAGTCAGAGTCATTGTTTTTGCGAGTGGCAGGGATTTGCTTTGACATGCCCCTGGGAGAGAGATAGGGATTTAACAACCACATCAAATGCAAATAATTGGCCAACAGGGGAGTTTTCCTAAGGGAAGATTTATTGGAAAAAGTTTAGATTGGGGGAAGCAACAGCACAGAGGCCTCAGGGCCCCTGGGATGAAGGGAAGGGGCCCAGAGGCCTGGTGGGCATGCTGAAAGCAACCTTCACCTTCTTCATAACCCACTGGAGGGTCTTCATGCCCAGAGCTGGCCAAGAGCAGAGTTCAGTTCCCCTGGGAAGGAAAGTGCTGCCCCAAGGTTGTGGGTTTTGGGCAGTTCTCCTTCAGTCTAGTAAAAATATCTTAATAGCAATAACAGACTTTTCACATAGTAGGCCCAAACTGAATGGCCTTCAATAGTAGGTGGAAGGAATAAGTGGACTGCAATATTTCACACAATGAGATACTAACCAGGACACATTTTTTAAAGCACAAACTCCTGATAAATGCAAAACATAGAGAAATGTCAAAAACATCATGTTGAGAACGTGTAGCCAGATGCAAAGGGGCTCATACTGCAGGATTCCAGGTATGTGGGCTCAAGAAAAAGCAAAGCTAATCCATATGGAGAAGCCAGGATAGAAGTTATCATGGGGGTGAAGGTAGTGACTGGGGAGGAAGGAGAAGGTGGGAACTTTTGGAGTTCTGGGAATGGTTGAGTCGTGTCTACATGAGTGTGCACATAAGTAAAAATGCATTGAGTTGCTTGCTTGAGCATTTGTGCATTTAACTGTAAATTATACCTACAAAAAGGAATAAAGTCATTATAACAGTGGTAGCATCAACCACATTTTGAGTGCTAGATTAGCACTATACAGCTATCATCTCCAGCCTTGGGAGACAGGCATTATGATTCCTGCTTAATAGATAAAAAGACCGAAGCTTCCTGTGTCCGAGAGCTTAGTTAGGAAGTAGCAGAACAAGATTCCTGGCTGCTTTCTTGGCCTGTCTCAATGCCTTTCCTATCAGGTGACCTGGGCCCAAGGCCTACCCAATACCTGCATACAGTGGGCCAGCCTTCTCTTCTTTTCTTTTCTTTTCTTTTCTTTTCTTTTCTTTTCTTTTCTTTTCTTTTCTTTACTTTCT
>NC_045434.1:204432717-204481312 GCF_002776525.5 Piliocolobus tephrosceles | reverse complement strand
GGAGTCTCACTCTGTCACCCAGGCTGGAGTGCAATGGGGTGATCTCAGCTCACTGCAACCTCTGCCTGCCAGGTTCACGTGATTCTCCTGCCTCAGCCTCCTCACTAGCTGGGAATATAGGCGCCCGCCACCATGCCTGGTTAATTTTTATTTATTTATTTATTTTTAGTAGGGACGGGGTTTCGCTTTGTTGGGCAGACTGGTCTTGAACTCCTAACCTTGTTATTTGTCCGCCTTGGCCTCCCAAAGTGCTGAGATTACAGGCATGAGCCACCGCACCAGGCCAGGCCCACCTTCCTTTCTAAATGGCACTGGACAGTTGGTGGAATGTGCCCTGACCTGGTCCTGCCATTTCTTGTCCTTGGAGACAAACCTGCCCCAGACACTGTCCATGCATCCCTTGTCTTAAGGCCACAGGCCTTTCTGTCTTCATGTGGAATCTGGCAGCCTACAGCCCTAAAGAATGGGAATAAATGATCTCCTGTTCACTCCACCCCGGCCCACTTGCACCTCACCCAACCCCTCCATTCAATAAGACGTCTACAGTCTGCACCTGGGCCTTCAGCAGGAAGAAGTTAGATGGTGTGCAAATCGGGTCCAAATAGCCTTCGGGTGACATCCAGGCACTCTATAACCATGCAACTGTAATAGGTTGATGTTTATCTTGCTGGATGTAGGATGTATGCATTTAATAAAGTATTAATATGAAGACCAGATTGCTTCTCCTGTCAAGCGGCAGAATGAGATTAGAGAGGAGAGAGAAGTTGGGTGCTATCCCCTAGACATTCTCCTTTGCAAACCAGGACTCCTTTGCTTTGCAGAATAAATGCATCCTAACAGGGTGACTATAAAGGGACTTTCTCATAGGATTTTTGCATTGCAAAATCAAAATATGTTCCAGAGAGCAGGCACAATGCTCCCGTGGAGTGAGTGGATCTACTTTAGTGGCAAAGAAGTTTGGCTGAATGTCAGGTGTTAGGCCTAGCTAGTGCGGGGTAACATTTGGGGAGAGTTTTTTCAGTAATCTATACTTCCAGCTTTCGACGGCCAGTCCTGATGTGGAGACTGTCTCTGCTGTGCTAGGGAACTCCTGAGCCCACGTGCATACCCCTCTGAAGTTTGTTTTCCTCCCTTTATCACAGGATGTCTCAGCCCCAGCACTTTTGGTGCTTGGAGCCAGATGACTCTTGGTTGTGGTGCTGTCCCTGCACTGAAGGGTGTTTAGCAGGATCCCTGGTTCCTGCACACCAGATACCAGTAGCACAGCCCCCTCCAGTTGTGACAGCAAATAATGTCTTCAGACATTGCCAACTGTTCCCTGGGGGTCAAAAGTCACCCCTGGTTGAGAACCACTCTGCTTTCTTGAACCATCTCTTTATTTTATATTATTTTTTTCTTTTGTAGACAGAGTCTCGCTCTGTCACTCAGGCTGGAGTGCAGTGGCATGATCTTGGCTCACTGCAGCCTCCACCTCCTATGTTCAAGTGATCCTCCCACCTCAGCCTCCCAACTAGCTAGCTAGGTTTACAAGTGTGCACCACCACATCCAGCTAATTTTTGTGTTTTCAGTAGAGATGAGGTTTCACCGTATTGGCCAGGCTGGTCTCGAACTCCTGACCTCAAGTGATCTGCCCTCCTTGGCCTCCCAAAGTGCTGGGATTGTAGGCATGAGCCACTGTGCCTAGCCTTCCTTGGACCATTTCTAATGGCTGCTAGAGTGGAGACGTGAAATCTCCCTGGGCCAGTCGGGCTGTTGCCCTGATAACTAAGCTGCCCAGCATGAAGAGTCTGAACTCAAGAGTTTTGATCCTGCAAGAAGAACCCATTCCCTTGTTCTTCAGTGGGAAAACCCTGTCGCCTGAGTTCATTTAAAACTGATGCAAATCCAGAGAGCAAAGCCACACAGCATTCAGAACATGTCTTAAGACAATAGGTTCAAGGAAACAGCGTTGTTACTGAGCGAATTCCCTTTGCAAATTTCCAGGCCCTTCCGTGCCAAAGCGAGGTAATCCAGTTTAATGCGAGTTGCCTTTTTGGGAGAGAAAAATAAAAGACAAAATATTTAAGGATTCCTTTATTCTGCTTTTAGCTTCTGAGCCCAGCAATTAATTCTTATGTGCTAAAGGACTTCTGTGTTTATGAGGCATTATTATTTAATGTAGGCCTATTTTAAATTGTAATTTTTTTCATTAAGTTGCCTCTTTGTACTTATTAAGACCAGTTTTATAACCTAGCATAGACTGTATTCCTTGAGTAATAACTATTTTTCTTTTAAAATATTCCTTAATAACCCATCATCCATATTTTAAATTTTATTCTGAGTCAGAGATACCTCCCTGTTGCTCACGCGTCTCTCCTCATGTTTCTGAGTGATGTTGGAGGATGCAGGGCTGCCAGATCCTCTGCCAGTTTTGCTTTACGTCTCAGTGCAGAAAGCAAAACAGCAGCCACTGGTGACTGTCCAGCCTCCACACTCCTGAAGCCCACCTGGAGCAGCCAACAGGTTGGGCCATCTGCCCCACAGCTTCCCAGCAATGTTCCATAAGGCAGGCTTGCTGGGAGCAGCCAATGTGGGGCACAGAGAAGTGGGATAGTTGCAGGGAGCTGGAGCATGGCAGGGCAGTGAAACCCAGGGCATCTGTGGCAACACAGCCCCCGGGTGCCGGGCACAGTGCTACGCTCCTTGCCTGGGCATCTCTCTGCATCTCCCCTTGCCAGCCTTAAGAAGTAAAGAGAATTATCCCATTTTGCAGAAGTGGAAACTGAAGCTCAGAACAGTGGTGTGACTTACTCAGGGTTGCAAGGCTGGCTTGTGATAGAGTCAGAAGCTGTCCCCAGGCCTGTCTGATTCCCAAGCCCAAGGTCATAATCTCTCAGCACTAGTGGTCCTGACAATTCTCCTACAAGCAAGGAGACCAACTTCTCCAATACAACATTTCAGAACACCTTCTCTGCTGTTCTCATCTTGGCATCGCCATTGTCCTGAGAAGTAAGCACCACGAGCCCGTTTGTCAGATGAGATGACTGAGGCCCAGAGAAGAGTAGGGACTTGCCCTTTTGTGTCCATGGCAGAATGAGGGCTAGCCCGGGGTCTTCTGCTTCAAGGTCCGGGTTGCTTTCTTTTCTTCCTTCCCCAGCCTGTGGTTTCCCCACTGCTGACTGCACCACCAGCCCAACCCAGGGGGTCCTGGCCCCTCTGCTCAACATGCCCCTGGCCCTGGAGAGGGCACTGCAAAGACAGCCATGGGCTGTCAGAGCACCTCACAAGCATCCTGTGCCACATCGGTCTCAGCCCTCCTCCTTCTCAGCCGTTTCAGCTGTTCTTGGTTGCAGGGTTGCTCCAGGGTTAAGAAAATGGTAATTCCCCTCACCTACCACCAAGGACATGGAGAAAGTTCCAGAGGGTGACCGCAAGCTGTCAGATGAAAGATAGTCAGAGAAAAGACACTGGTGTGGTAGGAAGGTCACAGGACTGTGCTTTAGGAGACAGGGGTCCTGGTCTTGAGTTGCCTGTTAATTGGCTCTGTGGCCTTCGCCTGGGCCTTTCTCTTCCCTGGGCCTTGATTTATCCATCTGTGTAACAAAAGGGTTTCAATTCCATATCCTTAAGTCCCCACCCTCTGATGTTCTGCCATGGGAAACCTGCTTTGGGACTCTAGTTCAGCAATGGTATGGCCAGACCCACTGACTGATTTTGTTGCTTTTTCATTCATCTTATTCATTCATTCACTATTTTTCCACCAAGAACATTATTGAATTCCCACTGTGTGCAATGCATTAGTGGAATGTAATAGTAGACTAACTGCTGTAACAAACCAAATTTCAGTGGCTTAACACAGTGGTATGTTATTAGTGATTCATATCGGGTCCACTGGGGACCATAGGAGGACTTGGCTCCACACAGTCATTCAAGTACTCAGGTTTCTTTCATCCTCTCATCTTATGATTCACCCTCTGCTAAGTCCTCAGAGCCCTCCCCACCCTGGTGATGAATGGAGAGAGAGGGTGTGCAGGCAGCATGGCAGGTTTCTAGGAGCCAAGCAGGAAGGTCATATTCCCCTGGCCAGGATATAGTCACATGGCCCTGCCAAACTGCAAGTACTGACTGAGTAGCCAGGAGGGAAAGGAAATGGAGTGTGGGGAGCACACGGCCGTCTGCCTGGGTCTAGGGAGCACACACACAGCACAGAGCAAGGACCATGTACAAGACAGAAGCTTCAGACCCCAATGTGAACTCGGGTGAAGGAGTCTGGGACAAACACAAGAATGTGAGGTCCCAGGTGGATGCGGAATTGGCAAGTCCAGCATTGCATCCCACAGGAATCCCTGTCATCAACCCAGGATCTGCTGCCTGAGGAAGCATTTCCCTAGTCTCATCACCTTCCCTGCCCAACACTTCAGAGGCATGAGGACTGACTGAGCAAGTCCTGCCCTTCTCTGGCCTCATTGTCACCCATCCATAAAATGGGAAGAAAAATGACCAACATTAGCTTTGCAGGGAATTGGAGGAGCATCAGGTGTCTACAAAGGGTCGTAGAACAGCCTTCCCAAGTCTTATTAATAGTATAAGCATATCATTATCAATAATGAAACACAAATTAATAATAAATAAACAAACGAATGATAAATAATACATACATCATGAATAATACATAAACCCTACAAGTTTTTGAACATCTATTGCCTCTGACAGAGGGGAATTTGATTAGTTTGCTGGAGATTAGAGAGGGGGAACATTTCAAAAGAGCCCGGGAGGCGGGGCAGGGGATGGATGCCAGAAAGCACTGGGAACTGCTCCTTGCAAAGGCTGCAAATCATTTGAAGTCCCTGGTGGCCCAGAGTTGAGCTGATCTGTTAGGGGAGGTGAGAACCAGGAATCTTGAGTGGGATGCTCCCCCTCTGATGTTCTTTCATGGCCCAAATTTAGGATGGGAAATCCCTAGCTCAATAAGGCAAAAGCATCCAGCTGCTACAAAATTGGAGTCCATGGTCCAGGCTAGGCCAGTTGAATATACCTACTGTATTAGTCCGTTTTCACACCGCTCTAAAGAACTACATGAAACTGGGTAATTTATAAAGAAAAGGGGCTTAATTGACTCACAGTTCTGCACAGTTAAGGAGGTCCTGGGAAATTTATAGTCATAGAGGAAGGTGAAGGGGAAATAAGGTATGTCTTACATGGAGGCAGGAGAGAGAGAAAGTGAGGGAGAAAGTATCACACTTTTTTTTTTCTTTTGAGATGGACTCTCACTCTGTCAGCAGGCAGGCCAGGCTGGAGTGCAGTGGCGTGATCTTGGCTCACTGCAACCTCTGCCCCCCGGGTTCAAGCAATTCTCCTGCCTCAGCCTCCCAAGTAGCTGGGACTACAGGCGCCCGCCACCACACCAAGCTAATTTTTGTATTTTTAGTAGAAATGGGGTTTCACCATGTTGGCCAGGATGGTCTCGATCTCTTGACCTCGTGATCCGCCCACCTCAGCCTCCCAAAGTGCTAAGATTACAGGCGTGAGCCACTGCGCCCAGCCAGTATCACACTTTTAAACCATCAGATCTCGTGAGAACTCACTCACTCACAAGAACAGCATGGGAGAAATCTGCCCCCATGATCCAAACACCTCCCACCAGATCCCTCCCCTGACATGTGGGGATTACAATGCAGGATGAGATTTGGGTGGGGACACAAAGCCAAACCACATCACGTGTAGAACTTAATAGTTCATTCATGGATTCATTCATGGATTCATGGATTCATTCCTGGATTCATTCATTCATTCATTCATTCATTCATTCATTCATTCAATGTGTCTTCAATGCCAGTAGTGTGGCCAGTGGCATGCAACGCACTAAGAATGTAATAACAGAGACATGCATTTGGCCCGTCAGAGGCTCCCAGTCTACTGTGGGAAACAGACTGGCAAAAAGAAATATCCTCATGCAATGAGTTAGGGCTATGGTAGATGTTGTGAGAGGGCCACCTAACCCAGATTTGAGAATGCTGGGCATGGGATAGGTGAAACTGGAGTGTACATCAGGAGTGGTCTTTGGGGTAAATGATATCTAAGCTAAGACCTGAAGGACATAGCGAAGTGATGGGGGCAAAGTGACGGTCTTCCAGGCTGAAGGAATGGCAGGTACAAAGACCCAGTGGCCCAATGCAGCCTGACATACTTGGGAGCTCTAAGTAACTCAGGATGGCTGTGGCTCAGGGTGCAAAAGATAGAAGGGCAAGAGATGAGCAGAGAAGGAGGAAGGCTCATGAGTGGTCTTGTGTAGGGGTCAGGGGTTTGGACTTCATCTCAAAGGCAACAAGGAGACAAAGAAGAATTTAGATGCAGACCAGGACATAAGCACCCTGGGCTACAGCATAATCCACATTGTTCCAGGGCTCCATAGCTCACAAAGCCCCAGAAGGTACAGTGTTCGTGTCTTGGTTCATTCATTATTTCATTTGTGCAGCACACTCACTGAGCACTCATCATGTGCCAAGCATTATACGGAGGTGCATACCACGTCCCTGGGCTTAAGGAGCACTAGTCTGATGTCTGAGACAGACACACGAAGAACCACATGTTATATTATGATGGAATGTGTTTGGGTTGTGACTGAGATGTTTACAAAGGTCTATGAGCTCAGGAGAGGGTGTATCAGACTCATATCAATCAAGGAGGGGGTGACTGTCACATTGAACCTGGAAGGATACAAATTTCCCTACGTGAACTCAGAGGAGAAGGGCGTTCCAGGAAGAGGAAACAGCACAGGGAAAAAGAGTTGGAGGGGTTTGGAAGGGCTGAGGGGGGGCCTGCTGCAAGGTGGGCAAAGGCACAATGTGAGACTGATTGAGTTGGAGGGGCCGAGAGAGGCAAGCTCATAAGGGACTCGGTTGGCCATGACAGAGTCTGAACTTTATCCTGAATTGGAAGGCAATGGGGCAGGGAAATTGAATGGCATTAACCAGACAGGTGGTATAATCATATTTGCATTTTAGAAATATCATTGAGACTTTAAATGGCTGGTACCTTAGAGGGACAAGTTTGGGGGCTAGAGATCAGTGAGCTGGCTATTGCAGAGTTCCACCGGGAGATGTGGAGGGGCCAAACTGAGGCCGGATTGGTGCAGAATAGAGTGGAAAAGACAGTTGTGAGAGTTATTGGAGAAGCAGAATTTATCCGTCTAAGAGACCGATGACCTGTTAGCTTTCCCCCTCTTTATGGAGTGGCTTTCTTTTCTTAAGAGGCACTGCCCACCCCCGGCCCCACCTCACACCCTTGTTTCTGCCAACAAGGAGGTAGAAGGTTGGGAGTGCCCATTAGTCCAGCATAGAAGAGTGTATTTCACGGAACTCTCTGTACCTGCCTAGAAGATATGGTTGCAGTAATTGGTTTGTTGTAATAATATTTATTACAATAGTAATTACGCAGCACTGGAACCCAGTGAGGATGTCCTTAGTGCCAAGACAGGGTATTTGTCTTCATAAGATAGGAGTGACCTCTTTCTTCATGAGTGGTAGTGCATGGAGTTCCTGTTATCACATGGAGATAAATTCGAGACCCACAGCAGGGGGAGAGTGGTGCGAGGAATTTATGTGGCCCTGACCGTCATGGTCCATCCCAGCAAGACCTAAAATCCAGCTGGGGGAGCTGCTGTCAACCACCTGACCATCCATCTGCCCCAGATCGAGTCGTGGTGTGGTCCACAATGGTTCTCTTAGGAGATAAGGGTCCTTGAATTCTTGTCACCACTGCTGCACTTCCAGATAAGATGCAGAGTGGGCTGAGAACTTGTCCCTGCTCTCAGGAGCTCCTAGTCCAGTGGCAGACACACCCGCTGCCCCCTGAGAAAAAGATGGATGACCCATGTTGTTTTTCAGTCTTCACTAGTTACTTGCTATCAATAATTAATGGTTTGGGTGACACACGGCAGACACTTCTGGGCCAAAAAACTATTCCAGAGGTGGGTTCAGAGGACTGCGTGTCAGAGATGTGGTGGAACAAATTGGCCAGCCCAGCCACAAGTCTCTTAGAGTTTCAGAAATGTTCTCAGTCAAACACATCTTCCTGGCCCTCCTAGCAGCCTTTGCTGGCTTTGAACTTGAAAATAGCCTCAACCATCAGTCTTCCTGCTGCCCCCTTGTGGATGCATTGTGTCCTGTTACTATAGCAGGGTACTTGACCCTGCTACACCCCAGCAAGACTTCTTGTGTACTTCCTAGCCCCTAGTCCCACTACCCACTACCCACTCCTGTTTTCAGCTTCTTCATTTAGAAGCAAGGGGGAGTGGGTTGCCATGAGATGGTGGGAAGAGTACTGGACTCAGAGTCAAAGGGCCTGCCTGCCAAGTCTGGTTCTCTGTGATGGTGAGAAAGTCACTCTGCATCTCTGAGCCTCTGTCTCCTCACCTGTAGAATGGGTACACTATCCTACAGGGCTGCCATGGTGATCAATGAGATGGTAATTACAGAAATCCTTTGAAAACTGCCAAGCACTGGTCACATGCTCATTTTTTCATTCCTTCAACAATTATTTATTGGGCTCCTACTAAGTACCAGGCACTGTTCTAGATTCTAGGGATATAGTAGTATTAGTCCATTCTTGCATTGCTATAAATAACTACCTGAGACTGGGTAATTTATAAAGAAAAAAGGTTTAATTGACTCAAAGTTCTGCAGGCTGTACAGGAAGCATGGCTAGGGAGGCCTTGGGAAGCTTACAATCATAGCAGAAGGTGAAGGGGAAGCAGGCACATCTTACGTGGCTGGAGCAGGAGAAAGAGGGGGAGCTGCTACACACTTTTAAACAACCAGATCTCTTGAGAACTCACTCATTATCATGAAAGCAGTAAGGGAAAAGTCTGCCTCCATTGTCCAGTCACCTCCCACCAGGCCCCTCTTCCAACATTGGGTATTACGATTCGACATGAGATTTGGTTGGGGGCCACAGAGCCGAATCATATCAAAGTGGTAATTAAACAACATGAAATCAAGGACTTCCAGCTCTGGTGAGATGAAGTAAAGATAAGCTTCACTTCATCTTTCACTAATTCAAATATAAAACCTAGGTAGAATATATGGGCATCTAGTTGAAAAATCTGAAAAATAAATACTAGCAGATGGATTGGGGAAAAACACCAGAATCAAAATGCCACATAAAGAATGAAGATAAATAAAACCTACAGTCTTACTAGGTAATACTTAAAGTATGCAAAATACAAATGAAAATCCCTTGATACACACACACAAAAAAACACTCATGAAAATCTCAACTCACATGGGGAAAGACAATAAGTAGACTACAATGATGAGATGGCACAGATGGTTGAATTATCTGACAGAGATTTTGAGGCAGCTATTAGGAAAATACTTGAACAAGTTATCAAAAACAGTCTTGAAACAAATAATAAAATAGAAAGCCGCAGCAAAGACATAGAAGATATAAAGAAGAGCCAACTGAAAAACTAGAGCTGAAAAATGCAATAACCAAAATAAAAAACTCACTGACTAGACTCAGTAGCAGAATAGAGATGACAGAGGAAAGAATCAGTGAACTTGGAAGTAGATTAATAGAAATTATCCACTCTGAATAACAGAGAAAAAAATATTGAAACTCGCACACACAGTCTCATGAGGTGTATAGTCTAGTTGGAGGTCAGGGATGTCAGCAGACAATAAACAAGTAAGTATATGTAGGCAGTGATAAATGTCTAAGAAGGAGTAAAGCAGGGTAATAAGTCAGAGAGTGACAGGGGTGCTATTTACATGGGATAGTTGCAAGAGTCTTCTCCAAAGAGGTTTTGACATTTGAGCAGAGAAAGATTGAGGAGTTGAGTCATGTGGGTATCTAGGGAAAGATTGTTCTGGAAGGTGCGAGCAGCAAGTGCAAAGGCCCTGAGGTAAGGATATTCTTAGGAAGCTCAGGGGCCAGCAGCGTTCATTATGAGTAGAGAAACTGAATGAGTTCAGAGTGAGGGAAGCTGAAATCAGAGAGGTGGGGAGGACACAGGGCCAGGTGAAGGCAGAATAGGTGGGTCAGTGAGGAGATGGAGCAGTAGGTGAGGCAACAAATGATGGTGGCCGGGTGCAAGGAGGTAGCAGCGGAGGGGTGAGCTAGTTGGAGTCTGCATATATTTTATAGAGCTTACAGGACTTGCTGGCTGCTTTGATGTGAGCATGAGAAAAAGAGGTTCCAAGAAGTAGACAGGTGTGCTCTGCACTCCCTGATTGGGAAATAGGAGAAAACATCACATCAGTGTAGGGCCTGTTTCCTTGAGGTGCCTGGAGACAACCAAGAGGTACATCAAGCAGTGATGGACTGCCTTACAGCAGGGTTCCCTACCCAGGACTTGGGCATGGGCATGGAGGATGTTTGCATTTCTATGTGTGAAGTTTCCTGGCTAATCTGAGTCCATGCATCTGGGTTTGTGAGATAGCATGAAGAACCACACACTCATCTGCTGCAGGCTCCTTTGTTAGCTCCCTTGGTGGTAAGGAAATGGGAGAAGCCAGGAAGATAGGACACCAGCTCAGCTCACTGTCACCAGGAGAAGCAGAATGCTGTTCAGGATGCTGCAGCAGCTCCTCCTGCAGCCCTGAGTCTGCTGGTTGTGACACTCACCCGCTGAGGTGGGCACTAAGTCTCTTGCTCGAGAGCCTTGTTATTATGGCGGTTCAGTTAAGTGCCACTACCTGTGGATTTGTCTGCTGTACAGTCTCTCCCCTACCATAGTGCTGTCTGCTGACTCATGGTTAATGTCTCATATCCTACCATCCTGAGTGAGAGAACCTGAAGGGGTGGCCACTCACCACCCAGTGCTGATTTCCTCTGTTGGATGCAGTTCTGATGCTTGGCTTCACGGGAGGCCATTGGATACTCCAAGCTGGCAGCAACACCAATCCAAGCAGATGTGGTCAGAGAGGCAGGTTCAGAACACACCTGAGGTCAGGGGAATCTTCGGCCCAGGCTGCTTAGGGAAAAGCCCATTAGAAAGAGATGCTTCTGTGAGGGCCCTCCTGAGAATTATAAAACTGTCAAGGGAATGAGTAGAATCCATTTGTTTCTTTCTTCACACCATCTTTGATCCAGGCACTGTTCTAGGCACCTGGGGACCATAGCAAAGAGAAACAGTTCATAACCTGTGTTGAGGTGAGCATACCCTGAATATGTCATTACAAGTAATTTTCAGTGTCCCAAGCAGGAGGAGTGGGAGAGGCAGGAGTGCTTTGAGGACTATGGAAGCTTGAGGAGTTGTTTTCTTGAGGAGGTAACATTTTTTGTGAATCCTTGAAGGAAGACCAGGAGATATCCAAGTTATCCAAGTGAGGGAGAGGGCTTAGGGCAGAGGGACAGCCGGTGTTCAGGCCCAGAGGTTAGAGGAGGCTGTGTGTGCAGGAGAGCAGAGGCAGCAGAGCCAGGATGACGAGCGAGAGGGGCCGGAGGAACCTGAGAGCTAGGCATGGCCAGATCTCCCTGCTGGGGAGATGTGCAACTTTTCCTATGGAGTAATGGGAAGCTCCTGAAGACCCTAAAGAAGGCCAGGGGCGTGCATTTTAGAGAAATGATCAGGGAGCCCATGTGGCATACTTTGTCACCACCACTATCTTCTGAGAACCCAAGAGCAGCCATGGTCTGAGGAGGAGGTTACCATTCACTCTCACTCAGCCTTACACCAAGTCAAGGGAGGCACAGTTACCCCTATTATCCAAATAGGCACAGAGGTTTAAGTAAGTCAGCCAGGGCCATCCATGGGCCATGGTGAAGTTATAACATGGGTGAAAATTCATCTCAATTTGCCAGAAACATTGTCAGTTTTAGGTGCTGAAAGTCTCTCGTCCCAGGAGACCCCCTCGGTCCTGGGCAGATCGGGACATGTGGTGACTCTAACATAATTTACGTCTCTTTCAGAGACAGACCCATATCCCTTTCACGGAAGCCCCTACCGACCCCGTCCACCCCTGGGGCCAGACCTGAGCCATCCCTCTGGACACATCCCCTTGGAGCTGGGAAAGGGCGGGGAGCGACGCTGGGATGTTGCCAGGCGAGTTCCCTGGTGGAGGAGCTATTTGTCATCACCTCGTTAGAAGGGTGCCAGGTTCCTAAATATTGTCTGTGATTTTGCTAAATGTATCTTAACAGGAGTGGTGTAAACACTGTCAGAGATGGAGGGGAGAGTGATGGCGCCATCCAGGATAATGAACTGCTTAGTTAAGATGGATCTGTCTCCACTCCTGATCTGCTTCTCGATACCGCGCTTAGGGGGGCTTATGCATCGAGGCTGATTGGTGGCAAATTCAATGCCCTGAAAGACAGAGCTCCATCTGCAGCTGGTGGCTGAGTAATTGGTGGGTTTGCTTCTCCAAGGAATGGTGTTGAGTGGTACCCAAAAGGAAGGTGGCAGGGTGGCCTCTGCTTCTGGCCTCCCAGGTTCAGGCTCAGTTAGCATCTGACATGGGGTTAGTTGGAGCAGGAAGGCCCCCAAAATCAAGCTCCCTTCTCATTTTGCAGATGAGGAAACTGAGGCCCAGAAAGATGGAAAACTTGCCTGAGGTCCCAGCGCTGGGTGGCAGTGTAGCTGAGACCAGAATTCACCACTCCTCTGCTCTTCACTGCTGTGCTCCTAGCTTCCCCCACCCATGCCTGCTCAGCTGTGCCTCCTCATTCCCAGGGGCTCCATAGAAGGCATGAACCCCGAAGTGCTTCCATTCAGAAGCCCCTCCTGGACAGTCCCCAGCAGGGGCCTTCTTGAGCCTGCTCTCTAGTTTTATGTCCTCTGCTTTGGGGGAAGATCTCACTTTGTCGGTCTCCTGACTTTGACCCCTGGATGAAATGCCTGGTTGAGCAGGTCATCTCTGAATCTTCTCTTCTCTCCAGTCAGCTTCCAGATGCCAGTCTCTGCTCTTTCAACCTCTACCTTGGAGCTGTCTTTCCTAGACTGGACAGTGGAATGCTGGAGTGAGGCAGTCCAGGGAAGGGGGTTGGCGGGAAGTGTGATGCCACCTCAATCTGATCCAGGGTGTCCTGTTTGGGCAGAGCTTGTGTCGAATGAAGTCCTCTACCATGCTTTACCACTTTGGACCCTGTGATTATTCCTGCAACCACATTACATGTGGGGAAACTGAGTCCCATGGCGGTCCCATAACTTCCCCAGGTCACTACTGAATGCTAGAGTGAGAAACTTGAACGTTATCAACTGACTTCAAATTCTGGGGAGGTACGTGGGTGGGGAAGAGCCAAGAAGGATGGGAAGGAGATTTTCAGGAAAAGAACCAGTGCAGGGTATTTGGAAGATGATGGAATTTTGTGAAATCAGGGCTGGGGGAATATTCATTGGACCTAGAGGATAACTTTTCCTGTGTTTTTCTCTTGGAAACAGCTCCCTTGCTATATGAACCCTTGCCATCTCCTCTCCTGTGTGTGTGTGTGTGTCTCAGAGGTGTTTTCTCACCTCTGTGATCCAGGTGTTGATTAGTGCTGTCATAGCCTTGCCTGGCACATCTGTTGGAAAATCACCTTGCTTTCCACCTTCTCCCTCCTCACCCCAGCCAGAGAGCCTACCTCCAGACTTGAGACTTAGACTCCACGCATCGCCTGATGTTTGTCGTGGCCTTGGGTAATGAGCAGGCCACAGCTCATTGTCAGGTTGTGACCTCAAGCCCTGAGGCAGTAGGGTCTCCCCTCTGCCCACCATCTCTCACGTGAGCCTGGCCCCGACCCCAGCTCTCTCTGTTTATGGTTCCTATCATTCAGTGCATAATTCTGGGTTAGTCCTTTCCCCACTCACCTGGTCCAGCTCCTGCACTGACCTCCCTGCCCTGTCTGAGAGCCAGGCAGCTGGTGAAGACTCAGTGGCAACTGATGGAGCTGCAAATTGGGGGATACCCCCCAGAATTCCCAAGACACCCAATCAAGTAGTGTGATTCTGCTCCAGGCAGTAGCAAGAAGTGGTAGAAAGAAACTGGCTTTGGAGCCAGACGGCTCTGGGTTCAGATCCCAGCTTGGCTGCTCTGTCCATGTGGCATGGAACGAGGTGCTCCACAGCTCTGAACAGTAGCTCATTCCTGTCTGTGACAGAGGCATATTTACAGGAGGGTATGAGGATCCAAACTGCCTGTGCCCACGAATGCTCAAAA
Organism: Piliocolobus tephrosceles; assembly: GCF_002776525.5. Taxonomy (NCBI): domain Eukaryota; kingdom Metazoa; phylum Chordata; class Mammalia; order Primates; family Cercopithecidae; genus Piliocolobus; species Piliocolobus tephrosceles. The sequence goes on along the minus strand of NC_045434.1, from coordinate 204,467,194 downwards.
TGCATCACTTACTGTATTCATATTTTAATACTGTACTGATATTAATGGAATTCAGATTCCAGAAGGAGAGGCAGATGTGCAAACAGACAATTGCACTCCAGTGTGACATACTCGTGGTCGCAGCATCGTACAAGGCATTGGCTGCTGCCTGAGCTGCTGAAAAAATGGGAGTGAAAGTGCTGGGAAAACTAGAAGTGACATGTTTTTAATCCTTAGAGCTAAACCTGTCTGGGCAGCCTGGAAACCCCACTCCCTCAGCTTCCTGTGGGTCTGAGAAGGGGAGTGCCCAGCTATGAGCATTTCTCTCTGCCAGCTGCTACCATGACTCCAAGTAGGGGCATCGCTGGAATGGAAGGCACAGTCACTCCTGCCTCAGTTTACAGCGGTGTTTCCCGATGTTTGTTTTCAAGGACTCCAGCAGGGCTGAGACTAGGGTGAGGCTAGCCAGGTGCACAGGGGGTAACATTCAAAGAGCCACCCACTTACTCTCAGGATGGTGCAATGAGAGTGTATCCTTTAATTTTGCCTGCAGGCCCCTTGCTTGCCTCACTCTCTTCCCTCCCATTCCTGGCTCAGGTTCTACAAGTGCTCTGAAAAAGATGGGCTCCAGGGTGTAAAATATTAAGAAAAATTTCCCACTCTGGCCCAAATTTGGAGGGTTACAAGGCACTGTGAGCACACAATCCAGCTTCAGGGCCTTTGTGCTTGACATATCTTCTGTCTGGAATGCTCTCTCCTCAATACCCCCATGGCTCACACCTTCCTTTATTCCAGCCTCCTCAGAAGGGCCTCCCAGGGCCCCTCTGTCTAAAGAAGCCCCTCCCCCGTTACCCTCCATCACTTCGGTCTGCTTTGTTTTTCCTCATTATGTTTATCACCACTGGACATATTTTCCATCATTTATTTGATTACGGGCTCTTCTGCTAAGCTGGCAGCTCCAGGAGGGAAGGGACGTGTCTATTGTTACTGATATGTCCCCTGCCTACAACAGTGCCTGGTATGGAACAGATTCTCAATTAATATATTTTTCATGCATATAGGAAAGACAGGAAGAAGGAAGGAGAGAAAGTTCAGAGAAGTCCTGAAGGGAAGAAGGGGTTTAATTATAGTTAACCCAATACCTCTCAAAATTCATGGATGATGGAAATCATGTTTTCCTGCCAGACATGGAGGCTCATGCCTGTAATTCTAACACTTTGGGAGGCCAAGACGGGTGGATCACTTGATGTCAGGAGTTTGAGATCGCCCTGGCCAACATGGTGAAACCGCATCTCTACTAAAAATACAAAAATTAGCTGGGTATGGTGGCAAGCACCTGTAATCCCAGCTACTCAGGAGGCTGAGGCGGGAGAATTGCCTAAACCCAGTAGGTGGAGGCTGCAGTGAGCCGAGATCACATCACTTAACTCCAGTCTGCATGACAGAGTGAGACTCTGTATTACACACACACACACACACACACACACACACACACACACACAGAGAGAGAGAGAGAGAGAGAGAGAGAGAGAAATGTTTCTTGAAACACTGGTGAAAAACTCCCTATTCTCTGCACATTCTGGGAAAAGCTGTCTTGTCTTAACCTGTCAGAGCCACCCCACTCCTGCACATACCTGATTCACCTCTAGGACTGAGTGCCTGTGCAGTGGGCTCTCTGATCTCACCCTGGCATGCCCCTGTGAATCCTACTGCCCCAGACATCTGCTGCACCTGCCAGTGCTCCTAACACTACCACCCAATCACCAGAGCTGCAACCGCTCCCCTACTTGCCCTCCCAACCACTGCCACACTTACACTTGTAATTCCCTCATGGCTTGCCAACAAATGGTGACCCTCCATCTCACCCTGCCTGCCTCACAGGCACGCGCCATCTGCACCCACCTCAGGCTGCTCAAAGATTTATGCATCTGAGAATATGTCCTTCCCTCCTCTTTCCAGTGGGAGGAGGACCTTCTTGAGCCTTGATCTCATCAGCCATCTGGACTGATGATGCTCAACTCATAACTATATCTGCAAAGGTGAGAGAGAGCCCAGGGGAGGGAGGTCTCACTGGAAGATTGAGCCACGTGGCTCAGAATTGTGGCCATGGGGTCAGGTCCTCAACTCCTATCACAGTTCCTGCCACAATGCCCATCCTCCATCTTTAGGGCTGGAAGAAAAAAGTATGCAGGCTGCAGATGTACAGTGTTTGCCACTTTCTCTCACCTCTTCTGAGAGGCTGTAATAGCGTGGTGGTTGTCATGGAGCCCGAAGGTTTGGGTTTGAATTCCAGCTCTGTAACTTGCAGCTGTGTGATCTGGCAGGGGACTTCACCTCTTGGTTTGCTCGCAGAAAGTGGGAATCATAATAGTTCCTGTCTCCTAGGAGTGTCGTGATTAAGAGAGTAGATGTATATCATATCAAGTGGTTAGCCCAGTGCCTGGAACGAAGCAGGTGTGGACATCTGAGCCATTGTCACACTGTTACACTTGGGCTTGGCTTGCCCTGGGGTCTCCCTTTCCGTGGGGAAAGTTGTCCTCCTGAAGGTGGCATCCTTGTTTGTCATGCCCCATGGCTGGGATCATCCGGGCTGGATCAGGTTCCCTCTGTGCCCACCCACAGTCCCCTGTCTGCCTACCTAGAGGCTGACTGGTCACCTGAGTGGTGACTGTGTTCGGTATCTCTGTCTCACCCTTACCGCTTGTTCCTGGAGGGCCGGGCAATGCCTGGGTCTCTGCTTCCTGGATCCTGGCCCCGGGCCTGCACAGGGTAGGTGGGAGTGAACTGGGGTTGAATAAAAGAGGAAAGAAGGATCCCAGTTGGTCCTTCTGATCTTGGAAGTTGGACCGGTTGGCTCTGGTCGTGACTTTCTCGGACCAAGTGGGCTCCAGGGCTATCCAGGAGCTTGACCTCTGCCTAAGTTAGAGGCCACCCTGGAGTGAGCCCTGTCCCTTGCCCTTCACCCTGGAGGCTAGGTCCTGAAGCCTCGGACCATGCAGATCCGCTCTGACTCCAACTTCCAAATTGATCCTCTCCAGGTCGATTCTTGTTTTGTTTTGTATTGTCTTTTCCTGGAGTGTTGTAACCATTGAGTTCCAGGCAGGGGTCAGGCCTGCGGGCTCCCTCTGCTCAGCTTGCCTGCACAATTGAAATCTTCGAACCCATCCTGGCTAGTTTTCTCATTAAGACTATTGGACTGGATTGATCCATTAGATCGATGACTGGACATCAGCCGGCAGGAAGCCGATCAGATGAGCCTGGATGATCAGCCCAGGAATGAGATTCCCCTTGGAGCAGCAGTGAGGGTCCAGGCCTCTGGGATGGGGCCGGTGGAGGCAGAGGAGTGGGTTAGAGGCCTCACCAGACTGGACTTTGGTGTGGAGAGAGCAGTGTCCCCAAGGTGTGGCTACCAAGGCAAGTGCCCCAGCGTCTGCTCCAGGCATTCCCTGGTGGTAGTCAGGGAAACATCACCTGGTGTCTGCAGGGGGTTGAGACTCTTCCCCAGATGGTGGGCCTATAATGGACTTCTCCAACATACCACCACTGCCATGGCCAAGGCTTAGACCCTCCCCTTCGTTTGGGTGGCAAAGTATGTGTGATGGGAAAGCCAATGGTGGGTGTTAAGGAAGCCAGTGGTTGTTTCCCAGGGCTCTCTTTACCAGGAGTCATTTGTTTATGAGGTTGGAAATGGAGGAGTATGGGCACTTAGAACACCATGTCCCAGTGTGTATTTCCCAGATCTTGGCTGCGTAGGATGGTGATGGGGCTTAAAGGGTGGCTGAGCGAACCGTATTCAAATAGGTTTGGAAATGCCAAGTAAATACATTTCAGCATTCATTTCCTGCAGGACCGAAGAGATGAATCATGAATGCCACAACTCTAAAAAGGGGCAGAGGGGCGATGTTGGAGCACAGAAGCCTTCTCTGGGGGTATCTTATAGAAATACATTGAGGCTTTTCTTGGAGGTACCAGCAGGTCCTACCTTCAGGGGAAAATGTGTCCCATGCAGAGTGTTTTTGGTTTGGAGGGATCCATTGGAGCCAGGGAGGCAGCCGAACGGGAGATGTTAAAGAGAGGGAAGAAGAGGGTGATTGGCTCCATTCAGGCCTGCAGTCACCATTCACAGAGACCACGGTGTGAACAGCATCCCTCAAAGTTGTGCAGCTACAGACCCCAGGCCTCCCTCTTCTATCTGCTTTCTCCCTGGCCCTGCCCTCATCAGCCCAGCCCCCCTGATCAGCTCGTGCCCTTACCCTCCCTTTCTCCTCTCTTCTGTAGGCTACCTGACAGTCAACATTGAGCCTCTCCCCCCTGTGGTGGCTGGAGATGCCGTGACCTTGAAGTGTAACTTCAAGACAGATGGGCGCATGCGGGAGATCGTGTGGTACCGGGTAAGTCACCACCACTGATGGGAGGGTCCTCAGAGTCCTCTGGATACTCTCATTGGTGTGGCTATGTCCTCAGCCCTGACCCAGTTCTGAGCTGTCCTGGATCTCTGCTGGGTCCCTGTCCTCTGCTGACATCCTCCACGGGGACTAGCCCTCCCTTCTACTCTCAGGATTGATCTGGTTTTCACCTCCTTTGTGCTCCTATTATGCCCCTACTCTTGGGAAACTCCATTAGGCAAAGTAGAAGTTACTGAGAACACCCTGGGCCCTGGGTGCAGTGTAATCACGAAGTGATGTCTGATGGTGGAATTTTGAGCATGAGGCTTTGGATAATGTTTTTGGCAAGGGAGAGAGAAAAACAGGAAGGCTTCCTGCCTTTTGCAAAATCAAATCACAGAGATAGTCTGCCACCTAATCTGACTACATATAGGACTAATCCTGGTGTCTGGCACCATCTGAGAAGGGAATTGATTACAGATGAGCAGGTACCCACCTGCCCAGGGTCCAGGTGTTGGCACCAGGAAGAGTAGCTTGGAGTCTTGAGCACAGGTGACCTTTTCAACCACTGAGTGAACTCTTCTTGTGTCTGGACGGGGCATCACAGTCTTCTATCCCTTTGCCACAAAGGAATTAGGGCTGGGCTGAGAAGGTCCAGTGGGCACTGATGCTTTTCTTGCAATGCCATGCTCAAGTGTGCACTGATAGAAGCACCACCATCCCGGGGAAGAACTCCTCTTCCATCATCTAAACAGGGTTGGCAACGTATTTTGGTGAAGACTGAGATTGTAAATATTCTCCTGTCTGCCAGACATTCAGTCTTGGTCACAGTTACTCAACTCTGTTGGTTTGGCACCAAACAGCCACAGACAGTGTGTAAATGAAAGGGCACAGCTGTGTGTCAATGAAACGTTACTCATGGGCACCAAAGTCTGAATTTTGTATAAGGTTCATGTGTCATAATTTCTTCTTCTTTTATTTTGTTTTCACTGATTAAAAAAGGTAAAAACGGTTCTTAGCTCGCCGGCTGTACAAAACAGGCTAAATATAGGGTGACTTGGTTCATGGGCTACAGTTTGCAAACCCCTGATCAGAAGCCATGCTTTCCTAATCTTTGTTGTCCTTTCTTCAAATGAAACTGATAGGTAGCACAGTCAGGTGGAGTTGTTCTAGAGGGAGTGATGGCACGTGGAAGAGAGGGCAAGGAAGGTAGAGGGTGGGCACCAAACTGTGATTCGAGATCTAGAGCTGGCTCCTCTGCTCCTTGGAGCTGTCACCACATCTACACACAGAGCATGGAAACTCAGTGTTAGAGGAATCCATGGGGCATGGTGTATGCGTGCTGTTCATGGTCTTGACTCAGAACAGCTCTCTTCAGTCTCCTTCTTGCTCTTGGTCCAGGCGAGCTTTGAACCAGCCTGTCTTGGCTGCTCTGCTTTGCATTTTTGGTCTCTGATTCATGGTTTGCTTGTTGTTGCTATTTTGTTGGCTGTGATCTGCACTCCTTCTCATCAAAAATCATGGTTCTCTATTTCAGCATTGCAGTCTCCCCTGCTTAGAGTTAATTCTAGTGCCCTCCACCCAAGCTCTCCAGGTAGCCTGGACCTCACAGGTGTGAACCTGACATCCAGCACCCTAAAGGGTCCCAGCCTTAGGAAGGGGCACCATCCTAGATAGATCAGTGGGCCTAGAGAAAGTCAAGGCATATGTTAAACAGTGCCATGAACTGAATCACTAAGAGGCGTATTTACAGGATATGGGAACTGCTTGGCTGACACAGGCTGCGAGCATCTCATTAGCACCTGGCAGAAGGACAGGGATAAATTAACTCCAGCTCACTGCTGACGATGGGACCACATCTCTCCCTCAGCCATCCAATAGATGGGATCAGAGGGAGGGGTGGTGAAAGACAGATAGAAATATGGAGACCCAGTGGGAACAGTTAATGGAGCGAAATGGAAGGAAGCTTGGAAATGGGAAAATAGCAGTGGGCACCTCATTGCCTTCCAAGCTCTTGAAGCAACTGCCCTCCCTCCGGTTTGAAATCGAATGTTACCATAGTCACAGTGGCGAAAATCTCCCTGAAGAGACTCCTGCTGGAGTTATGGGCAATGCTAGTGCCAGGCTGGGCCCAGGTATAGAAGCCAGGAGCAGGTTTCCCCGTGGCTTGACTTGATGGTCTTGAAGATGGTGAGCAAGACTGGGGCAGGAAGATCCATGTCCTGCGCTGGACAGACTCTCCATTTCCTTCTCCATCCCCCAGCAGGGAGACTTTCCTCTCTCCCCAACTCTTACTGCCTAACCTTGATGCCACTGATTGTTTTAAGAATCAGTGGCATCTCTTACCAGTGTCAGGCCCTGCATATTGGGCCATGGTAGGCTGCACTAATTAATTTATTTTATTTCATTTCACATCCTTTGACTGAGGGCCTCTGGAGCATGGGCATGCAGATGTATGCAAATCACATGCAAATCACCCACTAGAGCCAAATGCCTGGGCCCTTGTAATTCTGTAGCTGGACGGAGGTGGTGGCTCAGCTGACTGGTTACTGTCCTCAGGTCCCGGGGAGCCCACGTGCCTTGCCTATGATGGGAAGGATGGGGGCAGAGGATGGAAGGAAATTCCAGGGAAGGACTCTGTGTGGCCAGTTTTTGCCTGCTGCCACTCTAGCTTTCCCTAGTGATTGTCTCTCTTCCCAAAGAGGTAGCTGAAGGGAGAGACATAAGATCCTACCAAGATGGGGGCTCCAGGAGTCAAGGTCAGGGCAGGGCTTCCAGAGGGAATGGGAGGAGGAGCAACAGGAGCTTCAGTCTCCTTCTCCAGCCAGACCCTCCTCTGAACCCTTCCTCGCCTGCCAGATGAACCCCCCACTGCGGCTTCCTTCCCCATCTCCCTCTCCCCACAGTCTGCTCCCCTCCTCCAAGCAGGGAGCTGCCCAGTGCTGTTTGTTTTCTGTACGTGTGTTTGCTTCCCGTCCCAGCTTCCTTTCTCCATCCTCCGTGAATGAGCTTACAGAGCCCGGCTTGGAAGGAAATGAATAGATTACACAGGCCCTGTCAGGACTGTGTCTCCTACCCCGTTAGAAGGAAGAAGCAGGGCATTGTGATGAAGCCGCCACTGCCTGCTCAGCACAGTAGGCACAAAATGGCCCAAAACAAGTGTCAAGCCCAGCAGCCTCCCCTCTGGTCCTAAATACATTATCTTAGCAAAGGGATCATCCTGAGCTGTTAGAAAACATCATGAATGCATTGGATTCTTTGGGTAAATCAGGGCAGCTGATGAAATTGTCTGAAGCCATAGGGATCACCTAACCTTGGAGCTAACAAGACCTCTGACTGGGTATTTGAGATGGTCTTGCCTGTGGACCCCTCAAGGGAGGGGAAGGAAATTGGGAGGAAGTGGCAAGAGCCTGACCCTTGGGCACTTTACCCCCATGGTCTGGCCAAGTGGGGAGGAGCTCAGCCCATTTGTAGAACGAGATACCAAAACTATGAGAATAAACTCAGGAAAGAATGTGTAATCATAGCCCCTGGGTCTGGATTGTCCAATATGGTAGCCAGCAGTCACACGTGGATGTTAACATTTAAATTAAATCAAATTAATTTTAAAATTCATTTCCTCAGTCAGACTAGCCACATTTCAAGTGCTCACTAGCCACCCATAACTGGTGGTCTCCATATTGGACAGATGAAGTATAGCACATTTCCATCACTGCAGGAAGTTCCACTGGACAGCCTACTCCAGAGCTCTGAGATTTTCTTCTGCAGCCTCTGAAATATACTGTGCTCACCTGACAAGAGAATAGCAGTGAATGCTCATTGAGTCAGTTTTCCAGGCAAATTTGCCCTGAAATGAATTTTAGTAAGATGAATCTCATTTGGTAACCTGACATCATTAGATTGTGTGTGTGTGTGTGTGTGTGTGTGTGTGGTGAGGGGGGGTGAAAAGAGGGTCATCATGCTCAAATCACTTCTTTGAAAACATATAGATGTCAAGAATGTCATCAGTCCTCTGAGGTGCTGGGTATCGTAGTTGTCTATTAAAGCCCTGTTCAACTTCATGATGCTTTTCTCCATCCCCCTCTGCTTTCTCCATTGTTACATGGGTTCATCTCCCAGATTTGAGTGTCCAGGCTTCATCTTCACAGCTCATGTACAGCTCATGTAGATAAGCTCCAGAGAGTTTTTTTTTTTTTTTTTTTTTTTTTTTTTTTTTTTTTTTTGCTAATAGAGTAGGGGTGCAATTTCATACTTCACCAGTAGGAGGCTGTCACCTAATAACTAATCGACCCTAGCACTTAAGTCAGCTCTTGGTTCGAGAAAATGAATGATAAATAATGTTCTTTACTTAATCATTCCTATTTACATCTCTAACTGGGGACTCATTTATTAATGCTGCTTATACTAATTTGAGTGGCGGACATTGAGTCTTCACAATGTGTGAGCAGTAGATCAAGTGCTTTATATACATGATGCCATTTCATTTTCATGTTTTCATTGCAAGGTAGGTACTATGATTAATTCTATTTTCCAGATGAAGAAACTGAGGCCATTCGAAGAGACTGTGTCTCAGGTCATGTTGCCTTCCCTGACCTCTCCAGAAAGCTGTAGGCACACCCTCTTCCATGAATCCTCTTTGTGGATCTGTAGTGCTTACCTCGTCATGTCAAAATACCTGCCCCTGGACCGCGATCACCTGAAGAGCAAAGACTGTGTCTTTTTTCCTGCTGTATTCTTGACACCTAGAGCAGAGTCACCTCAGTGAACATTTGCTAGATTAACAAATCATAGAGCTATAATGTGCACCTGTTGACAGACCATGCTATGTAGCCCACTTCTGTCTCAAGTGGACAATGTTGATAGTATCTCTTGGTCAGGTGGTGGGGAATGTGGGTCTTTGGATACTCAGGGGGCTTTGTTAAGTATGAAGGAAAGAGGAACATTTCTTATTAGGAAACACTGTCTAAATTCATTTAGTTGGAGGCCACCTGCCCAGCAGGCAAAGCCAAAGGTCTGTTTATATTATGGAACTCCATTAAACAGCCACAGGGAACCATGGGAGTTTAACCTTTTACAGCAGTTTTTATCATCCCTCCTTTGTTTTCTCTCCTTCTTTTACAATTTGTTCCCGGGAGTTGCTCTGGGCCCAGGTTACAAGGCCACAGAAAAGAGAGCCAGATAGAGAGAGAAGGAGATCTACAAACAATGATAACATCTCTGCTTTCAGTACCCCCTTATCTCACCATTTTCACCATGTGGGAAGATGCATACCTGGGTGTGTGTTTTGTGGTGCAGATGATGCAACCTGGCCAGGGTGATCGTCCCCTGTGGGTTCTGCTGGATGCCTCTACAATGAGGGCTTGTAGTTGCTTGGGACCATTTGAAAAAGAATTGAGACTAGAGGCTGGGAAGGCTGAGGTAGGAAGAGAGGACTTGGGCATCAGAATACCTGTGTATGAGTTCTGGTGTTTGACCTTGGGTGGTGACCTAACCTTTCAGCCTTTTAGAAACTTCACCTGAAATTGGGCATGAAAACATGTATTTTGTAAGCTTAAATGAGATAATGTCTGCAACCAAAAGAGCCTGGTGTTTAGCTCACTGTGGCACCTATTCAATGATAGCTATTGTCGTTTCATGTCTCTTGATAGCTTACAGGATCTAGAGAGGGAAATTATAGAATAAGAGGGAAGGTATTTTTGGGGAGGATCACCAGGGTTAGAGTCCTTGAATTTCATCCTACCACCTGCATTCCCAAGGGATATGGGCAGAGACAACATTTTAAATGGTTATGCTATTGAACTCACTGGGTTTCAATTCTTGGAAACCCAGTGGCTTAACACAGTTAAACCATTTCAATGGATTTTAGCTCTCCCTGAAGCAGGGAGTTATTTCAGAATGGCTTTACTATCATTGGCTCTCTCTCAGTTCCAATCCTTGACAATGTTTCATTATTTCAAGCAGAACTGAAAATGATGATCCTAAGAAGACAATATAGTCCAACCATATCACAAGGGCAAGAAGGTAGGTACACTCTCGGGTGACCAAGAGAGACCAGCACCAAGGTCCCAGAGGATGGGACTAGACAACCCCCTTGGCCCTTCTTGCTTGGCAGCCACTCAACCTGGCTGCTCCTTGTCACTTCTCTGACCCCACATTCTGATCTTGAATTCAGATCTTACAGATATAAGATCTGGAAGAGGATGTGAGTGAGGAAGACAAAAGCCAGGGTTGAACCAACCCAACCTGTCTTCTCCAGGCCTCCTTCCCCAACCCCCGGCCTTCCAAAGAGCCAGGTTCTCCCCGATGAGGTGTGTCCAGTGCTCAATCTTATACCAGTCACATAGGAAGGAAGAGAAGTCAGCCAGAGAGGGCCCACCAAAGGACAGCTGATTTTAGAACAAACGTAATAACACATAAAGAGGAAATAAGAAAAAGTTCCCACGTCTAATTCCATTGTAATCTGTATTCGTCCATTTTCATGCTGCTATAAAGAACTGCCTAATACTGGGCAATTTAAAAAGGAAAGAGGTTTAATTAACTCACAATTCTGCAGGGCTGGGGAGGCCTCAGGAAACTTACAATCATGGTGGAAGGGGAAGCAAAGACGTCCTTCTTCACATGGTGGCAGGGAGGAGAAGTGCCAGCAGGGGAAATGCCAGGTGCTTATAAAACCATCATATCTCATGAGAACTCACTATCATGAGAACAGCATGGGGAAAACCATCCCCATGATCCAATCACCTCCCACCGAGTCCCTTTCGCAACACATGGGGATTATGGGAACCACAATTCAAGATGAGATTTGGGTGGGGGCACAGTCAAACCATATCACAATCCTTTAATTCAACCCCAAGGAAAACTCCACCCCTAACCACAGCTGTTAAGTTGTAACCATCCAGACTCATCACATTGAGCTCTTCCTCCTGGGGATGGGGTGATGGGAGAAACCTTCAGCTCCCTCTAGAGGCCAGAGTGTGAATCACAATCATTGCTGCCCTGATTCTTGGTCTTTAGTGGAAGTTCTATTGGAAACCGGCAGGGGTCCCTCACTCTGACAGCTCATTAGACTTTTCAGAGGCCACTAAAAATATACTGTTGCCTGAGACTCATTCTACAGTTACTGAATCCGAATTTCCAGGACTGGAGCCTCAGGGCATTTGTACTTTTAACGAGCTCCCCAGATGACAGTGATGCACTCAACCCAGTCAGGGAGCATGTCATGGTGTTTGTGAAACTCTGATAGAGGGAGCTGTTCCATGCACTCATTCAACATTAATTCAACACATATTTATGAAACTAGGATGGTTCTAGGCACTGGGATTTCACCAAGGAAGAAGACAAGATCCTGTGCTCACACAGTTTACCATGGGGGAGGAGTTAAAAAGATAAACAATTAAGAAAGATACCAGCTAATGATAAGCGCATTGCATATAATTAAAATTGAGTGGTGGGATAGAAAGGGATTGCGTGGTTAGGAAAAGACATTTAAGCTGAGATTGCAAAGGCAACAGGAAACCTACCATGCCAAGGGAAAAAGGCAGAACAATCCAGGCAGGGGGAAGCAAATGCAAGACAGTTCTCTGGGAAAAAAGCACATAACAGAAAGTGCATGTGAGTGGAACAAAGTGAATAGGGGGTGGTGTTGGAAAAATGTCCTGGGACTGTTCACACTGGGCCCTGTGTTCTAAGGAGCTGAATCTGGAATTATTCTAAGGGCACCAGGAAGCATTGAGGGTTTTAAGCAAAGAAGTTACAGGATCTGGTTTACTTCATTAAAAAGGTCACTTCTGGGTGGAGAATGGATTGCAGAGGAGGTGAGAGACTGGCAGCAGAGGGATCACTTGGAGGTTAGAACAGTTCAGGCAAGAGGCAACAGTGGTTTGATTGAGTACCAGGATGGTGGTAGTGGAGATGATGTGAGGGAAAAGTGTTCTGCTTATGATTTGCAGGTAGAAGCTAAAGGGCTTGCTAACATGTGGAAGGGATGAGAGAAGGGGGGATTCAGGATGACTCCCAGCTTTGGGGTTTCAGCTGGGTTTGCAGGAGCAGTGCTATTTAATGAGACAGGGAGGACAGGACAGGAGAAGCAGGTTGCAGGGTGATATGGTTTGGCTATGTCCCCACCCAAATCTCACCTTGAATTGTAATAATTCCCATGCATCAAGGGTGTGGCCAGGTGGAGATAATTGAATCATGGGGGCAGCTTCCCCCATACTGTTCTCCTGGTAGTGAATAAGCCTCATGAGATCTGATGGTTTTATAAATAGGAGTTCCCCTGCACAAGCTCCTCTTGCCTGCCACCTTGTAAGATGTGACTTTGATCCTCATTCGCCTTCCACCATGATTGTGAGGCCTCCTCAGTCATGTGGAACTGTGAGTTCATTAAACTCTCCTTTATAAATTACTCAGTCCCAGGTTTGTCTTTATTAGCAGTGTAAGAACAGACTAATACACAGGGACAGGCATCAGGCAGTCTCTGTTGGCCATGTTAAGCTGGGAGTGCCTGCAAGACATTGAGATGGAGCTGCTGCAGCTGCTGTTGAGGCCACAAACCTGGAATTTTGGGGAGAGATGAAGCCTGGAGACTTATACTTGGCATTGTCAGAGAATAGATGGTACCCAGTGCTAGATCCTTGGGCACTCCAATATTTAGAGATAGAAAAGTAGACCAACAGAGAGGCTGAGAAGGAGGAGGAATAGCCAGCAAGATGTGAAGACAGTGAGGAGAGTGGGGTGTCCTGGATTCCAAGAGAAGAAAGTGGCTTAAGAAATAGAATAGTCAGCTGTCAGCTACCTGTGTCTCACACTCCAACGAGTGACTTGAGAGCAGAGAAATGACCATGAACTTGGTAGCATATGGAGCCCAGTGGGGGCCTGGGCAAGGGCAGTTCTTTGGAGGTATTGGGGGCTAAAGCCTAGCTAGAGTGGGTTGAGGGGTGCGTTGAGATCAGCGGTAACATGGCCTTGAGATTTTGTCTAGTAAAGAGATTTGACCTTGAACTTCTGAACAAACCTTTGCAAGTAACATAAAGACATAGTTCCTTTTGTTGAATCCACTCCTATTTGCAGGTCATTCAAAAAATTACAAGCCCATTGTCTTTTCCTACCATCGTTAGCCTTTCAATCTGGAACTGGTGGCAGCCTTGCTCTCCTCCTCGAGAATGTGAAAGTGGCTGCCCAGAGAGTTTAGGGGATTCTAGTGTAATTAAACAATGCATTTGGTATTTGAAAGAAAGATCCTGCTCTACCATTTAATTAAGTCAGTGGCCTTGGACGACAACTATTCCCACAACTTCCTAGGCATGGTACACAGGGCTGAAGGTATAAAGGACAGGTGGCCCTACTTCCCTTGAGGGGAGCACTTCCCATCCAGTTGCCCATCACTAAGTTGTTAAGTTCTGTTTCATCATCTGGCCAGTGGGCTTGATGGCACTTTCCCTAAGGATCTCACAAAGATTTGTGCAAAACAGATGAAAAGCCCCACAGACGAGCTGCTTCTGTCCCCCGTGGCGCAGGGGAAATAGGCTTCACATATATTACTTCATCCTGTCTTTTCTGCCTGGACAAATCTTCCTCATTCTCTCCTCTGTGAAGCCTTCTGACCCCTCTTACCAAAGCAGAATTAAGACATCACCTGCTGTGTTCTCTCAGCATTTTGTACATATTTCGATTAGAGAGACAGCACCTGGTAGCTTAGTTATCCATCTTTGCATCTCTTGCAGAGTTTTATTTTTCTGCTTCTCTGATGTGTCATTCATAAAATTACAAGTCCCTTGTCTTTAGTCTTTCAATCTGGAACTGGTAGCGGCCTCGCAGTCCTCCTCGAAAATGTGAAAGTGGCTTCCCAGAGAGTTTAGGGGATTCCAGTGTAATTAAACAATGTATTTGGTATTTGAAAGAAAGACCTCTTTCTAGCCATTCATTTAAGAATGATCCCTGGGCCAGGGCTTCAATGTGGGGGCCTCAGGATCCCTAGAAAATATGTGGATGGGCTTCTGGGGGTGCTTAAAACCCCAGAAAGTATGCTTAATTTGTTGTGTGTGTTTTTGTAGGAGAAAGGGGATGAATATTTTCAAAGGACTCTGTGACACCCCCATGCCTCAACTGTAAAACCCAGGCACTGCAACAGCAGGTGTGCAGGTGTTCGCTGAGTGTGAAACGTGTAGGGCATCTCATTATCTCCACTCTTGGGTCATCAAGGTCCATATTTAGGATGGCTCTACCAGACCCTGTAGCTGCGAGGTTGTGTCAGATGGCCCATGAGTGATCCATGAGCTTCCAAGGACTATAGTGGGGTTGGGGGGTGAGAGGTGCTGCAGTCAGCCTTAGGCAAGAAGAGCTGCCAGGTGATTGAGATCTGTCCAGACACCAAGGCTCAGTCATCCTGGATTTGTGCACAGATGCCCTTGGATGGGAAGATGAGATAAGAAGCAGGGTGGTGGGGGGACGCTGGCTTTGGCTACACATCACTGCTCTCCCTGGCTTAAGTGGGGAGGGATTTTTGACCAAACAAATCCATCTTCTCTTGGGGATTAAGATCAGGTTCTGATAATGGCATTGAGACCACTTCACTGCTCCACATGGGGTTGATAAGAGCTCTTGGCTTCCGAACTGTTGAGAGGAGGTGCCAACGGTTAAAGTGGACAACCAAATAACATGTTTTATTGGACCACATGCAGAGTCCACCAGTGATGGGCTCCCACATTGGATGGCTGAGAGAGACATAGCATATCTAAGAATAACACACTGATGGCTCAGCTTACTCTGGAGAGTGTGTCCTCACTTACCAAGAAGAGAAAAGAGCAAGGGCCTGGGGCACAACATCCTGCTGTGTGACCTTGAAGAAACCACAACCCCTCTCTGAGCTCCAGGATCTTCACAGGTAAAATAAAAGCGTGCAGTGAGATGGTCTCTAAGGAATGTGCAGCCTCTCTCCCACCTTGCAGTCAACCTCCTCACTCCGCTATCCTTTTCCCCAGAAGACTCTGGGCTAATGGAAGAGGTGGGTGCCTCCCAGGTCAGGGCACCCCCCAGGTGAGGCTTGGACAATGCTTTCTCAAGGGGTGAGAGTCCTGGCCCGAGCTACTTCGGGGCCTCCGAGCACATGGAATCCAGAAGCTATATTAAGCCGAAAGTGTAATTTCCAGCAGATTCTCCTGGCTTTCCTATGCCCTGTTGGGTTTAAATGACAAGGGGCTGACTTAACTTGTCGGAAAAGGATTAAAGGTGAACTTCCGCTCCAGCACACCAGTGAAAAAAAAAGAACATGACTGAAATGAGGGATGTTTCCCAGAAAACCAGCTCAGGCTCACCCTCCCTCCTAAATCCTTTCTCCCCCTCCTCTCCCCACCTTTTCCTTGTTGGGTGTGAGCTCCCACAGGGCAGGCAGTCTTCCCGCTGCAGACAGGCACAGTCGTGTGCTTTTCTAAAACACGTATCTGATCTTACCATGACCACCCCTCCCTGCCCCACATTTCACAAGAGCTTCTCATCACCTGAAGGACCAAGTTCAAGGTCATTGGCCCAGGATACAAAGTCCTTCTTGATTCAATCTCTGTTGACTGATTTCTTCAGCCTTGCTTCCTACCACGTTCCCAAATGGGCCCACCACTTGAATCATATGGCTGATTTGCAGTTCTCAGAATGTGCCAATGCTCTTTCCCACCTCCGAGCTGGTGCATATGTGCTGCCTCTGCCTGCAATGCCCTTCTCCCTTCCATCTGGTCAACTCCCATTTGCCCTCCAAGACCCAGCTTCAATGTTGCCCCCGCCCCCTGCCACCAGAGGCCTTTCCCCATCCTTTTCTCCCCTTTCAGTCTTCTGCATTCAACTGCCATGACCCAGACTGATTTAGCTTCTCATAACACTCTCAAAATACTAAGCACGTGACCATATGACTCAACACACTGGACTCGTGTGTTCATTTTTGCAGCAGATATTTCTTGAGTACCAACTCATGCCAAGCCTTGGGAATAGAGCACAGAATAAGAACAATGGGCTGGGCACACACAGGCTGTGGCTCATCCCTGTAATCCCAGCACTTTGGGAGGCTGAGAAGGGTAGATCGCTTGACCCCAGAAGTTCAAGAACACCCTGGGCAACATGACAAAACCCCATCTCTATAAAAACACAAAAAAATTAGCCAGGTATGGTGGTGCTCACACCGGTAGTCCTAGCTACTCAAGAGGCTGAGGTGGGAGATAGATCGAGCCCAGGGAGTCAAAGCTGCCGTGAACTGTGATTGCACCGCTGCACTCCAGCCTGGAGGACGGAATGAGACCCTGTCTCTGTCTCAAAAACAAAAACAAAGGAACCCAAAACAAATAAGTAAAACAATGTAGCCCTGTTTTTTATGGAGCTTGTAGTTAGGTGGGAGGAAAACAGGTATTACATGAAAGATAGTCAAATAAATGCCTCTTTCAAATTGTGGTCACTGCTCTGACAGAGAAAGACAGGTGTCTGCTAGCTGAGAGCTCATAATGGGAGATGAACTGTAATAGTTGCATGTCGCTCTCCCAGAATGCAAACCTTTTGCTGGCAGGGACCAGGTGTCCTGTTTGTCTTTCTCTCCTGAGTATCTAGCATGATGCTGAGCACATAGCTTAGAGGATGGATGGATGGATGGATAGATGGATGGGTGGGTGGATGGATGGATGGATGGATGGATGAATGGATGGATGGATGAATTGATGGGTGAGTGGGTGGGTGGATGGATGGATGGATGGATGGATGGATGGGGTAGGTGGATGGATGGGTGGGTGGAATGGATGGATATCCTATGTGGCCTTGAGGGTCACAGAGGTAAACTTGTAGTCAATGAGGTAAATACTTTTCCACAACTGGAGCTTTTCAACCATGGATGGGCTGTCTTAAGGACTGGTGGACTTCCTAACCCTGGAGATGCCTAAGCAAATGGCATGGCCACTTGTCAAAACTGCAATAGGAAGTAATTCTGGGCCCAGTGCACCCAGAACTATTGACCCTAGTTGGTTCAGCTCTAAATTCTGTTCTGCCTCAAGCTCAGCTGCACAGCCATGACATCATGACAAAGGGTAGGAGCAGAGCATCCAGCCAACCTGCATAGTTAGGATTGAGTTTGGGAATTCTGCGGAAACCAGGCATCAGAAAGTTCCAGATTCCCCAGGAGTGGGGTTATGTGAGTGTTCTGGGAAGCAGACACATGTGGCTGTAAATGTCCAGAGAAAGCGCCCCACCCTTGAGTGAACATTCAAAGGTGAGGCCAGGGGACACCTGGGAGCTGAGAGGACGGGGAGGATGCAAAGGAATTTTGTAAGGTCCAGAAGTCCACTCCACAACTTATGGCCTTATACAAAGCATCTCTGTCCATGCCACCCTGCTTTAAACACATCAGTGAAGCCTCTCCATGGTTCTTAGGATACGGACCAATATCCCTAGTGTTGCCCTACAGGACCCTACATTGTCTGGACTCTGCCTGCCCCTGGAGGCTGCTCTACCAGTGTGCACCCATAAGTGAAGATTCTGGGGATATCGGAGACCTCAGAGAGCCTTGAGAGAAGGAAGTGGAAGGACTAGAGTCAGGGAGACTGAGGTTAGGTGAGGTTAAGCAACTTGCTCAAAGTCATGCTGCTAGACAGTGGTTGAGTCAAACTTCAAACCTCAACTCTCTGACTCCAAAGCTCAGCTCTTCCTGTTAGGTCCCATTGAAGGCCATAAATACCCTGTTAGGGGTGGGAGGGATTTCCCCCTGAGTGATGGGCAGCATGAGGACTGGACCCTTGAATGCACTGAATCCCTCTGGCTTGGGGAGCCTGTGGCAGGTAAGACAAGCCTTCCTCCCATCTCTCCCACGTATCATCATGAATGCCACCACCGTAGCGCAGGTCAGGTGCTGCACTAGGTACGTTACAAAAATCACCTCACTGAATCTACACAGGAATCACCAGATGCTGGTACAATTGTCCAGCTTAGGGTTGGGGACGTTGAGGCTCAGAGAAGTTAACTAACTGGCGCCAAGTCTTGCAGATGGTAAGGTGGAAGGGGTTTGTCTGACTCCCCTTAGAGCAGCCCAGCCTTCTCACTCCGAGCTGATGGGGTGGCCTGGATCCCCCTTTGGGAATTTCCGTGGCCTCCTCCGTGGGGGAGAGATGGAGATGGCCTGTGGGGCAGAGGAGCCTCTGGACCTGGTTGCTTTGGGCTGTCCTCACCATCACCCTGCCGGAGCCACCTGTCTGCAGGAGTGCAGCGGCACAGATCCATACAGAGGCTGTCAACACCAAGTGAGGACTTGAGGGAAAACAACTTCCACCCCGCAGAGATGACACAGGCAGCACGGTTCACCTACTCCGAAATGACACAGACAGCACGGTTCACCTATTCTCAGCACAGCGGAGCAGACAGGTGTAAGGAAGGGACCCTTCTCCCCCATGCTGCCTCCCTGCGTGCCCCTCCCAAGCTAGACTCTCTTTTGGCGAATGGTGGAAAATGTCCAGCAAAACTGTCCATGGCCAAGTCTGCTTCCAGGCATGACACACTGACCTCAGGAATCCCATTAATAAGAGGGATGGCTTCTGAATTGGATACCATTCTTCAAGAAACGAAGTTGTGTTATTATATTTTATTATTTTGCAAAGTGGTGGAGTAACTCAAATGAGTCTAAACAAGTATTATCAAGTAGTGGTTCTTGGGGGACCTGCTGTAATGGCTATAAAAGTCATTTCAATTGGCACATTAATTATATGGGAGCAGGTGCTTCTAAAGTAATTGAGGGTGTAAGAAGGCTGTTTATTTCCTTACATGCTTTAAACATTCCCCTTCAACCCCGTTTATTCTATGAATATCAAGTCATGCAAGTCTCGTTCTTTGGAGACAGAGAAGTGAAGCCTGTCTGAAATCACAGGCTCTAATTCAAGGAAGTCTCCGGTTTATTTGTTCATCCCTTCATCCTTCCAGGTAGAGAACTAACACCTTTCAGAAAACCTTGGCAGGGCCTTGGCTGCAGCATAGACATGCCATCCCTGGCTCACACTCTGCTGGAGGGGACAGGTGTCATGTGACCCGCACCCTGATCTGGAGCTGTTCAGGAGTGAGGAGAGGACAGCGGGCATGGCAAGTAGAGGCGAGAACAGGTGCAAAGGCCTGGGGGGTGCTCATCTGACTCCCATCAGGCACTCAGTGAAGAGGCAGGAAGAGGGTAGGTAGGAGGAGGAGGCTGAGAGCAATCAGGGACCTATGCCAAGTCTGGGGTGCCCTGCAATGGAGCTTGAGCTATATCCAAGGGAAACAGTCAAGAAATGTTAAACACAAAAGCATCATCATAAGATTTTAGGAAGCTCTGGACCCCTCCCTAGAGATGTCTGATGAGCATCTCAGACTTAACATGGCCAAAGCAAAGCTCTGCATTTCTCCCCTAAACCTACCCCTCCCTTAGTCTTCTCCACCTCAGCGAATGGCATCACCATCCACCAATTTTGACGCTAAAAATCTAGGGAGCCTCTCCTGTCACCTCCCGTTCCTTGCTCCTGCCCACTCCCGGCACCTCTTTCATCGGATCCATTCTAAAAGACAAGCCCGAATCCACCACCTCTTCCCCATTCCTGGGCCTCCACACCAGCTGAACCCTCTATCCAAGTCAGCACCCTCCTGATCACACTCCCTGCTTCCACTCTTGTCCCCTCAGCCTCCAAATCCAGTATCCACCAAGCAGCCAGAGTGACCTATTGAAATCAGAACAGTCTTATCGTTCCTCAGCTTTGCCTGATACTTAACAATAAAATCCAGGAGGCACCACCCGGTCTGGCACTGCCCCTTTCTGGCCTCGCCCACTCCACTACCTCCCACCACACCAGCCTCATTTGGGTTCTGTAAACAGGAGTCAGCCCACACCTCCAGATCCCTGATGTGCAGGCCCCTGTGTTGGGTGCTGCTGGGATTTCAAAGATAAGCAGCATGAACCCTGAGGAGTGAGCATATGGACCAGCAGTGAAGACGCTGCTTCGCCAAGATGGCTCTAGAGACAGAAAGATCCAAGACCATCTCCTGCCTCCACCTCTTCCTCTGTCACCTCTCCCACTCGTGTCTGTAAAATGGGATGGTGATAACAGCACTGACCTCGTGGGAGGGCCGTGACAGCAACCATGCAGCGAAGTGTGCCTGGAACAGTCCAGATGGCGCTTGTTATCTGAGGGTGACTGTTAAGAGCAACCCTTGTTCAGCTTCAAAAGTGCCTGATTTGGACGATAAATGACACTTTTGCCAAAGCAGCATTCTGGAAGCGCTTTGCAAACGTCAGTTCTCAGGATGGTGCTCTAGTTCTCTGTGCACACAGACTACGAGGCAGATTCAAGGGCAGCGCTCCATGCATTGCCCCCAGTTGGGAAGTTTCTTAAGCTACAACTCTGGGCAGTGGTAGGAAAGAGGGACGGAGCCCTAGCCTGCCAGATGAAAAGAGAGCTGACTTTGGAATTCACCTCCTTCTCCCTTTCCAGCATGGACCATGGGCCTTGATCCCACCCAGCTGTTAGGGCAGGACAGGAATCCTGGTTTAAGGAGTTGTTGCAGGTGATGTTGGATGGGCCTTTCTCTGTGTCCGAAAGCACGTGAAGGAAAGGCAACCCAGTCACTCAGGAGTGGACTCAGTACCGGAACAATGGATCCCTTGAAGAAGTCCAGCTGCATTGCTGACCTATGTGGCCTTTCCAAACTGTGCCGTACGTAGAGCCTGTTGCTTCATCTTTTGGCAAACAGTTATTGAGAGCCCACCGTGTCTCAGGCCTGGTGCTGGATGCTGCCACAGAGGCCACTGCCCTGGTGGAATAAAGGAAACTGGTAATTATACATTGATCTTCTATGCAGACATCTTAATGACACTTATCAGTGCTAATAGGTTTTTTTATTTTGATCTTTTGCATTTTTTATGTGAAAATATTATCTGCAAATAATAATAAATAATATTTCTCTTTTATTTCAATACCTGAGAGACAGCATTTTTAAGGTATAAAAATGTATATCCTGGAACCAGATCACTTGGATTCAAATTCCAGCATTGCCACTTAGAAGCTGTGTGACTTTGATCAAGTTACTTAACCTCTCTGTGCTCCAGTTTCCTCATCTCATGTAATGAGCTTAGGACAGTGCCTGATGCTTTATAAATATTGGTGGGGTTATACTTATTGAACTTATTATAATTTCTTGCCTTATTCCATTGTCTAAAATTTCCAGAATGCTTGTAAAAAAAGGTTTCCTTGTCTTATTCCTAGTTTTCATAGGAATGCATTTATAATTTTAACATTGCATATGATACTTCCTGCTGGTTTCTGATAAATATTCTTTTGTGTTATGAATAGAAAGGTTACTTCTATTCCAATTTCACCTAGAACTTTTATAAAGAAAAATTAATTAAATGCTTCTTAAAAATCTATTGAAATAATCATATGGTTTTTCTCCTTTAATTTACTAATGTAATGAATTATGTTGATGTTTTTCCTAATATTGAGCCTCCATTGGGTTTTTATAATTTCTTTAAACAAATAGCTTGTGTACCAAATTAAAATAACTCTCAAGTATTTATTTTTTATTATTATAAATGGGATCTTTTTCATTGGATTTTCTGTGGGTCTCTGGGATGTAAGAATGCAATTGATTTTTTGTGGCTTTATCTCGCATCCTACAAATTAGATGAATTCATTTTTTTCTCTTTAATAAGCATGTGGTGCTTTCTCTGAATTGTCTAGGCATCCAGTCTCCCCAGCTGATATTTTTGTTTCCTTCTTTCCTGTATTTTCCGATCTATTGCATTAAGCAACGAGCAAGCGTGTGTTGAGTGCCTACTATGTGCCAGGCACTGAGCTAGGATCTGCTTCCTCTGCTGCTGTTGCTGCTGCTTGGCAGGGTGGGGTGGTTGGAGTACCCTCCTCAGCTGGAATATTGATAGCAGGGTCCTTATGAGGGAATGAATCCCAGGAGGTCCCAAACCACTTACAGTCAGATCAGAATTCAAACACATTAACCCTCAGGTCAGGCTGCCTCCTGACTGATGACTCTCCCCTTCAAGGGGCAGGGGTAATTAACCTTGACCCGGAAGGGGAAACCAAAGCTTGGGAATGCAGCAGTCATTTCTGGCCTGGAGGTGCAGATAGATGCCCTTACCCTGCAACCTGACCTTGAACGGTCCAGCTCTCTGCCCTTCTTTTTGTTCCGGCATCTGGGACTTGCTGGTATTAAACAGGAGTGAAAGTCCCAGTTATAGTTTGTTTCTGTTGAGCAGCATCCCGGCTCTGGGGGGCGTGCGATGACACAGCAGCATGCTGCCCTCCCAGGCTCTCCCCGAGTCTGTGAATGAGGCCCTCCTGCTTCCTGGGTGAATGTCACTAAGAGGCTGATGGCATCTCAGTGCCCAGCAGGACCCCCTCACTGCCTGGCACGCCTCTTGTTGCCTCAGGTCCCACACTCTCCTGCCTATAGATTTGCTCTTGGTTTTTGAGCTAATTACTCCGCTTCATCACTGCGCTGACTCTTCCCAGCATCTGACACCCCCATGAGTGTGTATCTTGTAATCTCCCTTCACCTAACACAAGTCAGCTTAATTATCCATGTGGAGCTTAGGACTCCAGCCTCCAGGCTCGTACTCTGCAATTATTTCTGTGGTCTTGTCCCCTCTGGCTTCCTGCAAAGATGGCAGCTGGTGTCTTGCTGTGGAGTTCCTGGAGTTACACCCTACACAGGGTGCCTGACTGAGAAGGCAGAGGGAACTAGCTTGGTATGTGCTGTAATCTCCAAACTCCACGCTTGAGACGTCTTTTATTAATTCACACAATTGCAGTGCGGTTTGTGGCAACCTGTCTAGCATACCCTGGTGGCACCAAAGAGCTGCCCTGTCCACACGAGTGACAGGCTTGGGAGCCTCCCAGGATCCCAGGAAGTCTTCAGGCTCTGCACCCTGCCCCAAGCTCTTGGCAGATTCTGTGAAGCTGCTTCGGACTCAGGGAGAGGAGAGCAAATCCTTCTTGATTATTCATGCCGAGCCAGGCAGTAAGCTAAGAGCTCTCCAGGCATCACTGGAAGGAGGAACTACGAGTAGCTCCATTGTATAGACAAGAAAACTGAGGCACAGAGACGTGATGTGAATTCCCAAAAGTTGCAGAGCTGGAATTTTTTTTTTTTTTGAGACGGAGTCTTGTTCTGTCACCCAGGCTAGAGTGCAGTGGCAGGATCTCAGCAGAGCTGGAATTTGAACCCAGTCCTTCTAACTCCAGAGTGTCAGCCTACCCATTTTCTTGTTCCCTTGAGATGGTCAGGGGATGCGATTCTTCCACTTCACAGAGGCTGCCAGCCTTGATGGCCCCAGGATGGGGCCAGCTCTGTCAGCCTTCTGGAGGTAAAACTGGGTGCCTGACCTGTGCTGGGGGCTGAAGGAGCAGGTACATCCCCTTCCTCCCCTGGGCCATCAACTCCCTCATTACCCTGGGACCTGCTGCCAGCCTCATCCACCACCTGTCTTTGTTGCCTTGGGTGTTGGCAGGGAATGAGGGCGCCATCCTTTGAGTGTGAGCTTCTGGGGCTCTTACACTCAAAGCATCAGAGATAAATGTGGCAGGGGAGTGCCCAGCAGGAACCACGGGCCAGGAAGCAGCCCATCCTCAGAGGTGGCAGGTCACTGACCTGTCAAAGCCTCCATTCCTTTATCTGCAAAACGAGGGAAGTAACACTCCTGGATGGGGCATTGCAGGGAGAAAATGACATCATTCTGGCAAGGGCTGGCAGATCATATCAATGCCAATAACAAGCTACTGTTTATTGAGTATTGACTACAGACCAAACCCTGTCTAAGCACTTCACATGTATCGGCTTCTTTAATCCCCATGGCAACCCTATGGGTGGGTACTGTCATTGTCCCCATTTTATAGACGAGGAGACAGAGGCACAGAAAGGCAATCGTTTGCTCAAGATCCCACAGGATTTGAAGTGGGATTCAAACTCTGGTGGTTTGGCTTCTTCGTCTACACTCTCATTTAGTACCTTCTTCAAAATGTTAATTCCTCCTCCAAACTCCAGGCCCCCCCACACACAGTCTGCCCAGGCAAATAGAGCCATTAGCTATAGGTGTGAGCAATTCAGTAAAAAAGCTCAGGGATTAAAGAATCTATACTGGCAAGGGTAGAAGCGTCTACACTGCAGTGAGGATTTTTCCTCTAGCGCTGGAGAGAAATGTGCAGTTAACACCACCAAAGGAGATGCAACCAGGCTATGGGGATTATAAATGTCCCCTAAGCTGAGCCTCTGCCTCTCCTTCCCTTTTGTTTCTTCAATGCTCCCCACAAGAGGCTGTGTACACAGCGGAAGCCTGGCCAATGCTGGCTAACTGGACTCTGAAGGGAGACACTGCAACTCATTTCGAGCTGCCAGAATTAACCCTTCTGTACATCTCAAAACTTTGCACAGCATAGCGGGGGCTTTGGGCAGCTTGTTGGAGGTTGATTTCTGTGAGCTGGTGAAATTCTGTGGCGTGATTGATAGATTGCCTTTGTAGAAAAGCGATACTGGGATTTTCCATTAGAACAGGGCGGCTCGCTGTTGTGGCTTTCTAGAAGGTCAGAGGGTAGGAGCTGGGAAAATGCTACCCAAGCAGACAGACAGTCTCCTTCTCGGGGCCTTGAGAGATTCATTCAATGTGTTCATTTCGTGCCTTGCCGTGGTGCTTAGGAGGCAGATACTGATAAGATAGTATCTGACAATTCCACACGGCGAGTTCTCCAGTGCAAGGTGCTCTGGGTGAAAATCCTTCATTCCTCCAACATTCCCACGCCATTCCTTTACTTAACAAACAGTTACCGGACCCCTACAGGGGTGTCAGGCCCTGTGCTAACTGCTGAGACTAAATACAGTGTTGAATGAGTTAGGCAAGTTCTCTCTGCACCCAAGGAGCTTACATCCTGTTGGGATGCAGAGGGGGTAGGCCTGAACTGCTTGGTAAGTGATGGAGGGGTACATAGAATGGAGCCCCCCCCAAGCCAGACTCGAGTGGTCAAGGTTGGCTTCGCAGGGGAAGAAAAGTATACGCTAAGGTTTGAAGAATGAGTAGAACCTAGCTGGGAGCCTGTGCAGGCCTCTTAAAATGAGAGAAAGGGTGGCACATTCACCCACATTAAACTGGATCATGCAGTAGGAGGCCAGGCAGGGAGGAGGAAAGGAATGGATAGCAGCCAGAGAGGTGGGCAGGACCGAGATCAGGTATTCACCTTGGTGAGATGCTTGAACTTTACCCAGAGAACAAGGGAGGGCCACTCTTCTTAAGCAGAGGAGCAGCATGGTCTCATCTGCTCGCTAGCTGTGAAGTCCTTGAACTAGGATTAGGGGATGGTGGGAGGTGTAAGAACAGGGCAGGGGCTCCAGGTTGAGGGCAGCTGCAGCCATCCAGGTGACAGCAATGGCAGCCCGAGTTAGGGGATCGGCAGTTGGGGGCGGATCATGGGCGATGGGTGGGTGGCCTGGTGCCTGCTAGACACACCGCAGTGAACAGATGGCTGAGTGAGAACATGGAGGCTGCTTCACCAGATGCAGAAGGTGAGGGAGAGGGAAAGGTGATGTGAGAAGGGGCAGCTGTACATGTAAAAGCAGTGTGGGCATCGGGGGCGGCCTCTCTGGGCATGGAGAGCTCAGCTGGCACAGTTAGATGGTCGCCCTGAATGAAGCCCAAACCCAGTTTTGCCCCCGTGGTGTCTCTCACCCGCTGTGCCTATAAATCTCTCTGGCTGGGGCCAGAGGAATGGCCCAGAGCCATGTAGCAAGAGAAGTTTCAGTTTTTCAAATAACACCTGCCAACAGTTGCTCTGATTCTAGATGCTAGGTTTTGCCTCCCTTTCCCCTACTGACCCACAGTTGTGGATGGGAAACCCACTGGCACGGGTGCTGGCAACAGTCAGAGACTGCACCCTAGGCCCTGGCTCCGGACCACCTTCCCTTTGTGTGTCCTCAGCCTCATTTCCTGTTGCCAGGGGAGGCATTGGCAGGATCTGACTCTGCTGCTGGCTCTGCCATGAGGCAGGCTTCTCCCCTCCTTTCCCTGGGGAGAGAGGTGTGGACACGGAGGAGGCAGATGGGGCCCCAGTGCCCAACATGGTCTCTGTGTCTCTGTCTCTCTCTTTCTCCTCCCCTCCCTCCTCTCTCCCCACCACTCTCCCTCTCCTGCTCTCTCTTAGTTCAATTTGTACAGGCTTTGCAGAGACCCCAGGGAATTCACATGTGTATTGCTTTGTAAATGTTCTTACGATGCTCTCTGATGTCAGGGCTGTGTCTTCAGCATCAGTTTGGGAGTTCCTTCAGGAGCAAATGACTGCATCTCCCTCATCAGACTGGGAACCCCTGAAGCCAAGGGCTGAATAAAGAGAAATTACTGAAAACAGAGTATGTGCTTTTGCACATACAGCTGCCCCTGCCCACACCACCTTTCCCTCTCCCTCACCTTCTGCATCTGGTGAAGCAGCCTCCATGTTTTCATTCAGCCATCTGTTCACTGTGCAGTGTGTCTATCACGCACCTGGCCACCCACCCATCGCCCATTGCTGTCTCTCCCTCTCTTCTTTGTGCTGTCTCATAAAGATACATGTAATTAAAATACCTTCAGATATTATATGGCGAAAATTATAAACTAGAAAGAGGATTGCCATGTAGTTAAAGCCAGTTTGAAATCTCAGCTCTGCCATTTACTGGTTTGAACCTCTCTGGGCCTCAGTTTCCTCTTGTGCTCAATGGGGATAGTAACTCCAACCTCAACGAGCCATAAAGTTAATGTTCCCAGTCTACAAGAATTTATAAACTGCCTACGTGCCAGGAACTATTCTAGGCACCAGGATATAATGGCGAATAAGACAAACAAGATCTGCGCTTTAGTGGCATAAGGATACAGTCCATTAATTAATTAATTAATTAGCAAGAAAACATCAGATAGTGATAAGTGTGGTGTAGATAATTTCAGGTGATATGATAGAGAGTAACTGGGGGTTCCTAGATCAGCAGGCCAGAAAAGAAGCCTCTGGGGAAGTGACATTGAAGCTGAGCTCTGTATGACGAGTAAGCCAAGCAAAGATCTGAGGGAAGGGCATGCCAGGCAGAGAGGGTATCTGTGGATGGGATGAGCGTGATCACACTGTCAAGGGATTAGGCTGTGTGCTTGGAACATACAGAGCCAAGGGAAAGGGGAACGTAAGTCAGGGAGGTGACAGGGCTATCTCACACTGGGCTTTGTAGATTTTATTCTTAGCATAATAGGACTTAGTGGAGAGTCTTAGGTGGAGAATGACATGATCTAACTTAGGTTTCAAAAATATTCTCTGGCTTGTTGTGCAGAGACTGGACTGTAGGGGAGTGTGCTAGTCAGGAGAGCCTACATTGTGCCCCACTAACAAAATAATCCTGAATTCTCAATGTTTTGATGCAACAAAGGTTTATTTCTTGTTCACAGGAAGTTGGATGTGAGTCTGGCAAGTCTCCAGAGCTACTCTCTTCCACGAAGTGACTCAGGGATCCAGGCTCATTTTGTCTTGTAGATCCACCCTCTCAATATGCACAGTTACCATCCAAAGGGGCACAAAACCAAGAGAGTCATGTGGATTGCTCTTATGGGCCAGTCTGGAGGTGGCTTAGATCATTTCCACTCATTGCATCCAACCATATGGATGCAACTGTGAGGGAGGCTGAGCAAGTGTAGTTTTACTGGATGCTCAGGAAGAGGATAATGAAACAAGATTTGGGGATCATGCAGCACTGTTTCTGCTAAGGATGGAAGTGTGTATAAGGAGGCTCTCCCAATCTTCCTGATGAAGGGCTAAGATGCTCTCTTAGTCTTCCTGATGAGGGATGATGGTGGCCTGCATGTAAGAAGTGGCAATGAGGATGCAGAGAAATGGACACACGTAACATTCATACAACACTTGGTACTATGCCTAAGCAGTAGGCCCCTGCTACACAATAGTTCTTATTTTAATATTCCTTATAATTAAAACACCTTAATCTTTCTTTACAAGATGAAGTCATATTTGCCAAATGGTTTTTCTCTCATTTCATAAGGTCAATAGGCTGGAACACTCGCTGACCAACGCTTTTTTTTTTTTTTTTTTCTGAGATGGAGTCTCGCTCTGTCACCCAGGCTGGAGTGCAGTGGCACAATCTTGGCTTACTGCAAGCTCCGCCTTCTGGGTTCATGCCATTCTCCTGCCTCAGCCTCCCAAGTAGCTGGGACTACAGGCCCCGCCACCATGCTTGGCTAATTTTTTGTATTTTTAGTAGAGACAGAGTTTCATCATGTTATCCAGGATGGTCTTGATCTCCTGATCTTGTGATCTGCCCACCTCAGCCTCCCAAAGTGCTGGGATTACAGGCATGAGCCACCGCGACTGGCCTGACCAAGGCTTTTTTAAAGACATGGTCATAAAACCTTGGAATGTAGTAATGGCTTTTAGAGATGTTCAAGTTTTCCTTTTGCATTTTACCAGGCAGAAAGAGTGAGTGCCACAGAGATGGCCATGGCCTTGCTCCAGTCACAGAGGCGGTTGACATCTAAGCAGGGGCCAGGGCCAGGGCCCAGGTCTATGTGCCTCTCTATGAAGTCAAGTGATTTCTGGACTTTTTCTCCCCCAGCAAGTCTAAGAGTACCAACAGCTGGGGAAGCCTGGGGTAGAGTTTCTCTCCCGGTCACATAGGTTAAGATTTGAGTGGAAGAGGAGGAAGGGAATCAGAGAGGACTTGGTCTTGCCCACCCAAATCTGTCTGCTGCTCTTTTTCCTTCTCCTTGTTCCTGAGAAACAATATACAGGGGCTGGGGGTACAAAGATCATGGGTTCTATTCCACCTCTGCTATTTCCTCACTGTTACATCTTGAGTTAGCTACTTAACCTCTCTGAACTTTAGACTTCCCTTTTAGAAAAAAAAGCTAATGATGCCAGCCTCCCAGGTTGTTATGAGGGCTGAATGAGACAGTGTAGGTAACAAACCTTTAACTCAGAGCTTGAGACCTAGAAGATCCTCAACCCTGAAAGTAATTAATTGGAAGAAACGCTGAGCCTCCTCTCCTCGCCTTCCTCCTCACAAGCAGCACCCTGGGTGCTGTCCCTGTGTCACCTTGTGAAAGCTCTTCTGGAATTGGTACAAGCTTAGGAACTCACTCTACCATAATGAATGAATGTGTCCCTCTTTCCCCAAGCAGGCTGCCTTTCCCAGCATCTTCATCCAATGTGCAGGGTCTACCCAGCCTTGTGTTTCTCTGCTGTAAGTTACACTATGCATCCTTGGCATCTTGCCCAGAGGGCCAGGAGGGCCTCAGCAAACCCAAACTTTCCTGAGTCATCTGATGGGCTGCACTGTTTCCTGGCACCCTAATGTCCTTAAATGAGCTCCTGTTGTTTGCCTTGAATCAAATTCACTGGGAGCAGGGGAACCAATGCACACCAGTGAGGACTGGGCCAGGTCCCAGGATTCTGGCCACAGCCTGTCAGCCTCGCAGAAGCTGCATGGACCCCTTCGTTGCTCCTTGGTCCTGCCCAGGGAACCCCCAGGTTGGATCCTTCCAGTCTCTGGGATACAGCATGGCTTTCAGAAGTAGCTCAATAAAGAGAATTTTAAAACCTTTTAATGCTTGGCAGGGAATCTGTCCTTTGCCAAAGCACCAATTAAAGGGCCAGGCCAGTTCAACATGACTTTATTGCTAGCATTTTATCTGGAAGAGGAGGGACGGGGGGAGGTAGCATTTTATCTGAAAGAGGAGGCAATGAAGCCTCTGGGACACCCCCTCTATGCTTCCTCTGACAGGGACAACCCTGCACAGTCACTGAGCGCCTGTTTCCTAGAAGGCTCCAAAGAGAAGCCAAAGGAGAGAAATGAGATAATGGAGTGAGGTTACTCAAAGAAGCCTTTCTGAAACAGCAGATTTTAAGCTGGGCTTTGAAAGGTGGATCAAGTCAGGGGAATGTGGAAAGAAAGCAGGGGCTTCTCAGGCGGGAGATTCTGCAGCAGCAAAGGCGAGGCTGAAGGACTAATCCTCAGTGCTGATTGGACACCTTCGTTGTCTCGGGAACTGCACTAAGCATTTTAGACATGATCTCTAATCTTTCAAACCCTGGGACATGGGCTCTATTATTATCACCATTTTGTAAATGTAGAAGCTGAGACTTAGGTGTTTCTACCCAGTTCCTGCTTGTAGTAAGTGCTGGAGCCTGAACTAGGCCCAGGCGGATGATTCCAGTGCTTCCTCTTAACCCCAGGCTGAGAAGTGAGAGATGAGGTGGGGAGGGCTCAGGCGGATGTGAAGTGGAGAGAGTTTGTCATTCCTTGAAGTCCAGAGGCCCCCATTTTCCCGCTTTTTGAGCCATTCACTGGATCTAGACCTCTGTCTGAATACAGTGAATGGCTCAAAAACCTAACCCTAACCCTAACCCTAACCTTACCTAGCTCCATCCACACATTCATTGGATCTAGACATCTTTAACCCTAACCCTAGAGTTAGATTCAAAAACATAGTCCTAACCCTAACCCTAACCTTATTTAGTTCTACCCACTCATTCACTGGATCTTGACCTCCTGCCTAAACTGGCCCCTGGGCCCTAGTCCATTTTATCAACTGTCTTCATCCTTTCTATTCTAGTAGGTGCCATTGAAAGTCATTGCTCCCAAAGGGGTATCTATCTGTCAGGTGGCCTTCTCAGGTTGTGGCTGATGGACTTGAAATTCCTCATCAACCACTAAATAGGCTGTTACCTGTGCCACTCCTGGACATAGGCTGTCCAAGTCAAGTGTCTGGTGGCTCTGTCCCACTCCTGGAATCTTCCAGAAACTTTGTCAATGCCTAGAGCCTATAACAGCATGGTGATCATTCAGTTGTTTGCCCATTCTTGTATTCATCCATCCGTCCATCCATCCATCCATCCAGCCAGCCAGCCAGCCAGCCAGCACTTATTTTGAGTCAGTGACCTTGTCCTTCTTACACTGGGCCCTCAGCACTGTGGGCTGGGACTATCTGGAGAATGAAGGGGTTAGTTCACACAGCCCATCTGCCTTCAGGCTTTGTCAAGGGATAGGTGTTCTGAAACCACAAGGTGAAATACACTGACCCCAGCGGAAGTGACAGACTTGGCCCTGCCCAGATCTGGTCTTCCAGTCTCTAGCCCCTTCCTCTGTAGGGACATGCATGAAGAAGTGTCCCAGCACCTGGATTACAGAGTGAGAAACTGAGGCTTGGAGGAGGGTCTAAGCCTGCCTCAAGAGCATGGCAATCTAAAGCCCAACTCCACTCCGCACTCCCCTGGTTACCTGCTCAGCACTCACCCACTTTGATGCCCCTGCTGGGCTTGTGGGGGCTTTCTCTCATCCAAGCAGGATGGTTTTTGTCAAACCAAATATTGCTCATGGTCTTGTGCAGAGGTCATGTGTCCTCTGCCTGTTGCAATGCTGTGATTGGGACAGACATGGACACATCCTCATAGGACACCCAGATGACAAAATAAAGACTCAAATCCCTTCTCCTGATTCTGTCATCATGCCCCTAATTTCCTCATTCCCCCATTTCTCATGACCCTCCCTTTCTCGCACATTCCTCACTCTCATTTCTTTGGCTCTGTTCATCTCTGTTCTAAATCATTCCCTCTTTCTTTCCCTGCAACTCCCTCTCAATTATACCCTGTGTTCCTCTCTTCCTCTCTGCATCTTACACCTGCTCACACACATTGATAGTCATCCTCAACCCCCCTCCCTACTGTTTCCCCATACCCAGGTCATCTTGCTCCAAGTCTTGTCAATTCCACTTCCTAAATCTCTCTCCAATGTGCCTGCTCCTTCCCTCCCTCCTGAGGTCCTGCATGCTGTTCCAATCTACCATCATCTTAGTCTGAATGACTGTCACATCCCCACTTGCCCAGGGGTGCAGACTTGTGCAGCCCCAGTCCATTCTCCACACTGTAGCTAGAGGGAACTTTCAAGATGCACATTTGACGGTGTCATTTCACGGCATAAAGCCCTGCAGCAGCTTGCCATTGGCCTCAGGATGGAGTGCAGCTCTGTTCCACATCCTAAAACACATGACAGGATCTGGCCCCTGCCCACCCTGCACCCTGTCCTTCATCAGCCCCAACCCTCCCACCTGATGGTCTAGCCATGAATTGGGGCTTCTTTCTATTCATCAAAAAAAGCATGCCCTCCCTGACCTCTGGGCCTTTGCCTGCTGTTTCCTTTCCTGGAGCATACCCTGCCCCCTGACTAGGGTAGTTTCTAATTCCGCTTTAGCCTGGAAATCTTTTCTCAACTGCCAAGTCTGGGTGAGATGCTTCTGCACTGAGATGCCACTGCACTGCAATGGTTCCCTGTGATTCCTAAATTACAGCATTTATTAAAGTGAATTCTAATTGCCTCTTTAATTGTCTACTTTCACTGCTGGAGCCACAAGGGCTTAGGGTACAATAGGCTTCCAGTTTCCCAAAGAAAGCGTCCAGCTGGTTCCCCAACATTTGGTTTCAGGTTACCCAGGGCGAGCTCTGAGAGCTGTCCGTGGTGCTGATAGCTCCCTTGTTTGAGCAAGGGGCAGCCTCACTCAGAAAACACCCTGGTGGTGCCCTGTGTGTTTCTCCTGGATGTTTCCCAAGGTGGAAGGAAAGGCCTTGGTCTGACCTTCTGAATCCACGATCTGCCCTGCCCTGTGGATCGGTGCCTGCTGGTTTGCGGAGGTTCACTGGGAAGGCTTTGAGCTGCTGCTGTTACCCCTTGGTACCACATTTGCATCTCAGCATCTGGCCATATTTCTGAGACAGGGGAGGAGACATTCCAGATGCAAATAATTTAATAAAGACTTTTCCATCCACTAGCCTAATCCCCTCTTCCCCCATCTTTTAGTAATAGGAACATAGAGACCAGGTCCTCTTTACTAAAACCCTGGTCCAGTTGCTAGCAGGCGGACCCTCTCTAGCCAACTTCTTCACTCCACATCATTCCGGGAACTGTCTGACTCTCTACATAGCTCACCCATCTCAGTTTCCTCCTCTTTTCCTCTCAAACCCAGCCCTCTTGGTAATATTGGATTAGCCCACTTTCTTGAAAGCTGATTTTCTATTTGCATAATCCTTCCCTCTCAGAGTTGCTAGGGCCTCCATGATAAGCTGGTGGGCCAGGGCAGTCAATCAAATTATACTCTTTATTCTGAACAGCCATTGAAAGTGAGGGAAATTACTTTTTAAAGAAAACGCATGCTTTATTTTCATCTCCACATTCCTTTTGACCAGGAGTTTCATTCCAGTGTTGACTGCACTAGCCTATGTCTCCTGGAATACACAGATCTTTATTTTACCAAACTACAGCAGGCAGAATGGAAGTCAGGCCTATGGAAGGACTTCTTGATATTAATAGTGAAGATAATGCACATGAAAGCCCCTTGTAATGGCAATATATTATGCTTTATATATATAAAACATATTTCCACCTGTCATCTAATTTTTTCCCCATCCAAAACTATAGACAACTGGATAGGCACTTTCCCCATGTTACAGTAGAGGCTACAGAGGCTCAGAGGGACCATAGGTCAAGTCATGGCTGGAGTGGAAACTGGAGCTGCTGACTAGAGTTTCTAGGATGCCTGATGCACTGAGCTCAATTCTGACCAACTAACACTTAGCAGCTACCCACTGTGTGGCAGAGGCACGAAGCTACAGCCACAGAAAGGCTTGGGTACAGTGAATTTTTACTGCATGCCTACTGTGCATCAGGTTCAGACATTACAACCTGGAGGGATTGAGCCCAGAGCACAGACATCTACAAAAAGGGGGCTGGAAGAATAGTCAAGATGAAGGCATCCTTTTCCTTAAGGCCTCTTCTCTTTGTCCAGTACTGGACAAAGGGTACAGGTCATGGGAAACTTCTCCCTCCTCCTCATGAACCCTTCAGCTGAAGTATTCTGAGGGCCCCGTGGGTGAGGGGCCCCTGCTGCAGTGTCCCACTCACTTAAAAGTGAGTGATGCTCTTCATTAAGCTGAGGCAGGGCTGCTGGCTGCTGAGTTATATTTATACCATTTGTAAATCATCCTGTCAGACCCTCCTGAGAAACGCAGGCACCACTGCGCAGTAGGTAGCAGCCTCTGTAAACCCAGGCACCACTGTGCAGGAAG
>NC_045434.1:204340376-204432707 GCF_002776525.5 Piliocolobus tephrosceles | reverse complement strand
GCCTCTGTAAACCCAGGCACCACTGTGCAGGAAGTAGCAGCCTCTGTTGGCTTCTTCAGTTCCTTTAGGACAATCACGCTCCCTGATGCTCCCCAAGTTTTTTGCCTGCTTAAGGTGACCCATCAAGGACACACGAGCAAAGACAGAAGAGATGGGAGAGGGAAAGGGGTCCCCTTCTTTGCACTGGGCTTTGTTGCTCTCTCCAAGATCTCTTCTATGGGGTGTTTGGGGATTAAAGGGACTTCTCTCTACCACCCTGCCTGCTTCTCTTCTCTTCTCTGTCTAGACTGATTAAGGAGCAGAAAGTCCCAGAGGCAAGAGAAGGGACTCAGTAACCACCAATGGTAAGGTGGACCCTGTAGCCTTTGGGGCTTCAGCAACCTTGACCTTGGCAGTTGGTGCTTTTAGCAAAGCCAGGCAGGATGGTAGAAGGAGGACTGGAATGGGAGTCAGGAAACCTGGGTTTTAGTCCTGCTTTTTGTCATAAGCACACTGTTTGAGCTTGGGCATGTCTAAGCCTCAGTTTCCTCATGTGTGAAATTTCCTCTTCCCCTATGTAAGAATGTTTAAGGAGAGAATCCTTCCGTAGGGTGGAGGCATGACACAGTGAAGAGCTTAGATTTGCATTCAAAGTCTAGTCCTTGCATTTTCCAGCTGTGTAACCTTGAGCTGTTTGCTTCACTTCATTGAGACTCAGTTTCCTCATCCATAAAATGGGAAAATACTTCTTTCCATGTGATCTTGTGAGAACAGAATGCACAGCAAAGCTGAGTTTCTGATACAAGGCTTAGCAACTAGTAAGTGTGCAAAAGTGCTCCTCTCTCCTCTTCCCTCAAATCCAGTTTCCAGACATGTTTTCTGCACCTGGATCTGAAAGAGTAACCAGGTTTTGGTGCTCATCTGAGTTTCATGGTGGACAGAACCAGGCAAGGAGCCAGGTCCAGCCCCTTTTTCCCTCCCTCTCCCCTTGGCCTCTGCTGGGGCCCTTTTGAAAGCAGGCAAAACACGAACACACATTGAAAGAAAGTAAGTGGGTTTGGCCACTGGGCCTTTAGGTAAATAAATAAAAGAGTAAAAGGAGAAAGATTACTCTTAGGTTGGGCGCCTGCCACATCCCCTCAAGGCTGGGCCACATGGCTGATGCCAGTTTATGAGAGAAATCTTAGCTGGAACTTTGGGGCCAGGCCAGCTTGGGTTTGCATCTTGATTCTCCCTTTGGGCATTTTTCTAGTGCTGAATGGGGCCCACTCTAAGTCTCAATTTTTCCATCTGTAAAATGAGGAGATCCATACCCATCTCACAATGGTCAGGACTAGAAAGAAAGTCACCATGAACTCATAGTGGACAGTAGGTGTTCAGTACAGGCTAGTATTCCACCCTGTCCCAGAATCATAGAACAAATCAAAGTCATTCATTTTAACTGCAGAGGATAATGAAGAGGTCTGAAAAAGGCCATTGGATTTGGCCCCCAAGAAGCTCCTGTTGGAAGGAAGTCCACCTATAAATGCCTTTCCTCCATTCTTTGCCTCCCCAGAACCTCTTGCATTCTAGTCTTCACTCTTGCCTCTTCACGGAGACTTTTCTCCTTACATTTTATATAAAGAAGAGAGAGACAAAAGTGTGAGGGATGAGGCACAAGGAGAAAGCGTGTGTGTGAGTGTGTGTGTGTGCCCACATAGGATGAGGAGTTGTACACACTTGTGTAGGCTGCAGAGAAGGAGCCAGTGGGTGGAGAGAACTTGTAGGTGCAGTGATGGAAAGTCAATGAAGAAATGAGGCCCCAGCATGTGTAGGCAAAGGTGGGCTTGGGAACTCAAGTGAAGGGCTCACCATAGAAAGGAGCATGAGTTCTTGGACAGTAGGGGCACAATGGTGTTCTGGAGATGTGTGTGTGGTGACAGACAAACCTGGGTTAAAACTCCAGCTCTATAACTTGCTAGATGTGTGGCATTAGTCATGTCCTTTCATTTTCCTGAGTCTCAGCTTTCTGCCTTCTTGAATGGGTACAAAAAAGACCACCTCATCAGTTTAGAGAGGCGGTAGATTTCAGTCAAGACTAGCATGGTGCTTGGCACTTGGAAGATTCTTAACAAATGTTGGCTTCCTTTCCTTCTCACTGCGGGAGAAGCACACAGAGGATGAGTGAAGATGTGGAGAAGGGCAGACAGGAGGGACATTGAGCATGGTCCGAGAAGAGTGAAAGCCCAATGTCTGTTGAGGGAAGGGGCGGGCCGGTCTGGGGGCCAAGGCCAGCCCAGAAGCAAGAGGCCCAGAGATGGTGGCAGGAGAGCTTTGCCTCATCCTTGTGCTGCAGGGTGAGGGAGCCCCGACATTGGACCTTAGCCCTGGAGGGTTCTTGACTTCACCAGGAAATAATTCAGAGGTAAGCCGATCGTGTTAGACAATGACTTGTATTGAAGCGGCAGTGCCCAACAGCTGCTGAGGGATTGCTTGTTGCAGAGCAGGGCTACCCCACAGGCAGTACACCCAGAGTCATAGCTCAGAGGCAGTTGCACACTCCTATTTAGACCCGCTTTTCATTACATGCAAATTAAGGTATGAATTATGTGGCCATTTCTAGAAAAAGGGTGGTGACTTCTGGGTCATCAGGTCATTGCCGTGGAAGGAGGCAGTAACTTCTGAGTGTTGGCATGGCAATGGTAAACTGACATGGTACATTCATGGGCATGTCTTACGGAAAGTTCCTTCCATCCAGTCTCTGTTTTAGCTAGTCCTCAGTTTGGTCCAGCATCCAAGCCCTGCCTCTGGAGTCAAGTCCCACCTCCTACTTCATCTGGAACTTTTGTACAGTTGCCATAGGAATCCATCCTGTTCTTGGCTAGTGGGGGCCTTGTCCACGTGGAGGTGATGGGGGCCACCTACCTGAGGGGAGGTATGCAGAGTGAGGGAGCAGCAGATGGAGCCTACGTGAAAAGATGGCGGGGGGCATCGCTTTGCCTCGAGATCCTATCTCTTGTATTCTGATTCAAATGGAGCCTGGGACTGCTGCAGCATCCAGCTGGGGACCCCAGGCCAGCACAGCTCGCTGTTCCTCCTCCCACTTCAGCCAGGCCAAGCAGCTCTGGCTGCACCTGCCTCAGGAGGATGCTTGCAGCAATTAAATGAGAGGATGCATGGGAAGCCCTTAACACACTGGCTGGCCTAAAAAATGTTTTCCAGAAATGTCATGCAAGAAGATGGAAGAGGAGAAAGAGAAGAAAAGCCAGTCAGGGGTCTTAGGTCTTGGCCCTCTGGGCCAGAACAGAAGGACCTGGTACCTCTCAGAACTTACCCTCACCGTCAGCATCCAGAATGTTTCCCCGCCTTAGCCTTGAAGATGCCAGAGGAAGTGGAGGGACTTGGGTCTGTCCTAGGCAGGGTTTCCCCGGAAGCTCCCCCACCCATGCCCCGCACTCCTCAGGCAAGGATTTGAGTACAAATCATTTATTTTGGAGGTGATGTCAGGAAGTATTGTCAGGGGCATGTGGACATGAACCAGCAAAGGGAAGAAAGCCAGTGAAGTTGTACCATTGGGCAGGTGGGGCATGAGGCTCAGCTTCATCAGGAAGCTCTGGGAGGTGGAGTAGAATGGAACTGCTAAATCTCCAATGTGTGTAAGAATCGCCTGAAGAGACTTCTAAAAGCTTCCAGAGCCCCACCTCCAGAGATTCTGATTCAGCAGGTCTGGGGCGGGGCTAATAATTTGCATATAACAAACTCCCAGGTGCTACTGATGCTGCCAAATCCGGGACTGTACTTTGAATAGCAGTGTAGACTACACCTCTGGGTTAACCCCCAGCCCACAAAGGGATGGGGAAGCTGGAGCATTTATCCACCCACTCCCCGTCTGTCCTTGTTGAGGGGCTGCTTCTGGGGGTATGAACTCTGCAGATTCTGGCAACCAGACAAAGAACCTGAGGCAGAAGGTGCAGTGGATGGCAGCAAGTAGACATGTGAGGAGGGATGGGATGAACACCGTGGCGTCTGCTGCAAGCTCAGAGGGTCCAGCTTTGAATCCTGGCCCTGTCATCTATAATTTGTGGGATTTGGGTAAAGTCTATAATCTCTCTAAGCCTCAGTTTCCTCACTGAAAAAATGGGGATAATAATTCCAACATTGGTGTCATTATGGAGATGTAGTGAGATTAATCTGGTGCGAGTGCTTGGCACATAGTAGATGCACCATGATTGTTTATTGCATCTGTAGCAGCGCTGTTCCAGAATTGGGATGAGAGAGGTCTGGTTCCTGGAGAGAGCTGGAGGTTGCAGGCTGGCACAAGCCCTGCATGAGTCCATGTCTGCTTGGATCCTCGTTGCCTTGATAAGTAAATAATAAATTGAGAGAGATTCTTCCTGGGTGCTAAGAACCAATTCCTTTCCATCTGCAGCCATCCAGAGGCAAGCTTTACTAAAGACCAAGCCTCACGGGGCTGCCTGCAACCTGGCATGTTTCCCAAGGGGCTGGTGAGGAAAGTCTGCATTTCCAGGGGTGGTTGGCAACTGCAACTGCACACTGAATGCTGTGGGAATGGAATGCATCGGCCACCTCCCCGTCCCCATCCCAGGGTAGCTCCCAGCCCTTTCTTTTCCCTCCCTCCCTTGAGTATCTGTAGGATGGCGTAAAAGGAAGCATTCTAGGACATCTGCAGGATGGGGCAATTGGCACCTTCAAGACAAAATCAAGAATTTCAGGTGGTGGAATATTGTGCAGAGAAGAAGAGAGGTCGACAGTGAAAAATACGGAGGGCCGCTTGGGGAAATAAAAGAACAACAGCTCAGAGAGTTAACCATATCACACTGAGTTCTTCTAGTTTGTAATAGCACTGGGGATTTGGATGTAGCATGTTACTCAGAACCAGTTTCGGGAAGGACTCTTTCTGCCTGGGAGCCGTTTGGCTTTCTCAACCTACTTGCATCACTGTTTGTGAAACGACAGTGAGGTGAGTCTGAGCAAAGAGAAGAAAATGTGTGGGGGTCTTCCAGCCCCACCCCCACCTCTACTAGGCACCCGCTCAGCACCACTGCAGTGTGATGGGTCCGGTTTTGGACCGGGCAAATGCACATCCGAGTTTCAGGTTCATGTCTGCCTCTCACTCGCTGTCGGATCTTGGGACTCCAGATTTTATTTGTGATGTGAATCTATTCGATTATCTCTGGGGTCCTTTTTGCTGACAGCTTCTGGATCTTAATTTTGGAGAGGTCTCTCAGAACCAAACACTTCTCCAGCCAAGCAGGTTTAGGGAGAACCTAGAGCAACCTTCTCAGAAGATATGGCAGCATCACCCAGAGCGCTTGCGAAGAGTGCAGATTCCCGGTCCCACTGGGGCCCTGCAGAGTCAGACACTCTTCCTGTAAAACCCAGAAATTTTCATCTCTCACTGCATGCTCATCCCCCGTGACTCTCATACATAT
This sequence comes from Piliocolobus tephrosceles, assembly GCF_002776525.5. Taxonomy (NCBI): domain Eukaryota; kingdom Metazoa; phylum Chordata; class Mammalia; order Primates; family Cercopithecidae; genus Piliocolobus; species Piliocolobus tephrosceles. Next base: position 204,427,296 of record NC_045434.1, on the reverse strand, counting down.
TGCATTTTGAAAACTCCTGTCTAAAAAACAAGAAAATTTTCTCATCTTCCTTCTCTTCTGTAACCGGTTAAACAAAGCCACCCAGCCGGGCCGGGTCACCTGATGCTGGTGCATTTAATAGCTAAGTGGAAGCAACAACTCATCAAAAGGAACAGTTTACAATTGCCTGGGATAAAACTATTTTCTTTTCAATCTTCCCTGGAAAGTGACAGATAATAACCAGCCTGGAGATTGTAATATTATTAGGGCCAAAAATAAAATAAAACCCCTTAACTGCTTCCTCTTACAGAGAGAAGCCAAATAGTTCTTCAACTCATTTAAATAAAGTGATTGTTTTCCTTGCTCATTATCTTAAATTCCCAGGAGCCTGCAGTCCCCTCCTTCCGTAGGAGGGGATGGCCCTATTTTCCCCTCTCTCATCATTTCTTATTTCACAAGAATCCCGTTAAGACCAGCAGCAAGAAACCATGCATTTATGAACCACTTTTAGCATGCTTGCTTCCTGCCCAGCCCCCACCCCTTAAATTAAATGAGATAATACATCGGAGGCATACAGAACAACTCCCAGCATAGAGTAAGTCCCCAACTCATGTTTATTGTCATTATTAATGACATTTGAATACCATGATTCTGGTCTCACCAAGATAGCCTGTGCCTTCAGACAAGTCATAGCACACCGAGCCTTAGTTTTTCCAGCGGTGAAATGGGGAGAGAACACATGGACAGAGGGAGCCCAGAGCAGGGATTATTATGCTAGGATCTCATTACAGGAGGACATGAGGGCAGACAGCCCCTAAGCAAAGGGGTTAGAGTTCTTAAGGCCTTGTTATTTCCTTAACATACCTACAGAACATACAGGAGCTATGTCCGCCCCCAGACCTCTTGGTGCAAACGTAGCTGAAGGAATCATTGAGTTTGACCTAAACCTCTGTCCTTCTAGGCACTTCGCTCCAGATGATTCTCTGAGGACAATTTACCTCCTCTATGCTCTGTCTCCTCTTATCAGTGTGGTGACTTAGATGGCTCCCGTAACCTTGACAACCCTACCTTTCCCTTCTCTACCAAACGAAGAAGACAGGGCCTGCTTTGCAGGGCCATGGTGAATATTCCAGCCAACTTAGGCTCAGGGCCACCTCATGGCACCACCCCACAAATGGCAGCTATTACAGTGGTCATGAGCATGATGTCACAATTCTGGCTCTTTTCACAAGCCTGCAACCCCTTCCCTGCAACCCAGAAATCCAAAAAGCTCTGATAAATGAAAGATTTATTTTATCTTATTTTTTCTAATTCATTGGATGCGAAAACTGAACCTGACCTGAACTGACTTGAACTGACTTGGTGGCAAAACCCAGCCCAGTTCGATGGGAGGATATTTATGGCATTTGTTTTTCTTACTTAGCATCACCATCCAAATGCATCACTGCAGAAATATTAATGTGGGTGATTACATAGTGATTCTTTGGACCCCAGTTGTGTTGTGTGATATATTGTACATGCCCCATATCACCTTTCAGAAGTAGGGTTCAGCCTGAGCTCTGGGACACATCTGGCTTCAAGGGTTCGGGATGGTGGTTGTTGGACTAGTATTAATGTCAGGCAAAGATTCTCACCTCTGGGTGTCCTCTGGGCTTTCGTCCTGCAAGCTTTCGTTCTTGGAAAATTGTTGTTCATGCAGTTGCCTCCTCACTCACCCCTGTGCATAAATCCATCTCAAACCCATCCACTTGGGTACACCTGCACACACACACACACACACACACACATACACACACACACACACACAAACACACACCAGCATCCCTGCACCCTTGGGGAGCCCCTTTCTTGGAGTGCTCAGTCTCCATCCTATCGCACTGCCCACCTGCCCCTACACCAGTCCGGTTTCCAGGCCAACGCCTGCACCCATCAGGCCACTAGAAAGGACAGCGTCCTCGCTGCCTGACGTCCACATGCTTGCCTTCCCCCATGTGGTGCTGCTGGCTGAATTCTCTGCTCTTTACGCCAATTTTTGGCACCAGAGCCACACAGCCGGAATCTCAAAACAGAAAGCATGCGTTTCCCAGACAAGCCTGCTCCTTCCTTAAGCTCGCAGCCTGAGGAGCAGGCGAAGTGCAGCCAATGGGCTCTGTCCCAGCGCCTGGGCCTTCCACTGGCATTTTCTCCAGCAGGTTTTCCTCCTGAGTCATAGAGATTAAGAGCTTGGAGGTGCCCACTGAGGGAGAGGCTTTTAGGGATTTAATGCAGGCATGATGAAGCCAGGAGACAAGGGCAAGGGGTTCTTTTCTATCAGACTGTGCAGATGAGGTGGGAACGCCCCAGAAGTTTACCTTGCAGGCTCTGGAAGAGCAATATTATTATGAACTATCTCATTTAATCTTCACAACACAACACCCTAGGAGGTGGCTTCCATTATTATTCTCACTTTACAGGAGAGGAGACTGAGGGTCAGAGAGGCTAGGTAACTTATTCCAGGCCACACAGCCAGTATATGGCAGAGCCAGGAGCTGATCACAGGCAGTTGGATTCAAGAGCCCACATTCTTGACCATATGTGTATTTGTGATCTATTACCATGCAACTGCTGTGTAATACATGGACATGGAGCCTCAATAGTGTACAACAATAGGCACTGTTTTACTCACATTTGGGTGGATGAGCTAGTTAACTGTGCACACTCCTATGTCTGAGGGTACCTGATCATTGGCTGACCCACGCTGTCCTCGCTGGGACAACAGGAGTGACCAACTCTGTCCCATGTGTCTCCCATCCTCCAGTGGGCTGGCCCAGCATGTACTCATGGCAGTGGCCCAAGAACATAAGTGGAAACTTGCTGGGCCTCCAGAGGCCATGCACTGTCACTCATGCACTGTGGCCTCCCTGTTGGCCGGAGCATATCACATGGCCAGCCTGGGTCCAAGGAGCAGAGAAACAGATGCTGCCTTTTTAGTGAGAAACCCTGAGTGTGGACCCAAGAAGGGGTGAAAATGGGAACCATTTTGCAATTCACTACATGACACAGGGCCCTTTGCAGCCACAGTGTGCACCTATGTCCTCCTGGGAGACAAGAGGGACCACCTGTAAGTCTCATGACCCTGGATTCCACTGCTCTGAGCTCCCAATCAAACTGAAAGGGAGACCCAGCTAATGGGGTCAACACTGTCTGCTTTCAGGAACTTCCAGGACTAATAAGGGAGATGACACTTGACCTCCAGGAGAGGCCAGCATGATGGAGGAGACTAGGTCTCTGCCCTTGGAGAGCCCATGGCCCCTGGCTGTGGAAACTGTATGTATGTAACTCAGGCTCAGAGTGCTCCCAGTAGGACAGGGTAAGCACTGACCTCACTCTAATGGGAATGGATTGTCTAATGGGTGAGGCAGGACACGGATATAAGCAGAAAACAAATGTCATTGTGCACTGAGGACCAGCTGATTTGGGGAGATACAGGAAGAACTTCTTCAGGAGAGTCAATCGGGGTGGGCATTTTGGAGGTGGTGAGTTTTGGCCACAGTTAAGGAAGCAGAAGCAGCTCTCAGCTGGACGAGGATTAGAAGGTGAGGATCAGGGTGCTCAGGAAAACAGGATGTGGGGAGCTCATTTTCCAGTTCCTGGAACTGGAAACTCTTGGTGGAGTTGGTGGAGACTCTTCTCTACCCTGCCCTGGCCTCCCACTTAGGTCTACTCTCTGGGAATATTCTAGATTCTCCACAGTAGCCACTATGGAAAAGGACATTTCTAGGCTCAGAGGGAGAGTGGAAAGAGGTTTGGAGAAAGGTCTCAGGTCCCTTTGAGAAGCTTGGAAAAAGGGGAGGATGGAGGAAAGGGGAGAAGAGAGTAGCTCTGCGGCTGGACCTGGGACTTTCCCAGACACTGAGCTCTCAGATCATGGGCGCCAGGTGGAGGCTGCATTCCTTGGACCATGCCTGGGTCGACCATCAGAGTTGGAGGAGCTCATTCTGCAGCCTGTGTCTTCTAGAACAGGCCTCTAGGAGAGATGCAACTGCAGCCTGCAGGCCAACTCTGGCCCACCACCTGTTTCGTAAATAAGATTCTGTTAGAACACAGCCATGCTCATTCGCTCAGGTATTGTCTGCAATAACAGGCTGAATAGTTGCGACCTAGAGCATTTGGCCAGTAAAGCTTAAAATAGTTACTGTCCGGCTCTTAACAGAAAACCTTTGCCAATCCCTACCCTGTCTAGAATGAGAGCACCACGAGGGCAGGGATCTTTGTCTGTTTTATTTGCTGCTGTGTCCCCAGTGCCCAGAACTGTGCCTGGCACATAACAGATGCTTAACCAATGCATGCAGAATGCAGGAATGGATGACTTGGCCTCTCTACAAATCCTGTTTTCAACCACACGGAGCAATATTACCCAACCTCTTTGTTTTAATCTACTTCGACTGATCATTTTACAGATGGGAAAACAGAACTTAGGGAAGTCAGAGTGAGTGGCATTAGTTCTCCAGCCAGTGAGTAGTAGAGCCAGCTCTGGGACATGGGACTACTGATCCACAGGGCAGGGCTCTTTCTGGACGTGATGAAATGCTTCTCAACAGTTTCTTACTGCAAGGTAGCCTGCGCCATCAGTTCAGAGGTTTTCTCCTTTGGTGTTTGGTAAAAGATTCCCAGTTGCTGTAAGTGCCTTTGGGCTGTGGCTGGGGGTGTCAGGGACTCCTGGGTCCCAGGAAATGAAGCTGAAGCTAAGATGGGCCCCAAAGACAGGTCACCAAGCTTACCTGTGATATATCTGGAAAGACACCCAACCCCAACTCAGGTGCGCGGTGGAACCTGCAGCTGTGGTTTACCTCGTCTCTCCTCCAGCCCTAAGGTGATCACCAATGTGCCTTGGGAGTGGGGGAAATTATTTGTCAGATCTTGCAAAACAAAAAGCCAATTCATTCCTCTGCAGATCCAGAAAGAGATGGAAGGGTGGAAGGAATCACACATGTAGTTAGTCTCCCTCCTGAAGGGCTCCAGGGTTGGGGCAAGGGCTGAGAGCTGTCCCACAGGCTTATCCGGATGGAAGGCAGTCTTACGTCCCACAGGTGACACCAAAAGCAGGAATCCCCTCATCCTTGTCCTAAGCAGATTCTACAAGTTGAAACATGTATAGGACAGGCCCACCTCACTCTTCATGACAGCTCCCGGGTATGTTGTATAGTAAATTCTGTGCCTATAACAATCCAGAGCAATGTTGTTCCTGAGCTGGTTCTTGATGTCCTCAGCTCCTCTTCCAAACCTCTTAGTCCAGGAGCAAATGAGCTGTAAACAACCACGTCACACAGGGTGTGAGAGGAGCTGCTATTGAAGGAGGAAGTGAGGCTGCAGCAGCTTTTCAGACAGAGGGTCACTGGGGATTGGGGTGGCTGCAGCCTCTGATAGGACCCCACAGCATCTGCAAGTGAGGGAGGCTGCTGATGCTGATGAGACTTGGGGTGATCCAACTGAGGCAGGCCTGGGACAAGTGTGATGCCCTGCAGGGCCTTTTGGGCACTTGCCTGAGGCTTTAGGATGATGTTCTTTCTTAGTGGATGGAGAAGGCTTCAGACAGCCTTGATCCTGTGTCACTGGGATGGATGCAAGTGCTTGGGGAGGACTTCTTGGAGGAGGAGGACAAACATCTTTGAATGAATGATACATTTGTGAGGAAAAGCTTACTGTGGGCTCCCCTCAGCCAATAAGTGGGACTGAGCAGAAGGCCTCTTCTTGGCCCAAAAATTCCCTAAAGTCCAGAGTCTGCACCTCCTGCTGCAGAGCTCTGTCTGGGAGCTAAATAAGAGTCAGAGCTGTGTCTCCACCATCAGTCTGATGATTCCTCAAGAGCAATAAGTGTACATGTGCACCAGACCAGTGGCTCCTGGCGGGTGGGTGCTAGATACCCCCAGTCTGAGGCGCATCTCCCTCCTCCCTCCAGCAGCACGGTGAGCCCTTCCTTACTCTCCAATGGTGATCTCGAACCTTTCTTTCCCTGCAGGGCCCATTGAGAAAGAGCAGAGTCTTCCAGGAAGGCAAGGGCAGCCACTGAGTTAGGAAATGGAATTTACTGTGTGACCTTAGGCAAGTCTCTTTCCCTCTCTGGGCCTCAGTGTCCCTCAGACATAAACCCAGAGGCTTTTCCAGCATGCTAGAAGCATCCTTACAGTTCTCTCAGTTCCTGCCATGTGCCTTCTGGAGATAAACTGCTAAGGACTCTGCACCAACCACCGCCCTTCACCCTTATGCTATCTCCCTTCTTCAAGGACCCTGGGCCCCGAGGCAGAGCCAGGTGACATCTTTGCACTTACACTGGCTGACTTTACACTAGCTGTTTTGCTCCCCACTCGGCATTCCCAGCATTTCTTGTGGTTGAACTACTGGTCTGGCAGGGAAGCAAAATGAAGAGACCCCAACCCTGCCTGCCATCCACTCACTCTCCAAAGTGCAGGGAAACAGCTCCTTTGAAGACCTCAGTTTAAACAAGGGAGAGAATAATTCTGAGATTTTCTTCCCACTCTCTTGGCTTCGTCCCTTATAATGGTTTCCTTCCCAAGCCCCAGATATTCTGGGGAGGGAGAATGGGCAGAGGATGGGGGCGGCCCTGGGTGACTCATGCCCTGCAAGGTTTTGCCAACACTCGGGAGAAGTGTCCAATACATGCGGCTTCCTTCCCTGTGCAGAGCACCTGCAGCAGGACTCTTCTTGTGTACTCAGAGCCCACCGTTAACTAGAGACCAGATTTCTGACCAAGGCCATGGAGGCGACCATGTCGGCTGCCCTGAAAACGACCAGGCTCCGTGACAATGGGCTTCCTGCCCTTCGTGCAGATCCCACCAGTGGAGGGGGGTTCTTCAGCTTCCTTCACATCAGTGTCCATCAGAGATTCAAAAAGAAAAAGAAAACTACCCAAACTGGTGCCATTGAGGCTGTCACTCACTCTCCTCCCTACGAGCCAGCTGCATGTACAATTTGACGCACTGGTAGCATTTCTGCAAATTACACATCATTCTCCCCACTGAAGCCGCACCTTTGACTGCTGTAATATTTACCTGACTGTGCAAGTAATTTTCAGGCTTCACTTAGTGGGCCACTGAGGCATGGAAGAAAGCAGGGATGGCATTGACTTTGGACAGCAGGCCCACAAGAAGCTAAAATGTTATGAGAAGGTGTCCTAATAGCTCAGGCAAGCACAAAGAGACAGCTGCTCACAGGGCTATGGGCAGAGGATGGGTGTTCACGGTTCTCTATGAAGCAGTCTCACTGCTGCTTACATGCCTCTGATGATGAGGAGCTCACCACCCACCGCAGACACACCATTCCATCTCTGAGTGCCTCTGACAGTTACAAAGTACTGTATTGACGCTGATGGTATCTGTCATCCCATAACTTCAACCTGTTAATGCTGTCTCTGCTTCATGGGTGATGTAGAATTAAGGTGATCAGCTCATTTCGACTTGCCTGGATGTTTCCCAGTTTTAACACAGAAAGCCCCACATCCCAGGCCTCCACTCAGTGTGGTTTGTCTAAACCTATCCAGATTTTAAGTCTGAAAGTCCTGCATCCTGGTAACCCTCTCAATCGCAAGCAAACCTGGCCTAGTGATCACCCTGCACAGAAAAATCTATGTCTGAAAATCTGAAAATCTTTCCTCCTCCATCTGATAGCCCACCCAAGGTACAAGGGCTGTTGCCATGATTCCTCTTGCCCTCCCTCCCCTAGGCACCTCAGGGAGGCAGGAAAGATCAACCAGGAGCATCAATGGCTGGTCCTGTCTCTAGAAGGAGCAACATGGTGGATGGGCCAGACTCAGTCTTGGACTCAAACCCACCTGTGCCACTTCTTAGCTGTGTAGCCTCAGCCAAAGCCCTAACCCCTCAGGGCTGTGGAAGGGTGTCAAGGAGATTCTGTATAGGAAGCCCTAAGACCATGGATGAGTAGTTGGCATAGAGGACAGCACCTTGAGAGACTAAGGATGGGGTGTGGCTAGTGATGGACTAACAGGGTGTCACTGAGAGTCAGGGCAGGGTGGCAATGGTCATAGCCTGAGTTCCAAGCCCACTGTATTAGTCCGTTTTCATGTGCTGATAAAGACATACCTGAGACTGGGTAATTTATAAAGAAAAAGAGGTTTAATGGACTCACAGTTCCACGTGGTTGGGGAAGCCTCATAATCATGGCCTCACAATCATGGCAGAAGGTGAAAGGCACGTCTTCCATGGCAGCAGACAAGAGAGAATGAGAACCGAGTGAAAGGGGTTTCCCCTTATAAAACCATCATCTCTCGTGAGACTTATTCACTAACACTAGAACAGTATGGGAGAAACCGCCCCCATGATTCAATTACCTCTCACCAGGTCCCTCCCACAACACGTGAGAATTATAAGAGCTACAATTCAAGATGAGACTGGGGGCAGGGCGGGGGTGGAGGGGTACACAGCCAGGCCATATCACCCACTCTGCCACCTCCTGGTTACATGACCTTGGGCCAGGCACTTCACCCCTCCAGGCTTCGGTTTCCTCATCTGTGTGGTGGGAATAAGAGCTCTACTTCCCAAGGCAGTTGGGAGGATCCAGTGAGCAGGTGCATACAGGGCACTTACCACATGGCCTTAGGTGAGTTCTGAGGAAACGGTCGCACCTCCACTGTTGCCGTCGCTGCTCTCCACATCATTATGTTGATGCTGCAGATCCATCACCCATGTGACCACGACAGCCCTTCTTCCATTTTCCAGCTTTGGAATGAGTGGCTTGGAAGAAACTGGATCTCTTAGTAGGTTGAGTGTGTCCCCTCAGTCTCTTGCCAGGGGCCTGGCTGCCCTGGGGCAGTGGAGAGGTGGCTTCTCAAGCCTCTCACAGTCTCACCCACTGGACAAAAGAGGCATTTTAATTCAAAGATGCACTTAACTTTAAAGACCCCTCCCCCGGAATTTTCCCCATTTGGCCTTTAATATGCATTCAAACCCCTCAGATGACAGAGATATGTGGGAGGAGACAGTAAAACCACAAAAGGAATGGACAAGGGGTCCAGCCTCTGTTCACTTTATACTCAGATGGGAGCTGGTGTCTTTCCCCATTACTGGCCAGGTCTCCTTGCCCCCACTGGGCCCTCCAATCCCTTCTTCACTAGCAGCCAGATGGATCTTTTAAACACATGAATCAGGTCAGTTTACTCCCCTGCTCAAGACCTTGCAATATCTTCCCATTGCAGTGAGATGAATATTTAACCTCCTTGCACCAGCCTTTAAGACCTTATATGATCTGATCCCAGATAGCTCTCTTAACTGAGAGCCCACTACTCTCTACCTTGCTCACTCCACTTCTGCCATACCAACCACCTTTCTCTTCCCTCAACAAAACAAGCTTTATTCCATCCCAGGGCCTTTGCAGTTGCTCTGACCTCTGCTTGGCCAAGGCTGGCCTATTCTTATCATTCAGGCTTTAGATAAGCCTTCTCTGGCTCTTAACATAATCCCCAGGTTATTTTCTTACCCCTCATCCCCTGTGCGTTTTTCGCTTCGTAGCAATAATCACCACCTAAAACCATCTTTCTCTTTAGATTTTGTAATTTGGTGTCTTAGTACAATGTATACTCTCTGAGAGCAGGGTCCCTGTCTCTTATAAAGGGGCATGGCACAGAGTGATAACTACTGACTACATTATCACTTCACTCTTGCTACAACCTTGGGAAGGAGGCATCATATTCCCATTTTAGTGACAAGCAGGCTGAGGCCTCCAGCAGTTAAATGAATGGGTTAAGTCACTCAGTGAATCAGTGGTAGAGCTGAAATTTAGACCCAAAATTGTCTGACTCCAAATCCTGCCTTTTCCTTTCTTCTTTTTTCTTTTCTTTTTTTTTTTTTTTTTTTTGAGATGGAGTCTTGCTCTGTTGCCCAGGCTGTAGTACAGTGGCATGATCTCACCTCACTGCAACCTCCACCTCCCAGGTTCAAGCAGTTCTCATGCCTCAGCTTCCCCAGTAGCTGGGATTACAGTCACATGCCACCATGCCTGGCTAATTTTTGCATTTTTAGTAGAGACGGGGTTTCACTATGTTGGCCGGGCTGGTCTTGAACTCCTGACCTCAAGTGATCCACCCACCTTGGCCTCCCATAGTGCTGGGATTACAGGCATTAGCCACCACACCCGGCCTTTTTCTTTTCTTTCCTTTTGTTCTTTTCTTTTCTTTTCTTTCTTTTTGTCTTTCTTTACTTTTTTTTTTTAATCACTCTGCCCATAAAGTCCTTGCTGTTTGGGGATAACAAAACAAAACACAACCAGATCTATAATGAAAAGCAAATGGGATTTTTTTGTTGTTGCTGTAATAACATCAAGTGTTTGTTTAAAGCCAGGCAAAGATTTTTTTTTTTAATATACTGGGTGATTTTTTTATTGGACAGTTTCCTTATAATGGAAACCAACACTAGACTCTTGAACTTCCTCTCTCCCAAAGGAAATAAACCAAGCCTCTGGCAGATGAGGTGGGAGGGAAAACATGCTCACAGCTCTCACTGGGACCTGAGATAGGAGCCGCCCATGCTACCTCTCAGACTCTATTAGGACCCCACTGCCTAAGTCTAACTCCTGGGTGTGGCTGAAATGCACCTGGCCTGGGAGTTTGAATTCTAGCTTCGCCACTGGTCTGCTGCTCTGTGTCTTATGGAAAATCACCCAGCCTCTCTGGTAAAGACACCTACCAAGTCAAAGATGAGTCAGGGGCTCACACGGTCCAATTAGAAGGAAAGAATTGTAATGTATGGCAGTGCGTTTGGGTATTGGCTGACTTGTTTCTTTACCCCATTATACTAGGACTGGAGATATATGGTGTTGGGCAAAATGGTTCCAGCCCCTATCCTTCTGCAGTTTATAGCCAGATACTATCAGGTATCTATGACAAAGGCCTATGAAGGTTATAACCACACCTTCTTGCTCAACACTCCGGCCCTTGTGCCTATCACAAAGCTAGCCTCTTAGCTTGGGCTCAATAAGTAAATATGTGCAGGTTTTGGTCAGGTTGGGCAGAAGAGGAGAAACTGGACTCTTCCTGGAGAGATTAGGAAAAGCTGTTGACCTGAGTCACAAAGAATGAGCCAGAATCAGACAGGTAGATGAGGAAAAGAGGGGCTTATAATCTAGTCCAGGGGTTGCCTGACTCTAGCCCATTGGCCAAATCTGGTCCACCATCTGTTTTTGTAAATAAAGTTTTATTGGAATACAGTCATGTCCATTCATTTCTGGATTGTCTGGGGCTGTTTTCATGCTATAAAAGCAGAGTTGATTAATTGTGACAGATGCTGTGTAGCCTGCAAATCCTAAAATGTTCACTATCTGGCCTCTTAAAGAGAAAGTTTGCTGTCCACTGATCTAGACAAAGGAGTCGGGCCAAGGAAAGGCCTAGAGATCTCTTCCTTGCTTGGAATTAGAATTGGCCACCTAAAGACTGGGCATGGTGATTCACACTTGTAATCCCAGCACTTTGGTAGGCCGAGGTGGGTGGATCACTTGAGGTCAGGAGTTCAAGACCAGTCTGGCCAACACAGTGAAACCCCATCTCTACTAAAAATATAAAAATTAGCTGGATGTGGTGGCATGCACCTGGAATCCCAGCTACTGGGGAGGCTGAGGCAGGAGAATCGCTTAAGCCTGGGAGTCAGAGGTTGCAATAAGCCAAAATCACACCACTGCATTCCAGCCTGGGTTATAGAGTGAGATTCTGTCTTAAAAAAAAAAAAAAAGTGGCTACCTATGCAAATTGTGTGTCCCAATGCAGAACGAAAACAGGGGCCTCTTCTTAAAAACCGATTACAAATTTCAAATTTCAGCAGCAGAGTCTTAAACCAACTGCAGAGCCCTTGTAGGCACAGGTCTTTGTGCAGCTTTTGCAGGCTCTGGGCAGAGTTAGAAGCTGCGCTCATGCTCTTCCCTGGGAAACCACACTGGGAGTAGATTTGAGAGGCAGTCTTGACCCAGGGATCTAAGCGGGGGCTTGGCGTCTCCAATCCCCTAACCAAACCTCCAGAAAGACCAGCTCGGATCTACTCCCCAAGCCAAGGGGATGGAGAACTGGTCTTCCTGTCTCAGCTCTCCCATCCCATTCACGGAGCCTGGCTGTGATAAGAAGCAGAGGTGGGCCCAGCTCTCTCTCCCACCGGGAATGTCTTGGTGATCAGACATGCGGCAGCCATAAGAAGACACATGGCAGTTTAATGGGACCTTCTCTCTGACAGTGCTGTCCTTCCCATGCTCACCTGGAACTGTCTGATGGGGGAGCAGTGGGGAAAGGGATCTCACTTCACCCACCTATGGGACAGCAAAATGAAAACAAGGGCTCATGGAAACCTCCCATGCTTGGTGCCTGCTCAACTCCAACTCCTTAGCTTCTTGGACTAAAGTCTGTGTCATCTGTCCTTCCATTGCACATCTTCCGTAGACCCTCCATCTAGACCTACCCTCCCCTTCCTTCTCTGTGCCTAAGGATGACCTGTACGGGTGGCTTTCATGCCTGCTAACTTCCAGTTGGGTTTGGCCAGTGGGAGACACCTGCAGGAGACAGGAAGCCAGATGGAAATGTGGCCAAATATTCCCCAGCTCCTTCCAGTGGGGCCCCTGGGTCCCTCCACCCAAGCTCTTGGGTGGAATTCTTCTTCAGCTGCTGCTCTCTTGGATTCAGGGAGACCTCCCACTCCTTTGCCCCCTTCCCTTTTCTCCTAAGAGTACTTCAGTCCCCACTGGTCCCTGCCCCAGTCCTGCCTCATGCCTCATTGGAATTCCTCAGCCCTGCCCATATCTTTGTAAATCATCTTGGAATTAAGGTCTCCTTATTTATGATCTTTCATGAAACATCTGTTTCCTGCTGGACCCTACCTGACACAATATTCTTCCCCCAACCCAAATGGCTTCAGTCAAATAGAGCCTTGTAACAGTCAGATGGAAGTTGCATCCACACTTCCTGTTGCACAGGTGGGTGCTAAACAGGGCTCCTCCTTGGCAAGAAGTTGACCACTCCTCTGGCTGAGCAATTCTAATACTTCCCCTGTTGTCCACTGGGATTACTTGGTAGTATTCAGTGGGTGGCTGGTCTGGTCTGCAGGGGTCAAGGCAGCTTTACCCTCTGCAGGCATGGCTGGAAGGCTGGTTTAGCAAGGTCCCCCTCCTTCTCCAGGTGATCTCTCTAACGCCACAATCAGATGTCTTAAGCAGCAGCTCAAGATGTGCTTGTTCCCAGAACCCTGAATGAAAGCTTCCAGCCCCTAAGGCTTGGGCTTGGAAATTGGCATACGTCTGTGATGTCCGCCAATTCCACTGGTCAAAGCAGTCTCCAAACATATCTAGTTTCAAAGGAAGAGATCCTAGACCACCCCAGCCCCCGGCCAACCCACCATCTCTCAATGCAGGAATCTCAAAGAATATGTGCCATCTTTCATCCAACACATATTCCTTCCTCTCATTATCATCACCTTCTTCATTTGCTGAGAGGTCCCAAGCCATTGTCTGGGACCAAATCTATCCTGCAGATTGTGTTAATTTGATCTACACTGGGGTTTCTGTTTTTAATTAGATGACTTGGACCTGCATAGACTCCCTGTCTCAACACTGGTCCCACTCTTCCCGCTGCCTGCCAGGGGCTCACAACTTGGCTCCTGGGGCCATCACTTGGTGGTCCTGGATTAGCAGGTGCAAGGGACAAGTCGGATGGGTCACACACAAGGACACTCATACATACAAATTATCAGGACTTTTATATAACTCAGCTCTCCCAGTCCAATTTTTGTAAATAAATGCTGGTTCAACAAATGTGTAGACCTTTTTTGAAGTCTCCAAGATGGTGTTAGGGAAAGAGCCAGGACTGAGAGACCCAGGGACCCATGTTCTTGTCACCGTACTGCCTGGTGGCCTTGAATAGATCGCCTGGCCTCCCTGGGCTGTTGCTTCCGCATTGTGCAGAACCAAGAAAAGATGTCACCTCTGCGTCACGCAGGACAAAGGCTGGGGTCACCCCAAATTTGAAGCCCAGTTCCTGCCTCTTGTCTTGGGCAGATCACTCCATCACTCTGGCTTCGGTTGCTTCCTTTGAAGATTGGGGCCACAACGTGAATCCCATGGGGCTGTTGCAAGGATGAAATACAGTGCCAGGCACAGAGCACTTGGTCCTGGCAGGCTCTCCTGTCCACTCCGATGCTCTGTGCCTGCGTGGGGCCTTTGGAGGCCAAACTCCCCTGCCCTAGCTGAGACTCACTGACCTCTGTGTCTAGCACAGGGGCTGACACGTAGTAGGTGCTCAGGGAAGCCTTGTTGGATTGAACTGACCCTTTGTCAAACAAAGTGGTAGCAAGATAAATGAAAACATGTGATCTTTTTTTTTTTTTAAAAAAAGAAAATTTGTGTAAGAATGTTCTTAGCAGCTTGAAGCATAGCAGAGCCCAACTGGAAACTGTCCAGGTGCCTTTTAACAAGAGAATAGCTAAACAAACGTGGTGTCTCCTTGATATGGCATACTACTCAGTGATTAAAAGGAATAAACCATGGTACACACACAGCAGGGGTGGATCTCAAAAACATGATGCTGGGAGAAAATAGCCTTCATTGGAAACTACGTACCGTATAATTCGTTGATACGAAATTCTAGAACAGGACAAAATGTGAGAAACAGATCAGAATAATGATCATTTCTCGGGTGAAGTTTGGCTGGGAAGGAGCGGAGAGAATTTTCTGGAGTGACAGTAGTGTTCTGCATCCTGAGACGGGCTCAGCTTACACTGGTGCATGCATTTGCCAAAACTCAAAAAGAACACTGAGTGGTACTCTTGAGATGTGTGCAATTCATTATATGTAAATTTGACCTCAAAAGAAAAGGAATTGTAAATAAATATTGAACTCTAAATAGAGGGTTAGGAGTAAACTGTACGGGTGTCTGCAGCTCACTTTGGAAGTCATCAAATAAATAAGGCTGTGTGGCTGTATCGAGAGGGATGAATGGAGGGTAGGGGAAGATATGATAAAGCAAACATGGTTGCATTTATTTATTTATTTATTTATTTATTTATTTATTTTATTTTATTTTATTTTGAGACAGAGTCTCGCTCTGTCACCCAGGCTGGAGTGCAGCGGCACGATCTCAGGTCCCTGTAACCTCTGCCTCCCAGGTGCAAGCAATTCTCGTGCCTCAGCCTCCTGAGTAGCTGGCATTACAGGCACCCCCACCACACCTGACTAATGTTTGTATTTTTAGTAGAGACAGGGTTTCACCATGTTGGTCAGCTGATCTCAAACTCCTTCGCCCAAGCAATCTGCCTGCCTCAGCCTCCAAAAGTGCTGAGATTACAGGTATGAGCCACCGCGCCCAACCCATGTTCACATTTTAATTGTGGAAGCCAAGTAATAGGTATATGGGTGTTTGCCTTAAAGTTTTTGACACTTTCCTGCATGTTGGGAAATGTTCATAATCAAATGTTGGGGGAAGAAAACATGAGGCTGTAGAACTAAGCTGGGGCTTATCTCTGAGCCTCATCTATAAAACGCAGACAGCACTATCCAGACAGGGGTCCCTGGGATCAAACAAGAAGCAGTGAATAAAGAGGAGCCCATGGGGAACTGGCAGGAAGCAACTTGATTCTTCTAAGTAAGCCGGGCCCCACCTCCTCATTTGAATGTCAGATTACATGTGACCTTCTGAGGCTGCCCTCCCCTGGTCACCCATCTCTTCTAGCCATCACCCTATGTTAATGTCTGCATGGCAGTTCTCTCTAACTGATACATCTCTTCCATCTTCCTTAATTTAAGGTATCTGTCTCCTGACAGTAGAATGTGGATTCGAGGAGAAGAGGGACATTGTCTTATTCATGGCAATATCCCTGGCACATAGTAGGGACACAGTAACTCTTTGTGGAATGAAGGAAGCAATGAGTAGGGTCTACCTAAGCTCTAGCATAACCCCTCATGTGCAGAATTCTGCCACCCAGAACTTGCCTATTGCCAACGCCACCCCCATAGAACAGCAGGAAGAGAACATAGAGATCAGCCATCCCCATCCCATTTAACGGACGGGGGAGCCAAGGCCCAGAGAGGGAATGCAAACTTCCCAGCATCCACTACCAGTGAGTGGCTGAGCAGAGATGGACCCAGGTCTCCTGGCTCCCAGCTCAGTGTTCTTCCTCTCCAACTGGCTGCTGGGGCTCGTGGTAAAGTGCTGATTCCCAGGAACAGCCGGCAGATGGACAGACAGGCTTCACTGGGCTGGGCTGCCCTGATGCCATGTGTTAATTACAGCAGACAGGATATGCCAACCTAGCAATGTTTGCCGGTGCACCCGCCCCTCGTTTAGCAGGTGGGCAGGCTGGCGCAGGCCGCTGATCTGCCACGGGTCTGCCGGCGGCCGATCATGCTGACACAGGCCCAATTGTGCACAGCGCCTGCTGAGTGGGGTGGGCCAGGCAGATTGGCACAGTCAGGTCCCTCCCCAAGGACTGGCAGCCCCTTCTGACTGCATTGGTCAGCCAGACTGGTATAAGCTGGGCATCTGTCCCGTGATGAACCCTTGCTGAACACAACCTGTCTACACAGGTGTGCCTACTGACCGGCAGCCCAGGGAGGTAACATGGGGACTGAGTGCTGAGCATGACCGGGGGAGAGATTGTAGGGGGTGTCACAGGCAGGGGATGTGGGCCACAGCCTCGCACACAGGTATACAGATACTGGGATAAGATAGGACTCTGCCATGCTCCCGCCCCAGCACCTGCCCTGTTGACTGGTGGGATCCAAAAATCAAGTTTGCAGCCCTGAAAGAAGGGCTGGAAAAGTGGTCTCTTTTCTCTAACCCAATGCCTCTTCCCAATTGCTACCAGTTCTACTATTCACACTGCAGCCAGGGGAGTTCTCTGATACCGATGGAGCTGGTCACTCTCCTGTTTGAAGCCTTCAATTGTTCCCCATTTCCCTCCAATAAAATAATAGCAATAATAATATGCATTATTATTAGCATTTTACAGCTAACAGCACTCAGTTATAGCATGTGTACTATGCGAATGACATCTCTTTTTTTTTTTTTTTTTTTTTTTTTTGACAGAGTCTCGCTCTGTCGCCCAGGCTGCAGTGCAGCGGCATGATCTTGGCTCACTGCAACCTCCACCTCCCAGGTTCGTTCAAGCAATTCTCCTGCCTCAGCCTCCCGAGTAGCTGATATTACAGGTGCCCACCATCATGCCCAGCTAATTTTGTGTACTTTTTTTTTAGTAGAGACGGGGTTTCGCCATGTTGGCCAGGCTGGTCTCGAACTCCTGACCTCAGGTGATCCACCCGCCTTGTCCTCCCAAGTGAAAGACACCTCCTAAGCACTTTATAGGGAAGAATCTGATTCATCCTCCACCCTAGAAGTTGGTGCTACTGCTATCCTCGTTTTACAGGTGAGGAGACTGAGACAGGGAGATAGGAGACCTCAAATTGACTTGAACTTAGAGGTCTGACTCCAGAGCCTAACCACTACCAAACCCAGACTCCACACGTGTGACCCATGACCCTCCCACATTAGGCCCTTCCACACAGCACCCCCAGAACTTGTCCTGAATTCCCCTCACTCTCTGCCCAAGCCTTGCCTTCTTGTTGATGCCTGGGGGCCCCCATGCTCTCCTCCTGTCTGCCCCAAAGGCTCTGCTTCATCCTCCAAAGCAGGGCTCAGGGTCCCCTTCTGGGCAGGGCCTGCCCTGGGCCCTCCCTGGCAGAGGTCTCCGACCCCCACCCCGGCGCCGTTTCCACTCCATGTCCCAAGCACCAGCTGCTAATGTTTCTCTCGCGACCCCAACCTCCACCTCACCCATTCTGTGGACTCCCTGATGACCCCTCTGTCCACAGGCCTGGCCCGCAGGAGATGTTTATGAATGAACAAATGAATGAATGAATGAACAGGTGAGTGAGTGAATGAATGAATGAATGAATGAATGAATGAACTGGTGAGTGAATGAATGAATGAACAGGTGAGTGAATGAATGAGAAGCTGAGGTCACCCGGATTACAAGAATGCACACTGAGGGTGCATAGTGAAGAGTGGCTTTCGGCTGGGTGCAGTGGCTCACGCCTGTAATCCCAACATTTTGGGAGGCCAAGGTGGGTGGATCTCCTAAGGTCAGGAGTTCGAAACCAGCCTGGCCAACATAGTGAAACCGCGTCTCTACAAAAAAATAAAAATAAAAACTAGCCAGGCGTGGTGGCAGGCACCTGTAATACCAGCTACTCGGGAGGCTGAGGCAGGAGAATTGCTTGAACTCAGGAGACGGAGGTTGCAGTGAACTGACACGGTGCCACTGCACTCCAGCCTCGGCAACAGAGTGAGACTCCATCTAAAAAAAATAAAGAGTGGCGTCATGGAGACACAGGTGGCTGAATAAGTCCCTCCTCTTTCCTCCTCAGCCCACTCCTTCCAGAATACAAGAGGGGAGGGTATTTGTTAAGCTGGGAAAGAGCCCCTGAGCCCCTCTCTTTAGGGGTGAGCCATGTGACCCTGAACCCTGTCTCTAATGCTGGGATTTTCCAAGAGCATACTTGTCGGAAGGCAGGGAGGAGGCAGCAAGGAGCTGGACGTGATCACCTGGTCTGAAGGAGGAACCTGAATATCTCAGGTGCTGCAGCTGTTCAGCACTCAATGGTGAACCTGGGCTTTTAGGGTCTGGATTCCAAGCATCTGGATTTGGGGGTGTGGTGGAAAGAGGATGTGCTTCAGAGCCCAGCGCCTGGCTCCCAGCTCTGCTGCCACCTCCGTCTGTGAGCCTGGGCATGCTTCTCCCCTCTTTGGGCCTTGGCTTTGCCTTCTGTAAGGCGAGAGACCTAAATGGGATGGTCAAGGGCGCTTCTACTCTGAATGACCTCCTAGGGCACCAAAGGTCCGGCAGTTGATGGCCCCCTGGGAAAGCTGTAAAGAGGCCCTGGTGAGCAGTGGTCCTGGGGGTTCAGAACAGTGTCTCCGGTTGTGGTTCCTGACCCCTGTATCCAAATGACCCGATGAAGCTTGCTAAAAAAATTTGAACCTCCAGGATGGGCTTCCGAGGAAACTGACATATTCAAATCCCACCCCCACTCTGGCCCAGGTGATCCCACTGTGCACTGAAGTTTGCGTGTCTGGCATCTATCTGAGGCCCTTTCTATTTCCCCTGCTTCCTGTCTGCTAGTCCCTAAAGCATGAAGGGGGAACAGGGTGCTGCACAGGAGGTGGAGAAGGAGGTCTTACAGCTCCCATGCATGTGTCTGATAGAGTTTGGGAGACTCAGGTGGCTGGGTCACGAATATGGGCTTTGTGTTCGACTGATGGGAGCCTGTCTGGGCATGGGACGTGGCAAGGGAGCAGAGTTGGCATGACATCCCCCGCCCTGGCAGATACGACCTGACTTTTGCCAGAAACTCATCCCCTTACACGTACACACAAACACACACCCTTTCCCGGAGTGAGGAGCAGGGTATATAACTGCACTTACAGCTGTGGGTGCAGGCATTGTGCACACACAACACCTGAGTCCACAAACTGACACGCAGCCCTGAAAATGCCTGCACGCACTCTCTTACACTCCTTGTAAGACCTCCTGGTCTTCCCTGTGCAGACATCTAAAACTATGCATGAACATTCTCATTATTACTTTGCCTTGCACACATACGTGCAGCCTCGTATGCAGCCTGGAAACACACCTATTTGTACAGTCATCTCTACTGACGCACGTCTGCACGCCCATACCCCGTAGAACACAGAACACAGGCTTCCTCGTTCACAGCAGGCTCACCCACGGGGGCTGGGGCCCCAGCTCACAGCAGTGGCACACACCTCCTCACACTTGCAGGAGCATCTGCCCACATGTGGGGTGTGGGGCCCACAAAGAAGCTGCAGCCGCTCTCCTCCCTGCCACTCTGCCCCCAGCCCCCAGGCCCATCTCTGAGCTGCTGTCTGCCATCGCACGGTAACCAGATGAGACAGGCAATTTATGACACCAGCTGTCTCTGTCAAAACCGGATCTCCCACACACACCAGGGGAAGCCAATTACCTTGAGCCCAGCCCTGCCAGAAACCAGGGCCCACAAGGGAGAGCAGGGGCTGCCCAGGGAGGTGGGTGGCACCTGACTTGAGGATTTTCTGCCTCTTCTTGTCCTTGGGAATCTGGCATCCTCTTCCCCCAGGCCCCCTTGGGGAGGACACAGCCTGTCCTATCCTCTGTGAGGCTGCTTCTCTGGCCCAGCTCCCAGGCCTAGGAACTGCAAGAGCAGTTTCAGGGTGGAGAACAGGTGGGCAGGGAGGTTTAGGGGAAGAGTGGTCCAGGGTCGTTATGGCAACAAGAAAGGCAAGAACCCTGTGCCCCTCCCCCTACACAGCAGGCGGCCAGGCGGCTGCATCATTCTCCCGGGCTTCCTTTCCGCCTTCATTCTCCTCACCTCTTCCCTCAACACCTCTGCCCTGGTTGTCCTCTCCCTAGAATACCTTCTCCCTTTCTTGTCCCCCTGCCCAAAACTAAATCCAACTCTACTACCTGAGCCACTTCCTGTCTGGACTTTGGAATCAGACCCAGGTTCGAAGCTCTCCACTTCACCACCTCCTAACTGGGAATCAGCGCAAATGGCATCCCTTCTCTGGCCATGAGTTTTGCATGAAAAAAAAAAAAAAGAATTTCATTTCTATAAAAAAAAAATGTTGAACAAGGGAGGGTCTTCTAAGTACCAGACTCTGTTCTACAATCGGGGATGCAACATTGAACAAAATGAAGTCCCATCCTGGGCTTCAGGCTTCACTGGAGGAGTTGGAAAGCACATGTTTCAGAAATTTAGGAGGGATGAGGAAGTTTTCTCACTGTCCTCATCTGCTTTGTTTACAGCCATACTCCCAGCACCAAGCACAGCTCCTGAAAGGACCTCAAGCAATAGACAAACTCACAAAGGCACCAGTGGACTCAAGCTCTAACCTGAGGTTGACTTGGTCTAGTGCCATCTTTGTGCCCAGTCTTGCAGGGAATTTTCTAGGCATACTTTCTGAGTGGCTGGGATGGCGGCAGATCTGCTTAAGTGAACAGGGAATCCATTCCTTCCTTCACTGACTCATTGGTTCATTCCACAAATGCACATTGAGCATGTACTACATGCCAGTTTCCGTGCTAGGCTCCTGGGATCAAGTGAGATGAGCAAGAGACTCCCACGTGATAGTTGCATGGCAGAAGTTTCTAGATTGGCTCATCGCCTCCCACAGTCTAGAAGCTGAGCAATAAATTCACACTAACAGCAATGTCCACTTGCCTTTGCATTTTACAAGACGCTTTTACATATGTTTGTTTCTTTTAGTATTTCTTACAACTCTGGGGCATGAGTTGGATTAATATCCCTCACTTTACAGATGAGGAAACTGAGGCTTCGAGACAATCAGTGACTTTTCTGAGAACCCAGAGCCAGGGAGTGAAGCACCCACAGTAGAACTGAGTCGCTTTCTAGCCCTCATTCATCTCTTGCATTATCTAACTTAAGGCCCTTTTCCCCATACTACCATGAAAGGCAGGCATCGCCTCAGGCTGTTTACAGCCAGGGAGCACCTCTTGCCCAGGCTGGGATTGGAAGTTGTGCTGGGCTGACACAAGATCCCAGGCGCCATCCGCTCCTCTATATCTAAACAGTTCATTAAAACCCTCCTTGCAAACACTCTCTCACGCTGCCTGGACACGGAGACCTCAGCTGCTCCATTTCCAGGAGAGCAAATTCCTTCCTGGCTGGAGAGGAGTTGGGATAATGTAGGCAGGCAATTTAAACAGCTCCGGCAAAATACACCAGCAGTTTTCACTCTCTGCCACTATTACACTTTCCAGCCATGGCGGGATTGGCCCATAAGTGGGATATCAAGTTTATTACAGCTATTTCCAACCTGTAATTGGTTTTGTGGAACACATAGAGAACGAGGTTGGGAAGATGGGGGGAGGTGATATTTTCCCCCTTTCTTTTTTTTTCTTTTTCGGATGACGGCACCCAGGGACATGAGTGAGGCAGCCGAAGTTGGAGACTTATTTATTTTTCAAATTAAAGAGCCAGGCCGGTCGGCGGACTTTCACACTGCTGGTTGGACTAAGTCCACCGGCCACGTTTTGATGACTCTACTTGTAAAGCAACCTGGCTTGGCTGCAGCCAGATTTGCTGGTTGGGGTCAGGGGGCAGCCGGGGCCCAGAGGTGGGGTCTGGCAGCTCTGGAGCATGAGAAACTGTGATCTGTAGGCTGACTCTTCTAGAATCAGAACACTGTGGGCATTCAGGGTAGCAAAGAGTCCTCAGTTTCCTCATGGAACATTTAGGGAAACTGAGTCCCAGAGAGAGGAACAGTGCAGAGACAACCTTTGGGACTTAGAACCTAGCTCTCTGCCTCTCAGAAACTTCTACACAGTATAGCTGGTCATTTGGGGAATTCCTGGCTGAGATGCTCTCAGGATGGGTGAGAAAAGAGACACCTGTTCTTAAGAACCTATGTTACGGTCTGCTGCCATCATTGCAGTCCACCTACCCTGACCAACCTCCCTACTTTGGACTTAAGAAAAAATACATAATAGCTAATATGATGGAGTACTTTCTGTTACGATGACATGAGCTGATGTTTGCAAGCAATATCTGGCACAGGGTAGGCGCAAATGCATGCCAGCTATTATTATTTCCATCACGTTACTACTACCACATGCCAAGCAATTCCCCGGGCTCTCTGTGTTCACTCATATGCGCTGAAATCTCACACACGTGCCTTACAGGGAGGCATCATCCTTCCCATTTTGCAGATGAGGAAACAGAGGCACACAGAACTCTCCGACATCACCGAGCAATCAACTGAGTGGCATAGCTGGGATCTGAATCCAGAGCTGTGTGACCCCAAAAGCCTCTGCACATTTTCCATATCCCCAGCCTCACAGTAGGTCTTTTGCTCTCTTCTTTTGGACTAATCCATGCTGACCGGTCAGCTCTGCTGTTTACTGTTACAAGTATAATACCTGTGTGACCTTGGGCAGTTCACTTGCCTTTTTCTTGGCTGTGGTTCCTCTGTCTGCAAATGTGGATGATGACACACGTCTCTTGGTATAGTTCACTTATTCAGCAACCCTTCATATGCCAGGCACTGTGCTAGGCTCTGGGACACATGGCTTCTGGAGCTTACAGTCCTGAGATTCCAAGGAACAATGGAAGGGAGGGCTGGGGGACACTCAGCCTGTGTAGGCACTGATTAGGATGCAGATTCTTTTGCATAACTACATGCACAGCTTCTTCTGTCTGGTCCAGGTGTACCCTTTGCAGGGTTAGGATGCTTTCCTGCACAGAACATCATTAATGCTGGGAGCTTTAAGAAAGAGAAACCCTGCTGGTTCCTTTTGGAGCCTCACATCGGGGGTGGTCTGAGGCCACTGTCCCGCCTGGGCCAGACTACTCTTACCAGGGAGTCCCCGACAGATCAGGGTCCAGGCACAGCAGGCTGTCCTGGGGCCAGTCTATCGCAGAGCAGCAAGGGCCTTTTCCCTTTTCTTCATGATATTCCCGGTGCCTGGCACGTGGTAAGGTCTCAACTCATTCATTCACTCATTGATTCCTTCAGCAGATATTTATTGAGCAAGTGCCATTTGCTAAACTCTGGAAACAAAGCAATGAACAGGACAGATAAAGACCCCATCTTCGGCCAGGCACAGTGGCTCACGCCTGTAATCCCAGCACTTTTGGAGGCCGAGGCGGGCGGATCACAAGGTCAGGAGATCATGAATATCCTGGCTAACACGGTGAAACCCCGTCTCTACTAAAAATACAAAAATTTAGCCAGGTGTGGTGGCAGGTGCCTGTAGTCCCAACTACTTGGGAGGCTAAGGCAGGAGAATGGCGTGAACCTGGGAGATGGAGCTTGCAGTGAGTCAAGATCGTGCCACTATACTCCAGCCTGGGTGACAGAGCAAGACTCCATCTCAAAAAAACAAAACAAAACAAAACAAAACAACAACAACAACAAAACCACCCATCCTTGTAGAGCTTATGTTCTAGGAGCAGCTCATATTCAAGGACCTGTTTGTTTGTTCAACAAAAGTCTGTTGAATATGGAGTAAATGAAATGATTCATTTCAGAAGTGCCTCTCGCTCTGGGGCCAGGCAAACCCATACATCCTCAGGGCTTGGCCTACCTTGTCTGCCCTGTCAGCTCTGCGGTTGTTGGTCTGCCCTGGCCTGGTGGTCCCTGCCCACTGGCACCATGGGAGCCTCTCAGAGCCCATGAGACCTGCCTGCCTCCAGGTACTCGCTCAGAGCATCCCTGCACTCTGTTTTGAAGCTGCTATGATGACTACTAGCAAATTCTCGGTCCCTGCTCTCTGCACCCCACTCCTTATAGACACAACCCAGCCTTCTGGCACCTCCCACCTGCCTCCCTCTCTGGGTGTGGGCTCCCTTCTTTCATTTACTGAATTTTAGTAAGAGACGGTTTGCTCTCCAGAAAGAGATCTGGAGGGTGGGGAGGGACACAGAAAAAGAGATGGTCCAGAAAAGCGTGAGTGCTTGTGAAAATACCCCATGAGTGAGCACTTCCCACCCACCAGGGACTCTACTAGGTTCATGTAATCCTCACAGGGAGGAATGTTGCCTTATCCCCATTTCACAGATGAGGACACTGAGAGTAGGGGAGGTGAAATGACTTCTTTAAGAGCACAAAATTAGGAACCAAAATCAAACATTCCACTGGGGATAGAGGAAATCAGCCTTGCTTTATGCTCCAAAGCCTCCCATAGGCAGAAAGAGCCAGCCTAGGACCGAGCACTCCCTGAAAAGAGCCTACTTCCTCCAGGAAGCCTTCCATGATCACCTCTCCCTCCAAGGGGATTCTTGGCTCCTTCAGAAGCATCAGAACATCATTGGATAACACTTGGTAATTACCTGTTGCTGCTGCAGCCATTATCTTATTGACTCTGGAACCTCAGCCAACTGTGGACTGTGTACCTCTTGTGAATAAGGTCATAATGGACTGCGACTGTGTCTGAAATGTTTTTCCTTCTCTGTCGTGAGGCTGCAACTGCCCTTGTATGTCTCAGGTGTGGAGAAATGTTTCTAGAATTAAAGGCGAGCGTATCTTCCAGCACACCCACCACACCTTCTGTCCACAGCATGTACTAATCTCCCACTCCCACCTGGCCTCTTTCTTGGGCCCTCTAACCACCAAGAACCACAGAATAACATCCTTGCAAATAGCTGCTCGCCCGCTGGCCTGGGACCTCAGCGTGTCTGAGTCTCCCATTTCCTTTATCTTCCAGGAGGCTGAGGGAGGAGGGAGTGTGTACCACAGAGAGCTGGGGCAGTGGGGCCTGCCCTCCAGATCCCTCACGCTGCAGCGGAGATAAGCACTTGTCTCCAGTTGCCTGAAGCAGGTTTCACAGAAGCAGTTATTTACTCCTCCGGCTGACAGTGAGGCCCCAGACACAGCCCCAGAGAAACAGATGTAAATAAAACCAAAGAAAAACTAGGCTCGTCCTTGAAACTCCCCTGTCCCTCGGCCTGAAACAGCGATTTACGACTCGGATAATTCTTCAGCGCTTTATCTGGGGTGTGTGGGTATGTGTGTGGACGTGTGGGGTGCGGGTGTATTTTCCTAGTAATAAAACCCTCAGTCTCGGCGAATAAATTTGAGGAGACAGTTTTACTGACAGATTTTTTTTCTCTTTTGTGTAATAAAAAAAATGGAGTGAAATTTGAGATTGGGACGATAAGGGCTGCCGCATTTTAGGAGGAGATAAAAAAGCAGTACCTGAAGAGAGGCGAGGCCAGAAGACGGCTGCCAGCTAAACGGGCAGGATGCCTTCTGCTTTATGACTTTGGGAGAAAAATCCTCACACCTCCACTGAGATTCTGACATCCTTTCTCCTAATGAGCCCGGCCACCAGGGGTGGAAAGGAACATTGAGAGGCATTCAGTTCACTCTCAGCCTCTTCCAGCCTGGTGGGATGGGATGTGAACTCTGGTCTGGAAGGCAGACACTTGTCAGGAACCCAGTGTGGGGCCTCAGCTGACTCATTTTGCCTCTCCACGCCTCAGTTTCTTTACCTGCAACATGGGAACATTCTTGTCTATTCAGCTCTGTTCCCAGGGACCTGGTACGGCCACACAATGCGATGGGCTTAAAGCTGGGTTTCTCCACCTGGGCACTGTTGACATTTGGGGGCCAGATAATTCTTGGGAGGTGGGCAGGGGGCGGTCCTGGACATCGTGAGATCATCAGCAGCTTCCTAGCCTCTACCGGCTACACAAGAGTACCAAACCGCACCTCTCCTCCCCAGTCGTGACAACCAAAAATGTCTCCTGAGCTTGCCGTATGTCCCCTGGTGAGCAAAATCACCCCCCAAGTGAAAAGTCAAATGGAAGAGGCGGGGATGGGAAGGGGGTGCATGGAGAACGAGGAGCCCCTGGAGGGTCTTGGCCCCCACCCCAGGCTGGGACACTGGGAGGTGGGGCGATGGAAGCTCTGATCCCAAGTGCAGCCAACTCTCTTCTCCAACCCATGCCAAGCCAGACATAGTCAGCTCAGGGACATTTTTCTGGGTGATGACAGTGGACGCGGAGTCAAGCTGTGGTTGGTTAGGGGTGGGCATCTTCCAGGTGAGAGGAAGTGGTCCTCCGTCTCTCCTCTGCACGTGGTCAGAAAGCACCACGCCCTCAGAAGGGAAGAAAGTGACACTTGTGCATGTCGCTAAGTCCCGACAGAGACAGGAGGGGTGTGGGATTATGGAGGGGTGAGGAGAAGCCGTGGCCCTGGGAAGTCTCACTGCCGCTTCTTCTCAGGGTTCCAGAGCCTGCGAAGGCCTTCTCATGATTCTAACCATCCCCGCTCCTCACGGAGGCCACCTTACTCTTTACGAAGCTTGCAGTCTACGGAAAGTGACTGGTACAGATGTAGCCTGTGTCTGCACACAGCTGGTACTCAACCAATGCTGGTCGGATGCATGGAGTCTCTCCCAGTAGCAACACCACCTAGGCCAGAGAGATGTGGTCCAAGTCAGCTTGGGTACATATGTGCCGAGAGGAGCCCAGCTGTGTCCAGGGCCAGTACCCCCAGGCAGGGGACAGGGGGACAGATTCACACTCCAATCCTCATCTTTTTGCCTGGGGAAGCTGCTTTCAGCATCCCCCCAGCCCAGCCCCTTGGAGACACCCGTCCCTAGCCACCCCTCTCCCAGCCCCTCTCCCCGCTGCCTCCACCACGCAGAGCTGCAGGGAGCTAATTTCACTTCTCGAGGCCCAGGCATGAGGCCTCCCCATTGCAGGCTGTTAGCGTGGAGCCCAGCTGAGCTGCGAGAGGCTGCAAGCTCCCAGTCTATAATAGAGTTGCTGAGACAAGCGGAAAACTGCAGCCGAGTAAACAGATAAATAATTGAAACAGTGACAACACATACCTTGCTGCTTTGTGGAGTAACACTTTCATTAGCTGGAGGCAGCGCAGATGTGGGGAGGCGGGCGGGCGGCAGCTGAGGGCACGGGACGCTTGGGTTCGCTTTCCATCAGCCGTGAACAGCGGGAGAGCCCGGCAGCCTTGGGCTTCCAGCGCTGGCTTCATCACCACCTCCCTGCCTCCTCCCACTTCCGCATTCTTAGGTGAAATGGGGACTTCATGTCCTCCCTCCTGGTCCATCCCAAGAGGAGGGCAAGTGCCCCACGCTGTCCCCTTCTGCATCACCCATGCCAAGATGTTGGATTCCTGGCCTCCTCCCGGGCTCCCTGTCTCTAGTCTTGCCCTTTTCGATTCTTCCTCAATCTGTAGCCAGAGGAGCTTGTAAATCAAATCTAAGCCTGGCCCCGGGGCCCACTGGCTTCAGGAGAGGCTGAGCTCCTTTGCTGTGGAGACTCTTCATGATCTGGCCCACGTTTTTCTTCACAGCCTCTTCTCATCCCACTTCCTTTCTGCTCCAGGTGCTGTGAAGGCAGCAAGCTTCTCCTGAGCACATACTGCTCTTTTCTGCCGCAGGGCCTTTGCTGTTCCCTCTGCCTGGAAAACTCCCACCTGTTGCCAGGCTGGCTCCTACTCTTCCTTCGGGAGGCAACTTAAACATCACTGCTTCCAGGAAGCCCTCGGTGATTACCTTATTCTCAGGATGGGGGCTGTCCTTCTTCTGGGCTTCCTGCCTGCATCTTCTCAGTGTCCTGGAGAAAGGGGTGACCAGGGCTGGCTGAGCACTCACAGGTGGCTATCTCTGTGCTCTGTGGCAGGTGACGGATGGCGGCACCATCAAGCAGAAGATCTTTACCTTTGACGCCATGTTCTCCACCAACTACTCACACATGGAGAACTACCGCAAGCGAGAGGACCTGGTGTACCAGTCCACTGTGAGGTGAGGGCCTGTGGTGGCGAGGGGACAGTGGGGGAAGGGAGGAGGGATGCGGAGTGGAGCAGAGGGCAGTTCTCCAGCCCTTTCACATCAATCCCTTGGTGCTCTTGGGCTTGGAAGGCAGAACCGGGGCCTCCCCTTGTGGAAGTGGGACTCATTCCCTGGAGGGACATCCCCTGGAGGGAAGAGGCAGGAGAGGGCCAGGCCAGCTCTTCTGACTGGCCTCCTCTGCCAGCTCCTCCAACAGTCCTGGAAGGTGGGTTTTCCAAACTCCATTTATTTCCAATTGAGACACTGAGGCCCAACGAGGGTGAGCAAAGGTCCTAAAGTCACACAGGCAGCAATGAGACCGTTGGGCAGTGAGGCAGTTCTGCCTGGCTTGGAAGCTCATACAACATGTTCTACTGTTTCTTGTGGGTTCCAAGGCCATAAGGGCCCAAGCTTAAGAGAGAATGACCCCAAGCAACTGGACTCCGATGGTCAAAAGCAGCAGAGTGGGGAGAAGCAGTGCTCAATTCAGAGATGCTTGATTTTCCTACCCCATCCCTCTTTTCCAGAAGGCGGGGCAGCAGAATCAAGCCGACCCCATCTCCTTCTACAGCCTATTTTCTATGTCTGTGGCTCCACCTCCTTCCCACAAACTCCCCACAAGATCCTAGTCCTGTTTTATTCCTTTGACACTTAACACACGCTGGTCCCTCTTCTCAAAGGGCCTTTCTCCCTTTGGTCATCTGTTAAACTCCTCATCAGCCTTCAGAACCCCACTCAAGCAATTCCACCCATGGGACCCCTCACCTTAGCTGAACCGATCCCCCAAAGCTGGTTGGCTGCAACTGCCCCAGTCCCCACCCCTCCTCAGCGGGAATCTCACTGCATTCAGGAAGAGTGCACAGCTTTGCACATACACACTCTTCCACGCCACACCGCCAAATGCTTTGCCAGGTGCCCAGCCTGAAAGTAGTGGTCTGCTCCAAAGCTGGAGGTGGACAATGCTGCACTGGGCACCCTGAGGGGGACTGCAGCCAGCAAGCGCACATGACGTGCACTGTGGCACCATGCTATGTGGATGTCTCAGCTAGTGCCTGGTACTGTGCTGTCTTTAGACTCTGAGCCTGGAGAAAGGGGAGGTCCTACTCTCCAGCATGGTCTGTGGGTCTCCCTGTGACTGTGAGCTCCAGGAGGACAAGGGATATGCTCCTCCTTCACCTTGCATCCCCAGCTCTCAGCCCAGGGCCTGGCACACAGTGGGTGCATAATGAAATTTGCAAATTGAGTGGACAGCTCAGGCTACGCTCCTCGGCCCTTCAG
This sequence comes from Piliocolobus tephrosceles, assembly GCF_002776525.5. Lineage (NCBI taxonomy): Eukaryota > Metazoa > Chordata > Mammalia > Primates > Cercopithecidae > Piliocolobus > Piliocolobus tephrosceles. Next base: position 204,397,693 of record NC_045434.1, on the reverse strand, counting down.
GCTTATTTTCTATTGGGTAAAATTAGAAAATGGGACAAGAAGATTGTAAAGGGTGAGTCCAGCCCTGCACCGAGAATCTGGCCCAGGCATCTTCCTCTGTCTGCTTTCATGAAAATGGGAAGGTGAGTGTGCTCCCCCGGCAGCCCGACTGGTCCTCCTCCTCTCCAAGCTCTGTGCCGGGACCATGCTGACAATGTGGACATGAAGGTGTGTGAAGAGGTGTGTGAACAGTCGCACAAGCTCCTTCATCCATCTAGTTATGATTTCTCCTGAACCTGCTCCCAAAAAGAAATTATGGTTCCTTAAAATATTAAAGCACACCTAAAACAAGCCAGTTACAATCAAGATGAAAAAGGAGATAAAAACTCATTTTGGAGAAAATAGCTGTTCTGGAAACCACAGATGGTTTTGTAATAACTGAACTCCCAAATAATCTCCATGATTCCCAGAAACCTAATGCCCCCCAGCCCACCCCTGCCGGTCACTGTGTCTCTAAGAATTCCTTCCTCACCAAGCCACCTAGTGCCACCAGCATGGCCTCTAGGACTCTTTGGTTCTGATTTCTAGCTAAGAAAGAAATCCAGGGATCATCTAGAACATTCTTGAGCCCCACCCTCTCCTGCTCCCTGGAGCCTCAAGGGCAAGTCCTGCTACCAGAAGACCCAGATGCAAATCCCAGCTCAGTCTCTGCCTACTGAATGACCTGGGACGAGAGCCTTAACCTCTGTCTCTCTGCTTCCAGTTCTTTGCCTGTAAAGCAGGCTTGACGTGACTGGCTTTGCACAATTGTTGTGGAATTTCAGTGAAATTTACGTCCAACAGCCTGAGTTCAAATCCTGCCTCTTCCACCTCCTGGCATTAGTTAAATCTGGGGCTGGTAACCCCACAATTGAGTTTCCTGACCTCTAAAGGAACATGACAGCACTAAGAGGCTAGCTGCAGCTTGTGAGGAGCTAACGGGTACATTCAGGTGAAGTGCTGGTGTCCGGTCTCTAAGTGGTACATGTTTGCTGCCATTGCCTAGAACAATCTCTCCTTCTCCCATCATGAAACAAACAAACAAACAAAAAAACTCACCTTTTTACAAATCTCATAAAGCCTCCTTTTATGCACCCTGTTTCGATCTGCACAAACAACCCCATGAATGCAGACCGGTGTTACTATTATTAATCATTTTCTCTAGCCCTGTTCTTACTACAGAAGAGGTCAAAGTTCAGCAAGGCCCAACAGTCTCCCTCTGGAATGACATGAACTTGACCAGATCCCTTGTTTTTCAGTGGTGGAAGCAAAGGCCCAGAGAGGGAATGAGACTTGCCTGAGGTCACACAGTGGCATTGACTTAAGCCTGATCTTAGGAGCCAGTGCTCTTTCCTTTCCTACGTGGGAACCAGTCTCCCCCACCTTCTCCCTGAACCTTGGTGACAGGGGTGGTCTCCCAAGCAGCGAGCACCCCAGGGAGCTGAGCCGTCCTGTTTGGTGATTACCAAGGGCGAGGGAAGGAGGGAGCAGACCCTCTGGAGCCTCAGAGGATCACGGAGGATTGTCGGGCCCTCCCAGCCAGCCATGCTGGGGGCCACTGCCTCTCTAGGCTGCAGAGCCCCGTCAGGTCTGGGGGCAGGCGCGGGACTCCGCATCTACATATAAATGAAGATATTTACAAATTAATGCATCTCAACAAGAGAGAGTCCCAGCTCCACAGCTGTCTGAGCCGGTTCCTCTTCCACTGGGGAAAGTGGGGAGAGAATGAGGCTGAGAAGATTACCAAGAATTGGCTGAGAGCAATTTCTCGGGTAGCCTAGAGGAGCCCCAGAGGCTCCTGGTGCTTTTTGTCCCACTGAGGGGGACCTGGAGGGATGGAAGTCTGGTGGATCATCAGGACTTCTGCCCCCAGGGGGTGCAGGTGTGTATCCCCAGCTGTATGACCTTGAACAGATCATTGCCTCTCTGAGCATCCCAGAGGCCCATCTATCAAATGCCTTTCTAGGTCTTAGACCCAGAAGCCAGAACTCCCAGGTTGGAATTGACAAGAATGTATTCCCTCCAAGGCTATTTAGTTGAGCACCTACTAGGACCCTGGCTTGGTGGAAGGTGCCCAGGGATACAGAGGGGAATGAGAAAAGCACAGCTTTGCAATCTAGTGGGGGAGACATGGCAAAATGTAGATGAATACATCATTCCACATTCTGCAAAGAAGTGATTCTAAACCGTGGGCACGCAATGAAGGGGCAGGTGGGGTGCAGTGCCGAGAAGGAATGAGATGCTGGGTGCCATTTAGATGGGTGGTCAGGCAGGGCCTCCGAGGAAGGTGGCACTTGGGTGGAGACCTGAGGGCAGGAAGGAGCCCTCTGTGAAAGGGAGGAAGCAGATGCAGCCAACGGTTATTCTGCCATGCCCACATCCTCTTACCCCTCGCTCTTCCTGGCAGTGCCAGCATCCTTGACGCTTCCCCAGGGCTTTCTCAGGTCACTGGAGCCCACTCAGGCTGCACATGAGGCAGGTGAGAAGTGCCGGGTAGTTGACACCACCCGGAAGCAGCCTTGACCAATGACTGTTTATTGGATGCATACCCGGCCTCCTCGTCCCTCCAGGGGGACAGTTCAGATGCATGCTCAGGAGGACAAAGTACCTGCTCCTCCTTCACCTCGCATGCCCAGCTCTCAGCCCAGGGCCTGGCACACAGAGGGTGCATAATGAAATGTGCAAAATGAGTGGGCAGTTCTGGGTCTGCTCCTTGGCCCCTTGTGGGTGTTTCCTAATGGGTAAAATCAGAAAATGGGATAAGAAGGAGGGACATTGAGACACTCTGAGAAGAATGCTGTCTAATGTCTCCTGGAGTTTCTCAGTGCCCCCTAGAATAACCTTGAGAATGCACCCGTGGTGGCTTCCTTCCCTTCTAGCTCATTCTGCCAGCTTTCTGGGACCCCTTCTCACATAAACCCCTTGCTCCCAAATCCTTGTTTGAAGGTCTACTCTTCATTCCGCCCTTCTAGGTTCTTGGCTGGGGCCCCTGTAGCAAAAGATGAATTCACAAGACAAAAGGATACAAGTCTAGTTCGTGTATGTTTTAGGCGACACGGGAGATTCTATAAGGAAATGAAGACCCACAGAAGTGGTTCGAGCTGAGTGTTTTTTGCTGGGTTGGATGAAGGATGGGGAGTCACACCTCAGATAGAAGGGTCTGAGCTAAGGGCAGTAAGCTGGGGACACTCAGCAGGGTGGTTTGTTCAGATCCCCGGAAGTGAAGATGCTTCCTTCCTCCAGGTGCAGAGAGGGAACCTCTCACGTGAAGGTCTTGTGACCTGCTTCAGGGAAAGGTCAGAGAGTCCTTCCTGCACCTGCCATTTCTCAAATTCCATCTGCTTAAAATATTCAATATACCAAGGTGCCATATTTGAGGTGGCGTGTCCTGAACCCCCTCCCCATGGAATGCGGCCATCCCAGAGGGCAGCTGTGACTTCCTTGGAGGTCCGGGTGAATCATAGCGAGGCTTCAACCACTCTGTCCACACACATGCTGTATCTTCCATTTCCGGAAGCACCCCGAGGCCCTTGTCCCACTCGATCTGCTCAGGAAGTGATGAGGAGCACCGGACAGATTTCACTGGCCTTAATTCACTGGTGCAGGGAATCTAGACTCGAGGGGCTCAGTGTACTCCTGCCCCTGATCTGCCATTGCAGGTCCCTCCAACTCCTTGGCCAACCCTCTTTGCCAACAAGATCCTACTTGTCCTTTCAAGTTCAACTTAAATGTTGCTTCCTCTAGGAAGTCAACCCTGACTGCTCAAGCTCACAGCCTGGTGCTGTGTCTTCAGAGTCTGGGCTGCCCCACCTCCATTAGACAGGAAGCCCCATGAGGACAGGGACTAGGTCTGATGTTTTCACCACCATCCTCTCCCCAACTCCCAGTACAGCACCCCAACCCTGGGCACGTGGTAGATGATTCGTAAATATCTGTGAAGTGAATGAGTTGGTGGTGAACATGGTGGTGGAGTGCTTTCATTGCAACACTTGCTGCTGCTGGCGGATGAACGAGCCACCTTAGGAAAGGAACATCCAGTCCCCCATTCCTTCCCCCAACACTCACATCATTCATTCGTCACAAAAGAATTGAGTAGTTGCCATATATTAGGGACAATGATGGAGATAGAGTGGTGAACAAGACATAATCAGACCTGCTCTCGGGAAGTTTCTGATCTAGTGGGTGAGGAGAGACACAATACAAAAATGCCTTTAAAATAATAAGGAAAAATAGTTACAATGTGTGATGAGTGTGGTGAAGGGAATAAGGTACAACTGTCTCCCGGGATCCGTGGGGGGATTGGTTCCAGGACATGCCCAAGCAGATACCACAATCCTAGGATTCTCAAGTCCCACATATAAAATGGCACGGTATTTGCACATCACCTACACACATCCACCTGGATGCTTTAAAGCATCTCTAGATTACTTATAATACTTACTATCATGTAAATGCTAGGTAAATCATTTTTATACTATATGTTTATTTGTATTATTTATATCGTTGCATTATTATTTTTTTCTCTGAATATTTTTGGTCCACGGTTGGTTGGATCTGCAGATTCTGAACTCATGGATGTGGAAGGCCGACTGCAATGTGATAAAGAGCAGTGACAATAATGGGTTGAGGGCATTGCACAGCTTGGAATCTAGAGACATCTGAGCAGAGATATGTAGTATAAGAAGCCAGCCAGGCAAGGTTGGGGCTTGGGAGGGCACTCCAGGTAGACGCCATGGCAAGTGCAAAGATCCTGGGGTGAGAAAGAGCTTGGTGTGATCTGGAAGCTGCCAGGGGGCCATTGCTGCCAGAGCACAGGGAACGGGGAGGTCAGCTCACGTTCATTCTCCACGCCCTGGAAGCCACTGAAGGTTGTGGCATGCTGTGATATGTGGTTTGTCAAGTTCACCTTAGTTCCTGGGTAGAGAGGGTTGGTTGGAGGTGCCAGGGAAGGAAGACAAAGCTGTCCACAGAGGAGCCTAGAATCTGATCTCCAGGTATAAAATATTTAATATACCAAGGTGCCATATTTGAGATAGCATGTCCTGAACCCCTTCCCCATGGAATACGGCCATCCCAGAGGGCAGCTGTGACCTCCTTGGAGGTCCGGGTGAATCACAACGAGGCTTCAACCACTCCGCCCACACACATGCTGTGTCTTCCATTTCCTAAAGCATCCTGAGGCTTCAGGAACAATCATCATCCCCCAAAGCCACAGGTGGTGGGGAACAGCCCGGCGGGGTGGGGTGGGGCTGGAGGCCATGTAGAGAAAGCCAGTGCTGGGCTGCACCTTTTGATGCATGTTTATCAGGAGGGAGACGCGGGAGAGCTGGAGTAAATGGAAAAAAGAGGTTGAGAATGCAGGGCGCTGGAAGAAATGCCACTTGCTTTATTACTCTGAGGTGCATCGGTTCACATACACACTCAACAGTGCACAGTGAGCGTTCGCTGGTTTGAGGCACAGAGCTACGGTGCACAAAGGTGGCTAAAATCAGCCCCTGCCTCTTTGGAACTTAAAGCCTGTTCCCCTGCGTTCACGCCTGTTGGCCTATAAGCTCCTCCAAGGCTCGGCTACATCTTCTTCATCTCAGTAATCCCAGGACCTACTTGGCATTTAGAAAGGAACAATAAATATTTGTGGAATGAAAAGAGGGAAAGGGGAGATAAAACACGGAGATAAATAGCGAACAATTCAAGTAATAAAGTGATAGCTGTCATAGAGAAGATTCAGATATAACCCAATGATGAATCAGAGATGCAGAGACTGGGGAAACCAGGGTGATGCTGGCATTTGAAGTGGTTCTAGAGGCGTCAGTGGGTTTTAGACAAAGAGGAGCTGGGAGCTGATTATCTGGTTGGAGGGTCCCGTGTGTGCAAAGATATGGCAAGAGGAAACCGCCCAAGTAGTGGCAAGACCACTCCACAGGCAGACAACAGTTTCTAAGCAGAAGCCCTCTGGAATCTGTTCAAACGAAAAAAAATAAGGGATTGATTTTTAAATAGGCACATTAACTGTCTGGTGCAAAGAGCAGAAGGGTTTGTTTCCCTTTGAAAAATTAAATGATCCTTCTACAATCTATTCACGTGGAGACCAAAACTCTTTTTTTACAGTTGATACAAAGAAAAGTGCCATCCGACCGTCATTGGTTTCAAAGTCTGAATTCTCCAGTTCCCTTCTCCCTCTGTATATTTTCACGAACCAAACGTCTTTTTTCTCTAAAATATACCTAACAGGTGCTGCTTGCCACACGAAGTGGTCATTCATTTATTGATTCATTTGACCACTCAGCAAACACATGTTGCCTACGTACTGCATGCTGGGCTTGTGCCAGGCACTGAGCAACAACAAACACAGGCCCTGCCCTTATGAAACTAACTCTCCAAGAATATCCTCAATTCCTGACCTGCTGGAAGCACATTCCTCTCACTCCCACCCAGAATTCATCCAGGAGTGTGAATGAGAAAGAGTGGCATTGTTTATTTTATTGTTTTTAACAGATTATGCCTCTTAGTATTAGAATTGAAAGCCCCTGGCTTTCAACCCCAAGTGGGAACCTGGTCCCCATCTCCAAACCAGGGATGATTTTAGAAGACAGAGTTGCGGGTCTCCTCCCAGCCACTAGGGGAGTGCTCAGCAGCCTTCAGCAGCCCGAAATTACACATCAGCTGGCCAGTGGCTCATGCCTGTAATCTCAGTACTTTGGGAGGCTGAGATGGGAGGATCACTTGAGCTCAGGAGTTCAAAACCAGACTGGGCAACATAGTGAGACTTCTTCTCTAAAATAATAAATAAATATAAAGTTACATATCAACTGAGCAACAAGTCACCCACTGGTGGTGTCTATACCACAGGCCAGCTCACTGACCACCTGCATCAGGATCACCTTGGAAGCTGCTTTAAAATACCAATTCCTGGGCTCCACCAAGACAGAATTTGATTCAAGCCCAGAGCAAGACCCAGGGAATCTGGAATTCATTTGCTAAAAAGGCCTCCAGGTTAAGATACGGGCAGTGCGATTTGGAAAGTCCGCTTCACACAATCCCAACCTCCTGCTCCGATGTGCACACTGGGGTCAAAGAATTCAATGGCAGGCACCAAGGCATAGATAATTCTAATTTTTGGTGGCCCCCATCCGCCAACAGGCGATTATTCTAACTCCCCTACAGCCAGACCACTTTTAATTGAAGATGATGAAATAGGCAGGGCAGTCAGTGACCTCAGAGTCCATTCCCTGAGGCCTGAGTGACCTCACAGGCACCAGCCAACCCCGGAACTTGGGCTGCCCCCATGCCTGGGCTGCCAGTCATTAGCAGAGCAATAACAGCTGGCATGTGCGGTGCACCCATTGGCCAGGCCCTGGGCTAAACTCCTCAGGAAGTGAGGCCTCGCTTGCAGGCCAAAGGGAATGCCAGGAGCAAGATGCTCTTTCTATAGCTCCCTGGCTATGGCACTTTCCCCAGAGATACAGTGTGCCCGTGCTTTCCAGCTAGAAGTTCTACTGGACCCAATCCCAGGCCTCCCACCTCCAGAGCTCTAATTAAGAAAGGCACCCCCCTTTGTCAGGTCCCGGAGCAACGCTCTGCCCAGACTGCAGGAATCTGCTTCCAGCCTTCCTCCCTGGTTCTCATCTCTCTGACTGGGATCCTCCCTGCTTCATCTCTGGATCCTCCGTGCTCAGCCCAGCTCCTGGGATAGATGCCCAGGGCCTCCGTAAAGATCTATCGAATCAATGGGCTGATGGGTTGTATTCCAATGTGGAATTATCATTTCAAACAGTCAGCAAAACTCTTTCCCAACCCGTCATCTGGTTCAATCCGTGGAGCGCAGATCTCAGACTCGTTGAATTCTGTTATTCAGATGCTGACATGGAAGAACAGAGAGGTATGGTCACTCATCAAAGGTCACACAGCTTGTGCAGGGGGAAGCCTGGGTAACGCCCAAGCTGTGGCATTCCATGGACCACTGGAGCCAGGTCCACTCATTGGGCCCCTGGGCCATGGAGCATGGAGAGCAGGTCATCTAACAAACAGTATTTTTTTTTGTCAGAGTCTTGCTCTGTCGCCCAGGCTGGAGTGCACTGGCGTGATCTTGGCTCACTGCAACCTCTGCCTCCCAGGTTTAAGAGATTCTCCTGCCTCAGCCTCCCAAGTAGCTGGGATTATAGGCACCCACCACCACCCCTGGCTAATTTTTTGTATTTTTAGCAGAGACAGGGTTTCACCATGTTGATCAAACTGATCTTGAACTCCTGACCTCAAGTGATGCACCTGCCTTGGCCTCCAAAGTGCTGGAATTACAGGCATGAGCCACTGTGCCCAGCCCCAACAAACAGTAATTGATACCCACCCTGTGCCAGGTCACTTAGTAAGGGAGACTGGCACATGACCTTGTATCTCCACCCCTACACACACACTTGTGTGTGTACAGAGGATCTACCTGGGATGCTTGGACCCTCCAAGTGGGAAGTTGCCAGCATCAGTCATCACCTGTGGCAGTCCCAGGACCCTGGATGCCACAGCCAGGGAGATTGAGTGATGCCCACTCCTGGCTCTGGGAGAGGGACCTGGGAAATCAGTGCCCTGCATCTTCTCTGCTGTCTTGGCTGGTAGCATCAATTCCATTGACTAGTGGAGAAATCTGTTTAACCTAATGTCCTTCAGATGCTCTGCCTCAGTCCCCATTGACCTGGGCACGCTCCCCATCTTCCCCTGCCCTGCCACCTTCTCTCTGCCTCCCCTATCCCGGCATTGACCCCTCAGGTTCCCACTTCTTCTCTCCTTCTCCAGGGGCTGCCTGGCCTTCTCTGCCTTTTCAAAGCCCAGTGGTGCTCCAGGCCCAGCTCCAATGCTCGGCTTGATGCAGCAGTCCTCCCTGACCCTCTCCCCAGCGGCAGAATCGATCCTGCCTGCTGCGCCCAGGGAGTGCCCCGTGCTTTCCACTTTAGCCTTCTCCTGCTGGCTCCCACCTGTCCACTCGCACATCTGCTGTCCCCACCAAGGCCATGAGCAGCCCAGGCAGGGCAGGGCTGGGCTGATTCCTCTCCTTGGCCCCTCCCTCCTGCACAGGTGCAAGGTCCGCAGAGGACTGGCACCACCTCCCTAACTCACTCCACCTCCTGTCACTGAGGGTGGACACTCTTCTCCTCTTGTTCCTTGACTTTCAGTCTTTGATTTTCATTTTTAGAGTGATATTCTTCTTTCCTTTCTCTCTCCCCTTTCCAATAGCCCACTTCCTATTGGGGTGCCCTTTTCCTGCCATCCTGTGCACACAGGCATGCACGGTGCTTTCATTCCCTCTCTCCCCATGCATTCTTGCATCTCTTGGCTAGGAGTCCCTCTGTGGTCCCCAGATCTCCCCTGCAGCACAGACTCCAGACCTTCATGCCCCTGAGGCCCCTGGAGCTTCAAGGAGGCTCCCATTTCCAATTTAGAAGGAGGGTCAGGGGTATTTCTCCTCGGTTGAGTCTTGGGTTAGTGAAGAGATTTGAGGCAGGGAACTGAGATGACCCCTGTTGCATTCACAGCTGCCACTGAGTCTTCTACCCACCTTCCTCTACTCTCTGTTTGACCTCAGACCCAAAAGGAGGCCACTGGAACTCCCAGAACACACCCTTCTGTCCCCAGCCTAGCTCCCCAGGGAGGGAAGCACTTGCAAAGTTGTCTGCTGCCCTCTGGTGATGCACTAGGGTATTGCAACTTGGGGGCCGGGGGTTGGGGGGGGGGCTCTTGCCTGGGGCCCCCAATCCCCAAGGGTGGGTCTTGTCTCTCAAGGCTAGGGACCCTCCCTTCTTCATCTCTAGGTTCTCAGTGCTGAGCACAGGGTCTCAGGAAAGGCTTGTTAAATTAATATGCTGACAGGTTATCCAAATATGGAATTATGACTTCAGCAAAACTCTTCCCCATCCATTGTTTGATTAAACCCTAGCAACCATCCTGTGCAGTGCAGATCTCAGATCCTATTTAGGGGGCTCATATGCAGCCCAGAGAAGAGAAGCAACTTGCCCAAGAGCTGAGAGAGCTCCCCTTCAAGGCAGAATTATCCTCCCCCGGCAGCCTCCCCAGCTGAGGAGGCTGAGTCCTATGCTGATGGAATGGGGTGGGGGCAATGGGGTCACCTGCTCCCCCCTCTGGGTAGTGGCTTGCTTTGATCAGGAGCCTTCCAGAGACCGCATCTTCACCCAGAGTCAACCATCAGGAATTGCAGCCCAGTGCCAGGAAGCACCCCGGGCGGAGTGGTGGGGAGTTAGTTCCAACGTCGAATGCACCTTGACATGTTTCAAGCACCTCCAGTAAGGGCTTGCCTTAGTTATTCATTTGTCCTTTTAGAAGTGTTTGTTTGTTAACTGTAGACATCTGGAGACAGAGATGAGCAGGACAGGTAAGTTCCCTGTCCCCACGGAGGTGACATTCCCAGGGCTATGCTAGCAACACAGAGAGAGGTGGGGAGGTGGTGGGGCTCTGCCAGGAAGAGGTCAGATATCGGGGGGGCTCTTTCTCTACTTCCTGGATGGTGAGCAAGATGATGCAGCCACTCAAAGACCAGGGAATGACCGTTCTGGCAGAGGGAAGGCAAGGACCTGAGACAGGAGCACGCTCAATATGTCAACAAAGAACATAAAAATGTCCAGAGGGACTGATGGAGTTGGTGAGCCTTGCAAAGAATGCAGAAGATGAGGCCAGGCCTCATGGAGCAGTCTTGTGGAACTTGACTATAAAATGCAGATTCTCAGTGGGGCTGGGACAGGGCCCCAGAGTCTGCATTTCCAATGTCCTCCTAGATAAGGCTGCTGCTGCTGCTCTATGGCCCACTCAGAGATGCCAGAAACCTCCCAGTGCCCAGGTCAAACACCTTGCCCTTGAAATCAGAACCTCAGCAAGGGTGAGGGACACAGGCATCCACGTATTAGATCATCCAATCTGCAGGTGAGTTTGAGGACCACTGTTATAGAACATCCTTGGTCATTAGAGAGAATTTGAATTGTATTCTGAGTGATGAAGAGTCACTGAAATTGACCTCGGTTTGAGTTTTACACTGCTAAATGATGAAGCACGGAGATCGGGGTGGGGTGTGATGAAACTGGACAGATGGAGGCGGAGAGAAGAGATGGGGATGAATTAGGAAGCAGACCTGGCAGCACTCGCTGATGGGCTGGAACGGGGACACCAGAAAGTGAGAGAGAAGTTAAAGGTGGCCCCTAGGGCCATAGCCATTGCATTTGGGAGGAGAGGGGCTCCTTCCTGAGAAGAGGAGACTGATGAAGACTAGCTCAGGCTGAGGGTGTAGGACAGAACTCACGAGTTCTGTTTGGATCAGGTTAGACATATCTGTTAGACGCCTGAGCACAGACTGCAAGTAGGTTGGTGGAAACACAGGGCGGGGGAGAAGTTGTGACCACAGATACAAATATGGGAGCCACCAACACACAGATGCCACTTAAAGCCACCATCCCCTCCAGACTCAGGACAGATCTGCTGGCAGTCTTCAGACATCACCCAGGCCAACCCTCTCATTCTCCACCTGAGAAACCGAGGCCCAGAGACTGTGGATGACTTCCGTAAGGTCACACAGCAAGCCAGCCGCAGAATCAAAAGTCAACTTCTGACTCCTAAAGGAGAACTGTTTCCATTCCATAGTGCTCAATGCAGCTTTCTCCTGACCTGCAGCCTGCTGGGCAGAATTGCTGATATGGCAAATCATTTCTATGTCTGCAGTCAGGAAACCAGAGCTGTTGGAAATTATCTACACACACACACACACACACACACACACACACACACACGCATTATCCTTTTCCTTCTAAGTAAAAAATCAGTAACCAGGCTGTCAGCTTTATTACTAATTATGCAAGTGCTTTATTGCTGGTATTTAAAAAAATTGAAGGCTAAAAATGTCCGGGAAAGACCTAATTTAGTAAACAGTTCAGAATAAAGTATTTGTTGCCGTGGTATTTCTTCACATTAGAATTTGCTCCGGGTGCGTCAAACCCTCTTTAATATATTATTGCAGTCTAATAAAATTCCCGGTTCTGGGAGAATCTTTGCCTTGGAAGATAATCGTGTTTCAGGGAGTGATGGTTAGGTGGGATTGAGGGTGATTGGCAAGGTCTGGTGAGTCTGAAGTTCCTGGGAAAGTAAGGCTGAGAGAGGGCAGAAGATGAGTGGTTAAGAGACTTGCCTGAGGTCACTCTTGAGGTCACAGTAAGCACTCAATAAGAGATAGGGAAGGGGATGGATGGATGGAATGATGGATGGATGGATGGATGGATAATGGATGGATGGATGGATGGACAATGGATGGGTGTATGGATGGTGGATGGATGAATGGATAGATGGATGGATGGATGCATGGTTGGGAAATGGAAGGATGGATGATGGATGGATGGATAATGGATGGATAGATGATGGATGGATGATGAATGGATGTATGGATGGATGGATTATGGATGGATACACGCATGCATGGATGATGGATGGATGGATGGATGAGCTTTCAGATGAATCATCAGGTTGTTGCAGACCTAGGAAAAGAAGTCATCTAAAACTTGCCATTGATAGAAATGACAGAGATAAAAGTTGGTGGACCATTGGGCCATTTGTACAAAATAGGTACTATCGCCTCTATTTGCAAATAACAGACTTCAACTGAGATAATGAAGCAGCATTGCACAAAACTGCAGGGTAGGGAAGCCTTCCTCATTTTACAAAAAGGAAGGAGAGGATCGGAGACATTGAGTGACTTGCTTGAGGTCACATATCCCAATAGCGATGGAGCTAAGCCAGGGGCCAGCCTTCCTCGTGTCTACCTAACAGCTATCGTTTTCTTTCCAGCTCACAACTTAGGTCCTTTCTCTGTGCATCATGGCTTCTCGCCACCTGGGTTTTTCTACACCCACCCAGCAGCCAGAGTGAGCTTTCTAAAGTGAAATCAGATCATGACACCTGCTGCTTGAAGCCCTCCATGGGCTTCCCACTCACTTGGGATAGAACCCAGTCTCCCATCAGACCTAGGAGACCCTGTATGCTTGGCTCCATCCACCTGGCCAGCCTCATCTCCTACCCTCTCCCTCTCCAGCTTCCTAAACATCAGCTTCCGGACACCTTGGCCTTCTCGCCAAGCTTGTTCTTACCTCAGGACATTTACCCATGCTTTTTCTCTGCCGTGTCAGATAAAATGTCACCTCTGCAGAGATGCTTTCCCTGACTGCCTCACCTCCACCCAGAAGTTCCCACCCCCATGCCCCATCATTCTTAACCCATTGATCCGATTGGTTTGCTTGTTTTTCAAAGTATTGATTACTACCCAGTAAGATTCATGTATTTATCTAAATATACATTTTCCTTTTTCCCTCTCATATCAAGCACCCTGAGGATGAAAACTTGGTCCCCCTGCCCCTCCTCAGAATGGCACCAGGCAGCCCCTCCCTAGCCAGGGGCCAGTGCAGATTTCTTATACGATAAGCGAATTCCTGGTCAGAGGGCCTGGCTGTTGGGCCATCAGAAGGCACTGGGCAGAGAGGCCTGGGTTATAGTCCTGATCCTGTGACACAGCAATAGGGTGAGTTGACCAGTCACACAATGTATCTGAGCCTCAGCTTCCTTTTTGTCCAATGTACAAATGGGAGGGGGTGCTGGATGACAGGAAGCCCCCTCAGCTTCACTTATCAGCCCCTTCCTTGGTGCATGATTGAGGGAAACAGGCAATAGACCAGACCCCAGGGTGACCGGGCTCCAGGCACAGCCAGGACTGGAACTGGGAACCTGCAACCTGCCAGGAACCCAATCAGGCAACTTGTTCTGCGTATTGGCATTTGGATTCTCAGGGGAGTGGCCTGCCCTCTCAATGGCATTTCTTTGTGAGCTGTGCTGACACTCCTAGTTATTATTTGGAGAGGTTTGGGGAGGCTCAGTTAATTGATGACATATTTCCTTCCTTGACAGGGCATTTGTTTGGCCATGTCTTGTTTTTTTCCACCTGCTTGGTTAATGTTCCTGGGCATGTTGAGTATTTTGTGGGGACCATGGGACTAAGTCCAGTCATAGCTCTCCCTCCTCCTCCCCAACCCTGCCAGGGACTTTCGAACACTTTAATTTAACTTCCCTGGACCTCTGCTTCCCCCGTGAGAGTGATGATAGAGCAAGAGCCCTAAGATCTGAGGACTAATAATAACAGTTCTCACAGCAATGTTTATCAAGTTCTTAATGTGTGCCCTGCCCTGCTCTAAGCACTTCACATGCATCGACTCATCTATCCTCACAATGTTACAACGAAGCAGGTCCTGTTATAATCTCTATTTGTAGATGAAAAGATGGAGCTCAGAGAGGTTAAGTGACTTGCCCAAGCTCACACAGCGGGCAAGCAGCTGAGCCAGGATTCAAACCCGCCTTCTGGGTGAAAACTCAGCAACAGGGCACAGGCTGTCCACCACTGCCCTATGAGTGCTCCAGCAGGCTTGGGAAAAGGAGATGCGCAATCCCCATCACCCTTGGCCACGTGCAGGCAGACAGGCAGCTGTGGTCAGCCTCTGCCAGGAGCTATCAGTGGTGACACTGGGCAGGACTCAGAGCTTCAGCTTCTTCATTGGTAAAAGGAATCACAACTCTGACCCTCAAGCTGCGGTGAGGGCTGTAGTGGCTCTCATCTTCAGGATGCCTAAGCCAGCATCTCACGCACAGTGCATGAAGTAAAGGAGGGCTCGACCCCGGGCCCTTGCTCGTGCTGTGCTTCAGAGCTTACACATTTATTCTCCTGAATGGAACAAATGTCACATTATAGAATGCAATCGTGATCTTAAGGAGAGGTTGTCGCATCATAGATGACCCTCTCAACGGCCCCTAAAGGAACACCCTACTCCCTTGGGTTACCTCATGAGCCTCTCTTTTCCACGATTTGGCGAATGTTCCCTTCCTCCTACTAGTCTGTGGCTCCTGGAGGGAGAGGCCATGTCCACATCTCCCTCCTCACTGCCAGACGCTCACCCAAGGTCCCGCAGAGCTCAGCACAAAGAGGTGAGGAGGGAACAGAAGAATTAATGAGGGATCTGGCCTCTCCCTCTGCTTTTTGGGACATGGCTCCTCTCCCTGGCCAGCCTTCCTAAGTGCAGGTCCGGCCCTATCCACCTTCTGGCCTGGAGACATCACTGGACATCCTGTTCATTTCTTCATTCAGCAAACACATGGTGAGCACCTCTGATGCACCAGAGGCCAAGTGCAGTGGGATGATTGGGTCATAGAAAAAACCAGACCCCCTCCACACACACACAAGAAGAATTTCTGCTTGCAGAGCACCTGTACGGTTTAAATATTTTACATGGATTCTCTCTTTGAGTTCCACAACACCCCTTGAGGCAGCTCGTGCCCCATGTCCCATTTTGAAAGATTAAAAAACTGACTCCCAGGCAGACATGTAAGGAGGCAGTTATAGTACAGTGTGCAGAGCCCCAGGATGGGCTGTGGGAGCCAAAGGTATGTGTGTTCCATGCTCGGGCCTCCCCCACTTCCTACCTCCCCCAGAAGACTCAGATAAGGAGCAGGAGCCCCCTTTTCTGGCTTGACCTGAGTGTGGTGGGAAGGCAGGGGGATGGCCTTGCTGACCTGTGAGACCTGTGGGCCCGGCAGAGTCCGAGTCCATGCCCAGGACCCATGCAGCCTGCAGATGAGACCCTGGATTTTAAGGTGGGCATCAGGCTAGATCAGGGCAGCAGGGCTTGGCAAGCCCAGGCCAGGGCACTCACAGGTGCAGCCTGGAGCTGCTGGGAAGTGGGGGCTACTTGGCACCTGGTGGCACCAGGTCCCCATATTCGCATTGCTACCTCCGAGGGACTGCAGCCCTGCCTCAGAGCTCTACCAGCTGGGTGAGAGCCCCTCACTGCATACCCCCATACTCTCCACCCCCAGCTTCCCCGAGCAGAGCCACTGAGAAAGAGGAGGAGGTACCTGCAGGGAGTTTGTCTGTGGGCCTGATGCCCTCAAACGGCTTCCAATTGGAAATGTCACTGTCCTTGCCCTTAGGGAAATGAAACAAAATATAAAGGGGTAGTTCATCTCTGTAGCCACCCTAGGGGCAATGATGCCACCGTTTGCTAATAATAACACACTCTCGGGTCTAGGGCTAACTGTGTGCCAAGCCAAGTGCACTTACCTGTGAGAACTCAGCCACGGAGGGGATGGCACTGTCAGCCCCATTTCACAGATGGGAAACCTGAGGCACCAAAAGGTTCAATGCCCTCCCCCAGGTTAGGCACCTGGTAAGGGGCCGAGCCAGGATTTGAACCCAGGCAGTCAGGTTAGGGTACCAAGCCTTCCCCAGTAGACCACACCCCCTCCTTTCCCTGTTGGCCTGTAAGTTCATTTCAGGGGATCCCCCATGTCTGCCCTTTCACAGTGTGGGACCTTGGGCAGATCAGTTGGCCTCTCTGAGCCCCTGCACCGCATTTTCCATGACAGGGAGCTCAGTCCTCCGCACCCTCGGTGACCCTTCTCTCCACCGCCTTAAGCTGCTGTTGAGGGCCGGCCTCCTTTTGCCTCTGCCCTCTGCCAGTGCGGGAGGCAGCAGTCAGCAGGGAGGAGCTGCGGTCTGATGGAGGAAATACCGGGGTGCCCTGGGAGGGTTGGAACTGCTGGAAACAGAGCAGGCCCGGCAGAGTGAGCTGATTAAGAGAGGCTGGCAGGGGAGGGAGAGAGTCTGAACTGAGTCTCCACACCATTAGCTCTCCCGCTCTGTTTCTCCCCCACCTACCCAGGCTGTGATGCCAGCCGACGAGGCCCTGGGGTGTGATGGAGGCCCTGCCAGCTGCTCTAGCTGCTGATGGACCAAGGGGTCTCTGGACTTGTCATAAGCTCCCTTTACACACCACTAAAGGTCCCCAGTCCTGCCTGTGGCTGCATGTGCCTCCTCCTCTGCTCAACACCCTGCCATCCCCAGCCTCATGAAGGCCGACAGAACCAACAGATGCCTTGGTGAGGCCTTCAAGGCTCTCCACTGTGGAATGCCTACCAATTTCTTTTCATTTTACGTTAAAGTATAACATACACACAGTTAAGGGCTTTATAAAGGAGTTGATATCCATGCACACACAGCTGCCCAGGTCAAGATAAACATTCTCAGCACCTCATGAAGTTTCTTTCCACCAAGAGAGAGGTGCTATCCTGACTTTTGTATGAACTGAGACTAGTTTTTCTTTAAGTCTAACTTAGACTATTAGAATGTCGGGGAGATTTCTCTATGTGGTTGCTCGTAGCAGTGGTTTGTTCTTTTTCATTGCTATGTAGTACTCCATTGCATGGACCTTGTTAGTTTATTTAACTATTCTCCTGTGGAGGGGCATTGGAGCTGTTGCTTCCAGTTTTTGAGCCATGACATGTAAAACTGCTTTGAACATAAGCATCCTCTTTTCTTGGATGTATCCCTGAGAGAGGACATGTGGGGTGCAGGGAAGGCAAATGTTCATCTTTCAGAGATGCTGCCTGTGCTTGTTTGCCAAGGCTGCTGTAACAAAATGCCGCAGACTGGGAGACTTAAAACAACAGAACTGTATTCTCTCACAGTTCTCAAGGCTAGAAGTCTGAAATCAAGGTGTTGGCACGGCCACACTGCCTCTGAACGCTCCAAGGAAAAGTCATGCCTTGCCTCTCCTCACTTCTGGTGGTTGCCAGCAGTCCTTGGCATTCGTTGGCTTATAGACGCATCACCCCAAACTCCACCTCCATGATCACATGGCATTCTCCTGCTGTGTGTCTGTCTCTCTGTCCAGATTTCCTTCTTAGAAAGACACAGTCACTGGATTAGGGCCCACGCAACCCCAGCCTGACTTTATCTTAACTTGATTACATCTGCAAAGACCCTATTTCCAAATCAGGTTATATCCACAAGTCTCAGGGGTTAGGATTCAACAGATCTTTCGGGAAGGGGGAGTGCAATGCATCCCACAACACCGCCTACCAGTTGCAAAGCACGTGTACACATTCCCATCCCTGCCAGCAGGATATGAGCGCTCCAGGTGCCCCACATCCTGTGTGTCCCCCTTCTTGACCCAGCTGCAAGGATGATTCCCTATTTCTGAAAGTGTTCATCATGCCTCTCCCCATCCAGACTTTGCAGGAGCAGCACCCACCACCTCTGCCTGGCAAATCCCTCCCCATCCATAAGACTAATCCCTGTCCCCAGGAACCTCCCCCAGCACATCTGCCCTGGCCAAGTTCAGCGGGCCCTCCCTCTGCTTCCTCTCTGCACTTTGGTCATTCTGGACAGACTCCACTGTCATTCTGTGTCAGGGAAGACTGCAGCCTCTGGAGTGGCGGAGCTGGTCTTTGAACCCACGTGAACAAGTAAGTGTCTTCACCTCTCTGTCATCCATTTCTTCACCTGGATTGTTCCAGGAGGAATCCCAGTGTCCACCTGGCTCCTGTATTAGTCTGTTCTCACGCTGCTAATAAAGATGTCCCCGAGACTGGGTAATTTATAAAGAAAAAGAGATTTAATGGACTCACAGTTCCACATGACCCAGGAGGCCTCACAATCATAGTGGAAGACGAAAGGCATGTCTTACATGGCGGCAGACAAGAGAGAATGAGAACCAAGTGAAAGAGGTTTCCCCTTATAAAAACATTGGATCTTGTGAGACTTATTCTCTGCCACGAGAACAGCATGGGAAAAATCGCCTCCATGATTCAATTATCTCCCACCAGGCCCCTCCCACAACACATGGGAATTACGGGAACCACAATTCAAGATGAAATCCATGTGAGGACACAGCCAAACAATATCAGCTCCCTCCTCTGGTCTCTCTGGGTCTCTGCTCAGGTGTCACCTCCCCAGAGAGGCCTTCCCTGACCATCTTCTCCAAAATGTCACCCCATCACCAGGTTCACCTTCCTTCTGCTTCTCTGTAGCTTGTATCTCTGCCTAGGGGTGAGCAGGGCATCCTCATTTGTTTGCCCATCTCTTGTCTCCCTCTCGCACTAGAAATCAAGTTTCCTGTTGTCTCCTGATCACAGCTCCATCTTGAGCACCTGGAAGGTTGCCTGAGGCAGTCAATACATATCTGTTGAATGAATGAATTAAATGAATCTGCAAAATGAAAACAAAAATAGCATCTACTTGCTGGAGCAGCGGTAATTGTCAGGAGATTCACTGAGACAGGTTGTGCTCAGTTAGGTTTTATCCCAGTAGGAACTCGGTCAGTGTTAACTGTTGTGTTAGCTTTTTATTGCTTCTGTCGCAAATCGCCGCCAACTTAGTGGCTTAAAATAACACAAATTTAGTATCTTCCAGTTCTGGATGTCACAAATTCAAAATGAGTCTCACTGGGCTAAAATCCAAGTGTTGATCGGGCTAAGTTCCTTCTGGAGGCTCCAGGGCCAGTCTACTTCCTTACCTTTGCAGCTTCTGGAGCCCACCCGCATACCTTGGCTTGTGGCCTCTTTCAGCAACGGCATCGCTCCGGCCTCCACTGCCATTATCACATCCCCTCCAACTCCAACCCTCCTGTCTCCCTCCAATAAGGACATTTATAATTATATTAGATCCATATGGATAATCCAAGATAATCTTCCCTATCTCAAAATCCTTAATCACACCTGCAAAGTCCCTTCTGCCACTAAGGAAACATTGACAGGTTCCAGGGATTTGAACATGGGCATCTTTGAGGCAGGAGGGTGCATTACTTACTACAGCTGTGGTTATCACTGTGACGATCATTCACCATGTCCAAGTTTGCCTCCTCTGTTGGACAGCGACCTTGTTGCAGCACGGACCCTCTTCTTTCTTTCTGTGTCTCCAGTTCCCTCTTCAGCGTCTGGCATGCAGTAGAGGCTCAGGAATGTGGCCTGAGCTCCTGAAGGGCAAGAGCCCCGTGTTACTCATCCCTGTTCCCCCTCCGTCCAGGGCTGATCCTGGCCCCGAACATTTGTTGGACTGAGCAGACCCGCGGGTACCATGCAGGATCGGTGAGGACAGAGCCCCGGCAGAGGGACAGGGAGGACCTCTGGGTGGAAGGTGAGGGAGGGGAAGAAGCTCAGGGAGTCTCGGGCTTCAAATGAGAGAACTTGCCCTTGCCTCACCTCAGGTGGGTCCCTCCCAGGGCACCACTCATGGAACTGGGTCTCTGCTGTGGATAATAAAGCTAAAACGTAAGGAACACTTCAGACAAGAGTGAGATGGGTCAGCCACCTGGAGCCAGGCTCCTAGCCTCTCCCAGTTCTGCCACTTCCTGGCTGTGGAACCCTAGGCAAGTCACTCATCTCTCCATGCCTTGGTTTCCCCATCTCTAAAATGGAGATGATGACCATCGTAGCTACCTTGCAGAGTGCTCGTGAGGCTTATATTAGTTAATAAAGCTCTTAGAACTGGCACCAGGTATGCAGGATAGGGGGCTGGTAAGGACTATGTGCTAAGCACCCAATGTGGACTTTAGCCTCTGCCACATTCATTCAGTGAACGTTTTCTGAATACCTGCTCTGAGCCAGACATGGCGCTGGGCTCCAGGGAGACAGCAGTGGGCAATTCTGCCTCTGGCTACACAGGGCTCTCCATCACCACCTAGATAAGGATTAATATGGCTCCCATTTTTCAGATGAGAAAACTGAGGCCTAGACATGCCAAGTGCTTGCCTGAGGCCACATACTTAGAAAGCAGAGGAGCCAGTATTTAGAACTGGCCTGCACTCTGGGCCATGGTGCTCTCTCACCTTTCAGATTTGCAGTGCTGGGACCCAGAGCCCTGGAACTCTGCCCTGAATCTTTCTGGAAAACTTGGAAACAGTTTTGAAGCAGGGGTCTTTTCCTTTATTATGGCCGTCTCGGGAAGACATGAAAATTTGGCTCTGATCAAATTAGGCCCGTGTTGTGATATAACTTTGTATACCCACCATAAAGCTAATAAACTAATAAATTAGACAGAATGAAAATATCATTGGGCAAGGCTGCACACTGAAGCATTGCTGTAATTACTCTCACGACCGGGGCCAATTTCTCAAATTTCGCCTTGGCCAAGTTTCTCAGCTCACCGTGTCCCTAATAAGGCATAACTCACTCTATAAACATTAAATTGACTTATTTATTTTAAATTACAGTGGAACTGAAACCACCTTGATAAACCTATTCTCATGCATCTGCCTTCCTCATAAGCACAGCCCACTGATTTTTTTTTTAACAAAGAAAATATCTAGTCTGTCTCAGAACTCATTCTCCAACCCAGCCTAGCTGCCCCTTTCTTACCACGATTCCAGCTTAAGAGATTTGACTCACTCCCCTGAGGTTAGTGGGTCTCTTATGGATAAAGATGATTCACGCCTAATTAATAATAATAATGGTGCTACATTAATTGAATGGGTTTGACTGGTATCGTGGGCTGGGCCCTCTGCTACGGCCTCTACAGGAACTCATTTAAACCTCATAATAAGCCTGCAAGGAGTGCCCTCTCATGATCCTTGCTTTGCAGGTGAGGGAGCCAGGGATCGGAGAAGGCAAGTGACTTGCCTGAGACCACACAGAGTGACTTGCAGTGGAGCTGGGACACAGCCAGGGAGGTCTTGTGCCAAAGCCTTCGTCTTCACCACTGTGGTACCCGAGCTCTCAGAGAACTTGCACCAATGGCCGGCTGGGAGTTCAAGCTGCCATGAGACACATTTATTTCTTGAGCGGTGGGAGGGGCTCAAGCCAGGTTCGGGGGAGGGAGAGGGGAAGAGCTGGATGGGCAGATGATGTCCATACTCAGCAGCAGGTACCATGATGGGGACACTTGCTGGGGGCCCCAGGAGGCCACAGGTATCTTCCTGGCCCAGTTGATGGAGGCATAGGAGGGAAAGGGGTTTGGGAAGTTCATCGGAGATCATGATTGGTGCGTGAGTGGGGGATGACAAGAGGACAGTATCCCAGGCAGAGGGGAGAGCAGGGGCAAGGGCCAGGCAGTGCGTCCAGAGATCTGTGGCTGAAGTGAAGGGAGGAAAGTGTGGCGATGGGGTGGGGAGAGGAGAGGATATCAGCAGTGGAGAGCATTTCCACGGCCCATCCATGCTCTCCAGGGCAGGTCTCATTTGGCCACATGCAGATGATGCAACAGCAAGCTGAGAGTTTTCCTCCTCCTCCTGACCTCTGCTTTCATGTCCCTTCCTAGGTCAGCTTTTCCTGACTTTCTGGTACAGCTTAGTCAGATCTTTCTGTTCTCAGGTCTATCAGCACCCCAGATGCCTCTGAGAACTCCTCACACTATTAATTAAACATATATTTAGGTGGTTAGTTCCATCCCTGCCTGCAACACTAGAAAGTCAGCTCCATGAGGGCAGGAATCATGCTCATCTTGTTCACTGCTATTTTCCTAGTAATTACCCCATGTGCCATTGAGTGGTACATGCTAGACACTCAATGTAGAATTGTTGGATGGGTGGGTGGATGAATGGATGGATGGATGAATGGGTGTATGGGTAGATGGTGGATGGATGGATGGTAGGTGGATGACGGATTGGTAGATGGTAGGATGGATGGGTGGATGGGTAGAGGGATGGAGCATGGATAGATGATGGATGAGTAGACGGTGGATGGGTGGATGGTGGATAGGTGTGGATGGATAGATGGCTAGATGGGTGGATGGTAAGTGGGTGAACGAATAGCTGGAAAGATGAGAAGTGAGTGAATGGATGGATGGGTGGTGAATAGGTGTTGACAGATAGATGGCTAGATAGGTAGATGGTGGCTGAGTGGATGGATAGCTGGAGAGATGAGAAGTGAGTGGATGGATGGATGGATGGTTGGACAGATGTGCTGAAGGTTTAATGAGATGCTGTGTAGAAGCCTCCAGCATATGCCTGACATAGAAAAGTCATTTGGTGTTCATTAGGTTGGAAACACAATGCCCCAGCCATGCTCCAGTGCAGGTATTCCCGCTTGCCTCTCAAGCTCACTTTCTGGAAGGCAAATACCCTGATGGGAAACTGAGACCCAGAGCCAACCCCAAGTAGAGGCATCATAGAGGCCAACTGAGGTCCTTGGCCCATGCCATTCATAGGGTCTGGGCTCTGCCAGGTGATGATGCAGAGCGGTGGCGGTCAGGTGCTCCAGAGACCTTGGGCCTTGTCAGAGCAGAGCTGTCATCCTGTCCCCTCCTTCCCAGCATGAATCTGACCACTGCCCAGGCTAGAGGGAATGAGTTTCTGAACTCATTATTGGAGAACGGAAGTCTCTCTGCTGTTAAGGGAGTGGCCCTCAGGGCCTTCCAGAAACCACAGCTGCCCTGCCCCTTCCTAAGCCTTGCTTGTGGACTCAGAGGGTCCTATGCCTTCTCAGGGCTCTGCATGGACTCTCCTTTGTATCATCCTCTCTCCAACCTTGAACTCTGGTGTGAACAATTCTCCTACTGTCTTGTGTGCAAGCCCCTGCCCCTCCATTTCATAGCAGGTCCCGAATGCAACCCCTGTCCCTAGGTCCCAGCTGTAGTCTGTCTCTGGGATGCCAATTCCTCCCAAATAAGACCCTGATTTGATTTTGCCTCTTGGATTGATAGTGAGATCTCCATTCTTTTTGTGTAACTTTGGGCATCTTACTAGACCTCTCTGTGCCTCAGTTTCCTCAACTGTAAAATGAGGATGAGAATATAGTACATAATATAGTCACACTACCTCATAGGCAGCATAGGGTTGCAAGGGGCTTAATGAGCTAATACGTGTAAAGTGCTTGGTACATACTAAGTGTTGTGTGTTATCTATTATTACTCAACAAATAAACATTGAACACCAATCCATGTCTGGCAATGTTCTCAATGCTGGGGCTGCAAGCAGACAGAGGGGCTCATGGAGCTAACCTCAAGGACAGAGTCCACCCTTTGTTTTATTTTGCAGAATTGATCGACATCTCTCTCTAACACTCCCTGTTTGTGTGACCTTGGGGGACCCACATAATCTGACTGTGCTCCAGGTTTCTCACTGACCTGTGCCTGCCCCTCTAGGCTTTGGGCAGGGCTAGAGATAGCATGGATCAAGTGCTTAGAACCAGAGCCTTCTCAGTAAATGGTAGTTAGTGTTGTTCATGCTAATTTTTCCAGGGCCAGTGGTGGTTCCTCTACTCCAGGTCTATGGCTAGAAAAAGAACATTCTATCTTTTCCCATACTATCACCTCACTCCTCACCACAATCCTGTGAGGCAGGCATCACAGTACTGAATTTTACAGATTAGGAGACATTGCACAGAAAGGTTAAGCAACCCATCCAAGGTCACGGTGTTTTCAAGTGGCAGAGCTGAGATTTGACCCCAAGTCCGTCACATGCCACCGCCTGTGCTCCTGGCTACAAAGCCACACTCCTCTCCATGGGAGCCACACCTGAGAGCCAGGACAAAACCTTGCGCTTCCAGGAATCATTTGAAAATGTGGATTCTTGAAGCTTGGTCTGGAGTGTTTGTCAAGAGGAGCATCTATGCACCTTCTCTCTGGTGCACCCGATGTCTCCATGTTCCTGGGACCTCCTGGTCCTTTTCTTTTCTCCCACTCACTCTATGAGCATGAATCCACATTCGTACCCAGGCCTCTCAAAAGACAGCAGAGGAGAACTGAGTGATTGGAAGAAAGCATGAATACCAATGCCGACGCATGGCATGATGACAATGCAAACACACACGTGCTAAATTTGGGGCAGGCACCATCCTAATTGACTTCTGTGTATTACCTCACTTAATCCTCTCAACAACCCATGAGAAAAGTACTCTCATTGCCCAAAATTGTAAGGTGAGGAGATGGAGACACAGAGTGGTAGAGTAACTTACTCCCGGTCACACAGCGAGTCAGGATTCAAAGCTGGGCAGCTAGGCTCTAGAGTCCCTGCCCCACCGTCTTTGTCATCTATGCTATTTATGCAGGCCCTAGCAGTGGGGGGCTGAAGAATGCATGGGAAAGGTTACCTGCAAAATGAAAGACCTTCCTAGAAGCCAGCAGGTAGTCATGTTGACTATAGATGGCTCTTCCCAAACCAAGATTGTGGGCCAGTCATCGGCATTTCCTGAACCAGTGTAACTGCTAAATGATGCAGCTTTGGGAATGAGGAAGAACCCCCAGCCCTCCCTCCCAAACTTGCAGGTGGGTGGACAGTTACTTCTTTTCTTATTCTCACCTTGCCCTCACTACCACCAAAACCCACCTCTCCTTACGTTGTTGGCAACTGGCAGAAGAGACAGATAGTGAGGGTTTTTGTTGATTGTGATGCGTCCATTAAAACGTACCAGCTTGCCAAGCCACTGCTCACTTTTGCAGGCCTTGTCTCCACTGATAGAGTGCATGCATGTGCATGTGTGTGCGTGTGTGCGCGTGCGCGTGCGCGCGCATGTGTGTGTGTGTTTGGCAAAATGGGACTGTTTCTGCTTAAACCTTGGTAAGAATCCAAGGGGCTCACTCCATGAATTTGAATCCACTGGGCACTCGCCCATTCAGGCGGATGCCACCCCACGTCTTCCATGGCAGGATCAGCCCTGAGGTCCCAACAGCCCCAGCTCTAACACTCGCTGACTTATGCACTCTCTCCTGTGGGGCCCTTTCTTCACCAGCCCTTGCTTACAAACCAGGGACTCACACCCCGTAACTAGCCTGTAAACACGTTATATTTGACCAACATTGAAAAATTTTAATTAAAACTATGTTTTTAATTAAATCAATGACAAATTATTGAAAACCAGGAGATTTTACATACAAATCTATATGTTTGGCTTTGCTTTAAAATGCTGAAAATGTGGATTTTATACCAGTTATTCCCAAATTGTAGTAAACAACCACCATAAATAATGGCTGGATTTAAACCAGGGAATGACCCATTCCTTCCCCGACCGTCCACACCACTTTCTATTGTCTGAAATGATATCAGTGAGAACTACTCTTGGCTCCATGCAACAAAAACCCGAAGTGAGTGTGTCTTAAACTAGATAAGAGTTTATTTTTCTTTCTCCTAAGAGTCCCAGGTAGCCTGTCTAAAGGACAGAGGGTGCTCCATGGTGTCAGGGACTCAAGTTCCTTCCCTCTTGATGCTCCACTGTGCATGGTTTCCATTCTGAAGGTCAACTCAAAGTTTAAGAAGGCTGCACTAGCTCCAGCCATTGCATCTACATTCCAGCCAGGAGGGAGGAGGAAGAGAAGAAGGACACACACCCCCACCCATAAGAACCCTTTAGGAATTTGTACGTAACACATCTACTTACATCCCACTGGCCAGAACTTAGTCACATGGCCACTTGCTGCAATGGTAGCTGGGAAGTGTAGTTTCTATTTTGGGCAACCATGTGTCCCGGAAACTATCATAGTAACTATTACTATGAAAAGAAGCATAGCTGCTGAATTGTTTAACTTCTTTACACAGGTTGTAAGCCCGTGAAGATGAAACTTTGTCTTCGACTTTGGCACTCAGCTTCTGCTACTTCATTAAAAATTTATGTACTGCTGTTCGTCTCATTAAGTTGTTCCAAGGAATTCACTAGGAGATGACGAACGTAAATACACCTAGCAAAGTTTGTGGTACTTAATATAAGCTCAGCGATTGTGCGTTTGTTTCATCTATTCTACCCCAGATGTCACGTGGCTCCCCTATGTCAGGACTTTGCTCGTCAGTGAAGCCTCCCTGACCTCCCAGCAATTTCAAATTTTAAATATAAGCGCCCCCTCCACTCCCAGCACTCCCTATCCCTGTCCTATCTCTATTTTTCTGAATACACCTGTAATCACCGACCTGCAATATTTTTGAAATGTTACTTTTTTTATCATCTGTGTCCCTCAGCTAAAATACAAGTTCTATGAGGACAGTGGTTTTCATTTCTATTGTTCACAGCTGTATCCCTAGCACCTAGGATAGACCCAAGTACATAGTAGGTACTCAGTAACAATATGTTGGATGCATGAATGACCAGATAGCTATTGCCTTCTCAGTGCTAGGTACCGTGCTAAGTGTGAGAGACAGAACAGGAAGCAAGATATCTTCTAGTTTCCATCTCCCCATGGCACCGAGCCGAGAGCCAAACACGCTAAGATAAATACCTATTACCTTGGATGGGATCTTGGTGCCAGCAGGAGTCCAGGCATTTTAATTTTGTTTTAACAAAGAGGCTGATGGGAGAAGCTGGCTGGCTCCTCTGTCTCCCATCTGCTGGCGGCCCTGGGCACCCTGGCCTGACCTTCCCCGCCTTCAGCACCACGTAGCGCAGGACAGTCAAACATAATTGGCCTGCCCTACTTTTTAAGAGAACCCAGATTGAAGGATTGGGCTTTTGGTGGGCTGACCTGTTTAAGAGCCTTAAGAGGAAGCTCGGAGTTTCAATTTTCCACTGCCAAAGCAAAGCAAAGCTGTTTTTAGCTCCGCTTTGATGAAGCAGCGGGAGTCAGGTTCGGCCTCGGGTCATCCATCAGCTGACCTGGTTGGGAAAGGCCTCCTGTGGGGGCCCCAGGCCTAACTGCAGCTTCGCAGGGAATGTTCAGGTTTGCTTTGCCCAACTGGAGTCATCAGTCCTGCTCTGAAGCTGCCCCTGGGCCATCTCCAAAGACACACAGAGAGAGAGAGATCTCCAGCCACTCTCAAATATTTTATCTTGTTGATGGACCCCTGGACTTGAGTTCCTGCCCAGTTCCTCCAGGAATTAGCTGCATGACCTCAGACAAATTGCTTGGCCTCCCTGGGCCTCAGTTTCCTAATCTGTTCAACGAGGTTCATCATTCTGATCTCAATGGGTGGTTGTAGGTACTAAATTATATCATGCCGGTTGACTGCTGTGTCCATCTCAGGCTTTGAGGATATTTCACCTGGACCCTCTCCCCGCAGGAAACTGGGCTGATTGACATCCATGTGGGTAGGCCAAGTCAGCTCAGAGCTTTCTCTCTGAATTGCAGTGTTCTGGCATGCTACCTGCTTTTCTAGCGGTCAAAGACCATCTCTTTGAACCTCTTTTCTGATCATTTTGTCAAACTGTGGTGGAAGAGTTTGGCGTCAGGGGCTCTGGCCCCATATTGGAAAGACCCATGTGATACATTCTTGCTGGAGTTTGGTTCCAGGGAAAACATGGTCCCTGCAGACAAAAGGGTCTGCCCTTGGTCACCAGAAGCAAAGCCAGGCCCCCATGTTGCTCTAGAGCCACAGTCTAATGCCTCAATGACCCCAGAGCCCCCACTCACTCTGCCTGCCCTTTATGACTCTCTCTCCAGCCTGAAAGAGTTTATTTCTGTTCTGCCACTGACTGACGGTGTGACCTCGCAGAAGCCTGGGCCTCTCTGTGTGCTACACGCACCACAAACAGCAACTAGCATGTGAGACACAAATAGCATGTGTCTTCATCCGTTTGGAAAGCTATAACAAAATACCATAAACCAGGTGGTTTATGAACAACAGACATTCATTTCTCACAGCTGTGGAGACCGGGAAGCCCAAGGTCAAGGCAGATTCCAGGTTGGCTGGGGGCCCGCTACTTGGCACACGGAGCCTTCTCACCCCATGAGCCAGAAAGTGGCTGTGTCCTCCCATGGTGGAAGAGATCAGGCAGCTCTCTGGGGCCTCTTTTGTGGGGGTGCTCATCCCACCCTAATCACCTCCCAAAGGCCCCTCCTTCTAATACAATTCCATTGGTAATTAGGTTTCAATATCTGAATTTGAGGAGGACACAAACATTTAGACCCTGGCAGGTATCAGCTCTGGAGCCTGGCTGCAGGGTTCGGGGCCCAGCTTTGACATTCTCTGGTTGAGTAACCTCAGCCAACAAGTTATAAACAACATCCCTGTGACTCAGTTTCCTCATCTGCGAGGTCGGGGTGACAATAATAACACCTACTTCATGGGATGGTTGTGAAATTGAGTTTTACAGATGGGGAAACTGAGGCATGAAAATAACTTGTCCCAGATCACTCAACTACAGCATGTTAAAGCTGGGCGGTTCTGGCCCATGGGAA
Source organism: Piliocolobus tephrosceles (assembly GCF_002776525.5). NCBI lineage: Eukaryota > Metazoa > Chordata > Mammalia > Primates > Cercopithecidae > Piliocolobus > Piliocolobus tephrosceles. Next base: position 204,368,787 of record NC_045434.1, on the reverse strand, counting down.
AGTCTAGAGAGGCATCAGCTATTATTGTTCTTATTGCAAAGGGCATTCCCTGAGAGTTGAATGAGATCAGTTTTCAGTGCCTCGTACAGGGTCTCGCACACAGGAGGTGCTCAGTGAACCTCTCACCGGTTCACAGATGAATGAGACCTGCATCGGCTCCTGGAATCTCAAGGGCAAGGGACCTGACCCTAATCTTGCACATAGTAGGGGCACAGCCGTGTTTATTGAAAAAGATCATAGAGACAACAGGTTGAGGAAAACCGGGAAACCCAGAGGCAGCCACCTTCCACACCCGTCTTCCCTCTTCTGCTGGAGGCAGGCTTGGTTCCAACAGGCTTGGGGCCTTCCTGATGCCAGCTCTCACCCACCACCAAGTAGAGAGGCAGAGGCAGAGACAGAGATTCCTGTTAAATAAAGCAATCACGAGGGATAGGAAGGAGGCGGCGAGCTCAGCCACGAGCCCAGCCTTCCGAGTTCGCTCACTGCCCAGCTTCTTTGGTCTCCTTTCCCTTTGACCGACCACCTGGCTCCTGGTTCCCCACCACACGGAGTCTTCTTCTGAAGAGCACGTGCTCCATGCCCCCTGCCTGCCGGTCCTGGGATGGCATCGGGTGAAGCTGGGAAAAACACTCTGAACCCTGGGCCCTCCCGCCCCTGCCCACCCCTGAACCCAGAGCCTGAGTCCCACAGGCTGACTGGTGAGGGGCTAAGTGGATCAATCAGGACCTGGAGGAGGAAGTGGTTTCCATGGCAGCAGCCAGCGTCTGGAAAAGAGACCTGGAGAGGAAGCCAGTGGAGAAGAGCTGGGGGACGGTGGGGGAGGTCCGAATGGGTGAAGGGGAGCAGGAAGCAATGGGCCAGGAAGTCAGGGGAAGGGGTCAGCCAGCGAAAGATGGAGGTTGGGAACAGGGAAGCAGGTTCAGGGCCCAAGGTGAACAGCAGTGGTTAGCCAGGGCGGGAAAGAGCGGTCGGGGCCAGCTACCCCAAATCTGTCACCACCCAAGGGCCCGTCACTGACTTCCTGGGCTTGGGTGATCGGGAATGCCAAGCTAAGCTCTCTCTGGTTTTTCTTGGGGAATTCATCATTGGAAAATAAAACCTGGTTCCTCAGAGGCGTTTTCTCACATTGGAAATAGGTCCTTGCCAGTTTGCCCACTGTTAAATCATGACTGGCAAGTCTGGGGCACTCCTCTGGTCAGGAGTAAAGGAGCTTTCCATGGTGACCTCGTCCTGTCCCACCCAGGGCCTCAGGACAAAGGACTTGAGGTGCAGAAGCTGAAGCTGAGAGCCGATGACCTGCTTGAGGTCACACAATCCTGGGAGGCAGAGTGGAGTGTGGTGAGCCCCACCCGTCCAGCATCAAAGGTCCCCTTGCAGCGTGCAGATAGAACCGAGAAAGATGTGGCTCAAACGTGGCCCAGTGTGAGTGAAGAGTTGTCCCCTCGTCCTCACCCTTCATGATCAGCAGGAGGAAATGGCCAAGGAGCCTGAGACGGGTCCCAGGCTCCCTGGAGAGGGTGAGGGGAGGGCTTAGGGAGGGAGCTGGGGGCAGGGTGGAAAGGGCATTGGCTGGAGTGTTCTGGAAGTTCTCCCCTCTGTGCCTCCTTTCTCTGGTAACCCTCCTAGCCAGCCCTGCATTCCAATAGATGCCACAGATATTTTGTACCCACTGAGCAATTGTATGACAGAAACAGTTTTCAGGTTGGGGGCAGTGAAAATCATACTAATGGCTTTTTAAAGGCCCTAAAGAAAAATAGTTCAGGCAGCCTTGGAAAGGGCGAAAACACACAAGGAGGAAAACACACAAGGAGGAAGGTCGTAAAATTCTCAGTGTCGAGGGGCTCAGCTCTTAGGTAGTGGGGCTTTTCCGGAGGCTCCAGTCCCCCTGCCCAGTGCTGCCCCATCCCTTCCTCTCCCTTCGGGTCCCACCCCCCACTCCCCACTCCCAGGCTATACAACCTGGGAGGCCTCCCATCTGTGCTGAGTGTTCTCAGGGAAGCCCACCACATTGAGAATGGCCAGGCTCCTGACTGGCTCCCCAGCCAGAGGAATGGCTGGAAGGAGGCAGGAGACCCCAGGCAGTGGGCTCCCAGCCCCATGGAATGATTCTGCCATGTCTTTTCCCTATTTGGCTGGGGGAGAAGTTGGACCCAAGTTCTCCCGCGTTGTGTGGTGAAAAGAGCACCAGGTATTTCTGTTTCATTGAGATGCCTCAACTCATTGAGACTTTTGGCTCACAGCAGCCACAGCTGCCGATCACTACTGAGCCTCTGGATGTATCAGCTTTGTAACAAGATCGGCAGATCGCCAAGCCTCCAACCGCCTGCAGGGGGCGGTCATGAGCCCCCATTTCCCAGAACTTTTGACAGATCACCTGGCCCAGGTGGTCTGGCCTCTCCTTCCCAGATCTGCTGCTGATTGCTGCCTGGCCTTGCATAAATCACTGTCTTTAGTTTTCTTGACTGGATAACCCAGGACCAGCTGGTCACCCTGATTAAGACCAGGCTTTTCTGGGAGAGCTATTAAAGGAACAGAGCTTCATGTATATTCTGTGCTCATAAGACAGGTGCCTTAGCTCAAGTGAAGGTCTCCTGTGTCCCCCTGCTTCTCTGCTTGGTGCTGTCCAGTGGCCCCACACCTCCCGGAGGAAGTGTGTCCCTACTGTGTCCCTGGAAAGGACCTGATGGAAGAGAAAACCCAGGGTTTAACCAAAAGGAGGGGAGGGAGTCATTTCTGGATTTCGGGTTGTTCTGTCATCAGTATCCTTGGAGTTGAAACTTTGCCTTCACAGGCAGGTCCCCAGGAATATATTGACGCCATTGTTAAGGTGTCCTTAGTCAAGTTCACACCAGGGAGGATGAGACAACGTGCTCTTGAGCTAGGTCTGGAGTCTAGGTCCCACTTTCTGGGCTGAGCTCGAGTGTAGACCCACCTCCACCAGGCAGGGAAAGACAGAGAGTGCATCGTCGTCTCTTTTAGAAGCTGGAGGACGGGAAGCAGGTACAGAGCAGGGGTTGGGAGAGCAGAGCGAGGCTCAGCATTTGGTTAGTGCATGGGCCATGTCTGTGTATGGCCAGCTTTCTGGCAGTCCCCGGTGTTTGAAAGAACCCCTGTCCTCAAGTAATTTCCATCCAACGATATTCATTAGGCAGCTGCACTCTGTCAAAAACATCCAAGCACTAAGCTGTGGTATTTGGGATTTGGTGAAGCCAATGGAAGGAGAACACCCAGTGTGTCTGCAGCGGGGCAGGGCAAGGGTAAACGGATGGATGGACTGATGGGGAGGGAGAAGGACTGAGGCCCTGAGTCTTCGAGCGGGCGTCTCTGACCAGCAGCAGCAGCACCTGGGGGCTGGTTAGAAATTCTCAGGGCCCCGGAACGATTCTGCCATGCCTCTTTCCTATGTGGCTGGGGGAAAAATTAGACTGCAACTCCCCAGCATTGTTTGGTGAAAAGTGCACCAGCTATTTTTGATTCACTGAGACTCCAACTGTAGGCTCACCAGAATCTGCATTGGAACTAGATCCTCAGGGGATTTTTGTACATCCCAGCATCCCCCTGGGGTCTCCTGTAGGGGATCCCACCCCACCACAAGGTCTAGGGAGGCCCTTTCCTGCCTGTCTCCATCTGTTTTCCCAGGTCTGCCAGCTACCACAAATGCTATCCCCAGTAGCCAATTTCCCAGTCCTGGGAGGTGTGTTTCCTCACCCAGGGACTGTGATGGAAAAGCAAGACGCTGTGAGGGCAGCCAGGGATAGGCAGCAGCCAGGGCTGGCTGAGCAGGTGCACACCTGGGCCACCGGGCCAAGCTAACTGACCTGAGCCACCCACAGCTCCCAGCCAGTTCTGCAGATTACACAGATTTGAGGAGCGGGGGGAAGGGCAGAGACCTCTCCCCCGCCCATGCCCCCGCTTTTTTTTCCAGGGAGTAGCAAACCCTTTCCATGTGTCTTATTAGCGAACATCCCTCTGGTACTCAAAGTGGCCAGACACTTTATGGCCAGTTTTATTAGCTCTGCCTCACGGCTCTGTCCAGGTGGAGCAAGCATTCTGCAAATGTTGCCCCCATACCACAGGGCATGACCCTGAACTTGGAGAGTGAGCAGGTGTTGAAGGGAGTGAGAAACAAGGCCCGGGCCTCAGGGAAGAAGCAGCCCATCAGGGATGCGTGGCAGGCGCAGAAACAGTAAAACTTCATTACTTCACACTTGGGATCTTTCCAGCAGGAATGAGGGAGAGCAGAGCCCAGGCAGGCACTTGGCTCATAAGATTGCAGGGGGTGTGTTTAACCTACTTGCAGGAACGACTCTGTCCCCAGTCCTTTAGAAGCTTGGTTTCCATGCAGACAATGGTTATACAAATGAAAAGCTTCTCTCATCTCTTCATTAAAGCACAGCCTCACAGGACCCATCACTACCTGAATCTTTTCTGTTAGCCCAGAATGAGATACTGTGTATATAAATGAAGACGTTTGAATTACAAAATGCTTTTTAAATTGGGTAGATTAAGAAAGTTTGGTCCTGAAGAGTCTTCTCCTTCGGTTGCTGAATTTTGGCAAGAGATGCAAAGCCGCACACCACGTTTCTCCCTCCATCTGTCCCTCCCTTCCTCCTTTCTGGGTCTGGGCCACATCTGAGTTTGCAGTCAGACTGAATTTGGGCTTGCTCCTCCAGTCGATGGAAGCCGCGGGAAGGTTTTGTGTTGGGAAAGGACAGGCCAGATCTTCACCGTCATAAGGTCACTCTGACAGCAGGGTGGGGGCCTCAGGCAGGGAGACAGTGGCAAGAATGAAGACAAAAATGGAGAGGCTCTGGGCCAAGCAGAGACAGTGGTGTGGAGGCAAGGAAACATCAATGAGCCACCTGTGCCACAACATCCTCTAATTTGGGGGAAAGAAAAGAGGGTCAGGGGCACCCAGGCAAATGTGATGCACCTTTTCTCATAGAGAAATCCTGTAGCTCCCCATTCTTCTTTTCCAAGCCTTTTTATCCATGTTGCACACACAGTTCCAACAGGACTTGTTATTTGAAGCTCACTGCAAATTGACAGCAACACTTAGAAAGTAGGAATAGGTTGGCGGGGGGGCACGAGGGACAACATGGAGTGAGCTGCTTCTAGAAGAAGGCACTGAGCAGTGTGGGCAAAAAACAAGAAAAACCAAGAAGCCGTCATGCAGTCACTTTAGAAGACAGTTGGGCAGTGTCTTATAAAGTTATAGGATCAACCATGCCATGTCCTCATTTGCACACACAGCACCTCTCCCCAGGTTAACAGAGACGATCCAGGTAGCTGTCTGGCCTTTGAGGCTCCCTTTTAATGAAGGGAGAGCCATCCAGGTGTCCATCAACAGGAGGATGGGTAAGCAAATGTTGTGTAGCCATGAAATGCGATGCTGACCAGTAGGGAAAAGGAAGCAACAATTGGTAAAGGCAACAACATGAATGAATTTCAAAATAATGACAAGGAGTGGAAGAAAACAAGCAAAACATAGTATACACTTTGTGATTCATTTATATAAAATCCTAGGAATCATGATTTATAATGACATAAAGAGGATCAATGGCTGCCTGAGGATGAGGGGCATAGATTATAAAAGGGCACAAGGAGCCTTTTAGGAGAGATGAGTATGTTCATTATCTTGATGGTAGCAATGGTTTCAATACGTCAAAACTTATCAACTGTGGAAATGTTGAGTAGGTACAATTTATGGTTTGTCAATTACACCTCAATAAAGCAATTAATAAAATTGAAACAAACAAAGGCAAGGATCCCAGGAGACCTTTAGCATCAGGGTAAACTCACCTAACATTGCAAAACCCCTGAGACTCGACAGGATGAGATTGATGTTTGTTTTAATGACCTTGATCCTGGGACAGGTTAATTCACATCCAGCCTCCTCCCTTTTAAGAAGGAGACAGATGAGATGTAGACAGGAGGCAGATTCCAGAGAACAGGCATCTTTACAGTGTTGTCATTTAAAAGTACAGGTGTTCCTGGACTTACGATGGGATTACGTCCCAATAAGTCCATCATAAGTTCAAAATATCGTAGGTTGAAAATGCACTTAAAACACCTGATCTACAGAACATCATTAGGTTAGTGCCTAACCTAGCTTAAATGTGCTGAAAACACTTTCATTAGCCTACACTTGGGCAAAATAATCCAACACAAAGCCAATTTTATAATGAAGAGTTGAGTATCTCATGGAATGTTTTAAGTACTATACTGAAATTGAACAGTGGAATAGTCGTACGGCTGGTTTCTACTGAGTGTGTATGGCTTTCACGCTGTTGTAAATTCGAATAATAATAAGTTGAACCATTGTGAGTCGGGGACCGCCTGTATCGTTTTGTCTGTCTTGTTCTCCAATATATACTCAACACCACAAGCAGTGCATAGTACATGGTGGGTGCTTAACAGTTTGTTTTAAAATTTTCATCAATTCACAGTGTAAGGAGAAGAATATGACAAGCCCCCCCAGCATGCCAGGCCCTGTTGTAAGTGCAGCGGTACGTGTTCATTCATTCAGGCTTCAGTTTTCAGCAAAAGTCAAATATTGGATCACTTGGTTCTTCAATAGCACAGGAAAAGCAAGTCAAACTCATTTCCTGTGTCCTCATAGCTCCACCCTCCCCTCCAGTGTCTTCATTCTATGAAAATCTAGGACTCTTCCCAGTGGAAAGACAAAGCCAGGAAGGAAAGCTAAGCAGAGGCTGTAAACTCGTGTAGGGCGTGGAGAATGTGCACAGGACTTGCTCAGCAAACCTCAGTCATCAGCATTAAGGGCCCCGCCAGAAGCTTGGAGCAGGAAATTTAGGAAAATAAAAGGCCATCCTGTTTCTCCCAGCAGGGAGGAAACATATGGCTCTCATTACCTAGAGAGGTGGCAAGCCTCAGAATAGAAACACGCTCAAGAGCGATGGAGGCAAATTCGGAGACCAGAAAGCTCAAATCAATTTGCTGATCAAGGAAGATCTGGAGGCAGTGGCGGAGAGCACTCATGGGTTCCAGCCTCCATCTGGCTTGAATCCAAATCAGGCCACCTACTCACTCTATGTAGCAAAGATTCAGTTAGAGAGGGCAAAATGCTCAGTGCAGTGCCTCCTACCGTAAATCTTTACACATGTTGGCACTTCCCCAGTGGCTGTAATCCCACAAGGCAGGTGTCATAGCACCCATGTATCAGATGGAGAAACCGAAGCTCAAAGAAGCCAAAGGACCTCATCCAACATCACATGCTAGTCAGGTGCAGAGCCAAGACTATAGCCCAGGACTCTTGACTCCTGGGGCAGCCTGTTTCCACTGACGTCATTCATATAGGTGATACTCCTTGAGCACCTACCAAGTGACCTTCCCTCCTTGCTTGGGAGGGAAAACAAACAAGTTATACTACAGCGTGACATGGACAGGTATGTGCTCCCAGAGACAGATGCAGCCCTGGAGAGGTGGAGATGAATTATGTCTTTGGAGGACTGGGCAGTCAAGGTAGCCTGCCTGGTGGAGGTGGCATCTGAATGTAGATGCTATAGAGCTTAACATTATAGGTAAAAGCATGGAGGCAGGGACCAAAACCTCCAGCATCCCTGTACCCATTCCCAATCCAAGCCTCAGCTTAGGGCATGGCATACTTCTGTTGAATGTGGATGGCCTACAGCCCTGGCCCCAGATTCAGCAGAAGCTGCAGTGCCCAGCCGTTGCATGGCCTTACCTAGTGAAGGCATGCAGGCCAGGGGGCATGCAGCATCGGCTCTCTCTGTGCCTGACTTTTCAAAAACACAATTACTCACCCTTCAGAGACGCCATCAGTGTTGGTAAACTCCAGCCACTAAACTGCATTACACTGATCTCTCCAGAAACCTTTGCAGTTATTAATAGTTTATTGATCGCAGCCCATTGCTGATGAGGGCAGGCCTCCTCACCCTCACCCCCCTCGGGTCCCTGCTGTCTGTGGAAAGCCTTCTATTCATCATGCAGATCAATGCCACTCAATTCTGGGGAAAGGGAGTCTCTGGGCCACTTAATCCACTTTAGAAAGACAACAGAAAAGGCAACATTTTAGATGAGGTGCTGAGAAGAGGTGGATTGGTCCAAATCAAAGCTGTGACCTGGCAGCTGTTGGATCTGCCAATGAGAACTAGAATCTGCCTTGGTTGGAGGTGGGGTGATCTGGACATGTCAGGTGGTAACAGGGGAAACCAGGTGAGGGGTATACAGCGATCTCTGTTATCTTTGCAAATCTTCTGTAATTCTAAACTTATCCAAAATACAAATTTTATTTTTTTAGAAAATAACTTGGCTCATGGAAGGAATGGAAAGAACACCACTGTAGCTGGAGGAAGGAGCAGGGGCGTGGGAGAAGGGAAGGTGTGAGACATGGCTGGAGGAAGGGGCAGGGGTGTGGATAAGGGAAGGTGGGAGGCATGGCTGGAGATATAGAAGGAACAAAGTGTGCTGGACCCTATTGGCAAAGACGACGATTCTTATCTCTCTTTTTGCCATTTTTATTGATAACTTTATTTTTTAGAGCAGCTTTAGGTTCACAGCAAAACTGAGCAGAAAGTACAGAAAGGTCCCACCTGCCCCTGTCCCACACATGGACAACCTCTGCCACCACTGACTTCCTCCATTTCAGTGGCACATTTGTTACCATCAACAAACCTACATGGATATGCCATTATCACCCCAAATCCATAGTTCACATTAGGGTTCACTTTTGGTGTTGTGCATTTGATAGGTTTTGGCAAATGTTACTACTTTTTAAAATGTTTTTATTGAATTGATATTGCTGTCTCATATTTTAAAATTTACAGTTTTATTTCTATTTAGAAGATTTTTATATTCTCCATTTTATTTTATTTTATTTCCATAGGTTTTCGGGGAACAAGTGGTGTTTGTTTACATGAGTAAGTTCTTTACTGGTGATTTGTGAGATCTGGGTGCACTCATCACCCGAGCAGTATGCCCTTTACCCAATTTGTAGTCTTGTATCCCTCACCCACCTTCCACCTTTTCCCCCAAATCCCCAAAGTTTATTCTAATGCCTTTGCATCCTCCTAGCTTAGTTCCCACTTATGAGTGAGAACATACAATGTTTGGTTTTCCATTATTGTGATACTTCCCTTAGAACAGGGGTCTCCAATTCTATCCAGGTTGCTGTGAATGCCATTATTTTGTTCCTTTTTATGGCTGAATAGTATTCCATAGTATAGATATATACCACAGTTTTTTAATCCACTCATTGATTAATGGGGCTTGGAGCTGGTTCCGTATTTTTGCAATTGCAAATTGTGCTGCTATAAACATGCGTGTGCAAGTCTCTTTTTCATATAATGTCTTTGTCATAAAAGCAGAGAGAGCCTTTGATGGGACTTAGGTAGAGGAGTACCATTCATCTCATTTGCATTGGAAAAGATCTGGATTCTATCTAGAGAATGGATCAGGAGGGAGATTACCAGGGACAGAAAGCCCAGTAAACCCTCTGCCTCCATATTCCAGGTGAGAAGAGATGCTGACTGTGGAGATGGAGGGAAGTGAATGGTTCAGGATCTATTAGGAGTAGAACACCCAGGACTTGGTCACTGTCTGTATTTGGAGGGTGTGGAAGTGGGAGATGTCAAGGAGGGTGCCCAAGAGTGTGCCTTGGGCTAATGGTGGAGGACAGGTCTGGACATTGGAGGAACTAGGGAACCTGGGCTTGCCCCTTCAGTCGATGGGAGAAGGAGCATCTGGTGCTGTACACATAGTCCTCAGTGAGAAGCTGCCTTTTTCATAAAGCAGCAACCCCGAGCTGTCTTCTATACCACCTGTGTGTGAGGTGTCACCTACATGTGTCACCCAAGCATATTGCTTACATTACTATCACCTGAGCATGTCATCAGGGTGGCAGTTGCCTAAACATGACACTATAAACACATCTTCTGCAGCCATCACCTAGGTGGCGGTTACTTGCACGTATCTGCCTGGGTGTCAACCATGTTATTATTATCTTATTACCTCATCTGGAGAGCTGCCAGCCACACATGCCTCCTGAGCCTGTTTCCGTACAGAGCTGTCACCTGAACCTGCCACCTGCACTTCTGTCACCTACAAAAGTCATTTAAGCAGGTTGTCTCTATAGCCAACACCTATGAGTGTCACCAAGTGCAAATTCTGCTCCTACTGTTTGTAAGCCATGGGGCCTTGGGTAAGTCATGCCATCTCTCTCTGAGTCTCCATTTTTTTTTTTTTTTTATCTAAAGTATGTCACTCCAGGTGACTGTCACTCAGTAACGGTGCCCGGTAAAGAGGCTATTTTTTCAGTCTAGCTGAGTTACAAACAAAGAAAATCATTCCCGGAGGGGAGACTGGTCCCCTGCTGTTCCCACGTCACTGTGCTCTTTCTTCTGAGATGAGCGAGTGGAGGGAGACGGCGTCTTCTCAACAAAGTGCCCATCTTTAAGTCCTTCCTTGACAGTGGGTAGACCAGATGTCAACCTCTGTGTGTTCTATGTAAATGAAGGTGTTTGTTTATGCTAATGTGTGCTGGGTGGTGGGAGGGATGGGCTGGCTCAGCTCAGTAAGACGACAGTGATGGAAAAAGAGGCTGGCAGCCCAGGTGTTGGGGGACAGTGAGTCACAGGGGAAAAGGAGCCAGAAGACAAAGATGAAGCAGGTAGCTAAAAGGACAGAAGAAAAGAGTGAAGCTGAGGTTACGTTGCCCTGCAGAAACAGGTGGAAGAGCAAAGTGGGAAGTATGTCCAGGAGGCGGAAGGGACGATGAAGAACTGGATTGAAAGAACCTCGCTTCTCAGGGGTAGCAGAGCAGGGTCACACGCCCAAGAGCCTGAGCGCTAACCAACTACTGCTCTTTCCTGTTCCCAGTGGGGTCCTTGTCAGGCAGGTTAGTGGGGTAGGGCCGTGGGTATGGATCCCTTCCCGTGGTGTCCTACTATGACTTGGGAACTTCTAAGACTTAAACAGATACCCCAGTCCCACTAAGTTGTAGCCAGAATAGGCTGGAACTCGCATGAAGACAGACATGTTTCCCCAATGCAGCAATGACATAGCCTCTGTAACTTCAGGCCAAGGCTCCTTCCCATGCAAGTGTCCAGATTCCACTTGCCAGGAATTCCCTCTCCCCACAGAGCTTCGCAGGACTGAGGAACAATACAGAATGGCCCCTCTGTCCATTTGGGTGCAACATTCCTGCTTATAGAAGTCCTGCAGTGACATCATTGCATTTAATCTTCACTGCAGTCACAGGAAGTAGCACCTCCACTGTTTAGGAAAGAAAATGGAGAGGGGAGATGGACTGACTTATCCAAGGTCCCATGATTTACAAACAGTAGGAGCAGAATTGGAACCTGGTTCTCTTTGACTCCATGGCAAGGCTCTTTTCAATATAGAAGGGAGAAAAGAGCCTCCCTGCTGGTGTTTTCCATGGGGAGAGAGAACATACCAACTCATTTTCACATGGTCTGACCCTGTAGATGCTATAGAAAGATCTAGAACAGGAGCCGTCCAACTACATCCTGTGGGCCAAATCTAGCCCATTGCCTATTTTTTCACAACTTGTGAACTGAGAATGCTTTTCATACTTTGAAATGGTTGCAGGAAAAAAAAGAAGAAGGATATTGTATGGCAAATGAAAATTATATGAAATTCAAATATAAATGATCATAAGTAAAGTTTTATTGGAGCACAGTTGCACCAATTTGTTTACGCACCGTCTGTAGCTGCTTTTGTGCTGCAAAGACAGAGTTGAGTAATTGCAACAGATAATGGAAAGGGCAACGAAGCCTAAAATGTCTACTCTCTGGACTTCTAGGAGAAAAGTCTGAAAGCAGGTTTGAGGGGGTCTCTCCCATCCTCAGGGATCACCTCCTCTGAGACGCTCTCCCGATCACCTCAGGGGTGGAATTGGCTGCTCCCCAATCTGAGCTCAGATAAGCTCATGCTTTTACATGTGAGTGTGGGACCCAGATCAGCTTTCCTACCTCCTTGTCCACTGGGATGGGGGCTCCTTGTGGACCTGAATTTTATTGTCTTTCTCTTCCATGATCTCAGGACTGGGCATGAAGTGGCAGCATGGCGGTGTGGAGAGAGAAATTCAAATTTCCATACTGGCTCTTATCTGTATACAGGGTTGGGGGCAATTGACTTCCGTCCGGAGCCTCAGTTTCCTTGCTTATGAAATGGAAATATGGACCCTGTGCGGAGGCCGTCATGAGGAAAGAGGGAGCTGATGCCTCCAGTAACAGTTTTGAGTCCATACTCATGCAGTGATACACTAAATGCCCACATCTATTCACCTATGCCGTCCTCACGGCTCCCTGGAAGTGGGCAGCATCCCAGGCTCATGGAAGCTGACAGGCTAAACAACTGCTCCAGGACCCACTGAGCACAAATTGGACTTTGGCTGAACACAGTCCACACCTTCACTGTCTGAAAGGCTGAGTACAGGGCCTGCATACAGTCGGTGTTCCCTAAATGCTCCCCTCCTCCCAGCCCAGCACACAGGCATGTGTTTGTTAGTGGAGGCTGCATCAGTGGGCATCGGGATGAGTTTCCTTGAGTGCTGCCTTACCCTGCCCCACAATGATGGGCCCTCACCCTGTCTTCTGCCTCCCCTAGGCTGCCCGAGGTCCGGATCTCAGACAACGGTCCCTATGAGTGCCATGTGGGCATCTACGACCGCGCCACCAGGGAGAAGGTGGTCCTGGCATCGGGTAACATCTTCCTCAACGTCATGGGTGAGTGCAAGGCCACTGGACCCGGCGTCTCAGTGAGGAGGATGAGTGTGTTTGAGTGTGTGTGTGCGTGCACACAGCAGCCATCCTGGGGGCCATCTACCAGAAGTTCTGTTGTGCTGGTGTCTTCCCTCCTGCCCTTGTCATGGAAGGTCAACCAGACCAGGCTGAGCCAAGGTGTGACCTGTGAAATCTTGCCCCCCATGGGCCTCCCCTCAGGAGGTCCCCTTCTCGCAGCACAGGCACCCCAACAGGACCCTCCCCAGGGAGTGAAGGACAGCACCTCAGCCAAATGCATAGCTGCTGCAGAGGGAACCATTCTGCCCCTCAGTCAAAAGCTCCCCCTGCACTTCCTGAGGTCTTAATGGAGATGGCATAGGATCTGGAGATGAATTAGGAAGTGCTCAGGGCTGGGATTCAGAGCTCCTGGGTTCTCACCCTCTCCTCTTGCCTCCATTTATGCACCTGTAAAATGGAGGTAACAATACTGGTGTCTATCTCCAGCTGGCTGGGTCCTTGGGTAAGTCTATCCCAGTCCCAGACTCAGTTTCCCCATGTGTAAAGCAAGAATGCTGCTCTGCGCATTCTCAGAAGCCCTCACCGGCTCTAATGTTCTTGTCAGATACACACCTTTGGATTCTGGCTCTGTTGCAAGGATGCTGGGGACTTGGCCTTGACTCTAGACTCTGTGTTCTCCAGTTTTCTTATCAAATAATATTTATCAGGGAAACAAAGCTATGGTACACAGGCAATCAATGAAAGCATAAAGGCACTGCTGAAAGCCGCTGCTTCTGGGGAAATTGAAAACCCCCAAAGGCCGGACCTCCAGAGGGACATTGATTCCTGCAGCACAGCCTGTGGCGGTTCTGGCTTCCCAGTGGAGCCACGATGCAGGAGGTGGCGTTGCCAGGAAAAGCCCCTCTCTCGCAGTTATTCATGCACCAGTCAGCTCCTCTAATAGAGGAACTAGCAGCGTTTGGGTGTCTGGCTCTGGTGTTGGTCCCACCTAGGAGGGACATAACTCAGTTTGCACCATCAAGGAACTCCCAGTCTGATGAGAGACATGTACTTAATCAACCATTTATGCATCACAATGTATCGAGCACCTACCTACGAGGTAGCAGGGAATGGACCCAAACTTTTTATAGGACAAATACTTATCTATAGAGATTTTGCAGGAGACAAGCATAAAACACATGCATAGATGAATTGAAAAGAGCGTGCAACATGCTGGAAGAAAATAAAGCAGAGTAAAGGGATAAAGAGTGACTGCAGGTGGGTGGCTGCTAGCATAAGGAGGGGACTCAGGGAAGGCCCCTCTGAAGCTGTGGGCTGAAGACTTTACATATGTTATATCATTTAGTCCTCACAACCAACCCAACGGTACATGCTAGCATTAACTCCATTTTGCAGATGCAGAAATGGATCACAGAGAAAGCAAGCAACTTGCCTAAAGTCACACAGCCAAGTTCACAAAATCCTCCTATGATATCAGGCAGCTCAGTGTTGCGCTGGGACTCAGGCATCTTGACTCCAGGGCCAGCTCTGTCACACTGCTGGAGGCAGTGAAGATGCTGTGCTAAGGCCTCACTCTAAGGTGCCTTCAAGCAAGGCCAGAGTCCTCAAAATCCATCCCTCCATGAGGCCCACACTTTCCATTACTTCGCCAAAGAACTCTGAGCAGGTTATTCTCCCTCTGTGGCCTTGATTTCTCCCATCTGTACTGTATTAGTCCATTTTCACGTTGCTGATAAAGACATATCCAAGACTGGGCAATTTGCAAAAGAAAGAGGTTTAATGAACTCACAGTTCCACATGGCTGGGGAGGTCTCATAATCATGGTGGAAGGTGAAAGGCACGTCTCACATGGCAGCAGACAAGAGAAGAGAGCTTGTGCAGGGAAATTTATGTAACCATGAGATCTTGTGAGACTTATTCACTATCATGAGAAATAGCACAGGAAAGACCGATCCCTATAATTCAGTTATCTCCCACTGGGTCCCTCCTACAACACAGGGGAATTGTGGGAGCTACAATACAAGATGAGATTTGAGTTGGGACACAGCCAAAGCATATCATGTATCATCAGAGGGTTGACAGATAATCCTACACTCCCTCCCAGCTCTGACACTTGTGAGTCTCTTACTCCATCCACTAGGCGAGGAAACTGAGGCACAGAGCGATCTCGTGGGACTGACTCAGGTTGCACAACTGGCCTGATGGCCTCTGCTGAGCAAGGGAGTGTGCTCCTGGTAGGCTCAGTGACTGAGACTTTTCCTCTCCTTCTGTGTCACTGCCTGGGGATCAGGGACACTCCCTGTGGGAGGCAGCAGTCACCAGAGACCAGAGCGCTGGGAAGGAGGGAGCAGCTGCTGTAGTTCCACTTACCAAGCGGTCTGATGGGGCTCCATGGACTCTGCAGGCAGCTGAGTCTTCCAGGAGGGGCTGGGCAGGGGCAAAGCTAGTGATGCAACCCCTACCTTCCACCCTGGCACTTTCAGACGCAGGGTAAGGGTGACCCCTGGAAATTCAGGGCTTTCCTGGCAGGATTTTCCCTGACATCGCACCCACCCATCACAGCCCATCCTCTGCTGGCTCAGTGCTCACTGTGTTTGCCGTTGGTCTTCCCAGCCCAGCTGTCCCCCAGTGGAGCAGATCCACCTTTGCTCACTATGCCCATGGGAATTGATATGGCAGCTGACACGTCTCCCGTCCCTCCCTGGACACGTGCATGTGCCTGACAGTGTGTGAGCTTCTGGCTTCATGTGTGTTATCTTTTAGAATCCTCATGACAACCCTGTGAACTGAAGAACTTTATGATCCCCATTCTATGAGGAGACCGAGGCTTAGCGGGGAGAAGTGACTTGTTGGGTTCTAACAGCTCTCTAAGTCCAAGTCTCGTGATCTAAACCAGCACTTCTCAAACTTGAGCATGCAGCAGAACTGGCTGGAGGCTGGTTAAATACAGATGGCTGGGTCCCACCCCCACAGCTTCTGACTCAGCTGGGCTGAGGTGGGGCCTAAGAATATGCATTTCTCACAAGTTTCCAGGGGATGCTGCTGCTGTTGGTCCAGGGGTCACACATTGAGGACCACTGATCTAAATCTCTAAGTATTTCCCAAAACACTAGTTCTGTGTGTATCTATATACTGATGGTTATTCGATATTATACATTATCTACAACTATGCCTATACTATTACCCATATGCAAATGTATTTTTCCTCCCTCCTCCCACTTCTCACCTCACCCCAAACACAGCAGGATTCCTCCTCCCCTGATTTCTTAGCATACAAGTTAAGGACATACTGGTTTAGGTCCCAATCTCAGCTCTGCTCTGTGAACTTAGGCCCATTTTCCTCTGTGAGCCTCAGTTTCCCCATCTGTAAAATAGGGATGGGGATGCTTCCCTCCTAGGGTGGCTGTGAGGCTTAAAGTAGAAGAATTTTGCAGAACACCTAGCCCATCAAGAATATCATTGAAGAGCTCAGTTACTTGACTCTGTTGTTTTTATTATCACTGTCTCTGGTTTGCCCACTCCTGGGCACAGCCGTGGCTGCCTCCCTCTTGCCCCTGGTTTTGGCCCCAGCAGAGAGAAGTCCCCCATCCACAGCTCCAAAGAGCCCTGCACTAGTCTGAGGAATGACTGCTCTGGGAACACAGCTTCATGCACCGTGGCGGCCTGGAAGCCAAGGAGTGTCTCTGGGAGCAGCAGGGACAGGGGTCTCTGCTTACTCACCTTCTCTGGGCTTCTTCCCCAAAGGTCTGTGTGTCCTGGCACCACACACCTATGGAAGGAGTCAGGATATTTCCCAACTGTCATAATGACAGCAATGCCTCACACGTGCCCGATTTGAGCACTTTCAGAGGGCTTTCACATTGAGGACATCACCCAATCCTCACTGCAGATCGGAGCATGAGGTTTACTATCATCCCTAACTCACAGATAAAGAGACTGAGGCCCAGGGAAGAGAAGGTATTTGCTCCAGGCCTTATAGGGTGGGGGTGATCTTTGTGCCAGAGCAGCGTGGCTTCTGTAGCTCACCAAGGTCCTGAATGGTGACAGGAGGCCTGGGGGAGGCGGCATGGCTGAGTGTTTCTCATACAACACCTCCTGTAACCCATTGACCACGCGGGCCTGGGAGGCAGGCACCAGGATGAGCCCATTGCACAGACCTGGCTCAGAGGGGCATGGGACTTGGCCGAGGTTGGAGGGTTAAATGAGATCATCTATAGAACAGAATGTTCTGGGCCTGAGGCTTGGCACATTCTGGATGATCAAGAAATAGTATCTCTTACGACAAATAGTAGTCGGATCAGATACAAACCAGGCACAATTAGACCAATCTCTGTAAACGTCTCCTTCAAATACGTTTCAGGGCAGGTTTCAAAAATTAAAACTGACTCATTGCTTTGGTTCGTCTGTGGCATTGTGTTCACACACAAAGACCCTCCCTTCAAGTGAGCGGAGGTCACTGAACGCTGGGGTCTCTTTTGTGCCACATGGGACCCCAAGGGCCGCTGCAGCCAAATTGAGGCAAGACAGCTCCTCCCTGATTTGGAGGTCGATGGGAAGCTCCCAGGACAGTGGGGAGAAGGAGAGCCGAGGAGCTGGGGACGGCCCAGGGCCCACCTGCCTCAAAGCACAGAGCAGTTCTGCCAGACAGCCCAGCACCCCAGTCTGCCATCCACACGTCCACATCCAGCACATTCTAACGCGGCCATTTCCAGAGGCCTCCGGGTGCAGATGAAAACGTGAGTGCAGCTGTAATTTCACGCCTATAACATCCCACTATGTGGTGGGGAAAGACATTTGGGAGCCCCGTGGGTGACACCAAGGGTGTATGCTGCACACAGTCATTAAAATGTTTTTATCCGAGCTGCAGATAAATTGTAAGCCAATTTGAAAGCTGCGTGCTGGGCCCCAGGAACGCATTATACACAGTCATGGAAGGATTTTGAAGGTTCTTCTGGGGGTGCAGGTTAGGGGGAGGGAGCGTGTTGAGGGTGCGCTGCTACAATCAATTAAATGTTGTGAGAGCCAGGCACCCCACCCCCATCGTCACCGAAGTTAAAAGACTCTGCACTTCTGGCTCCTCTGGAATGCCAAGGGGCAGGGTTTCTCTGCCACCGAGTGGGGCCCTTTCAACCCAAAGCTAAAAAGCAAGATCACCCTCTGCATGCCAGCACTGAGCTCAGGGTTCAACTTAGAGTTAATCCCTCGCAAAAGCCCTCGGATGTGAGCCTGGTCATCTCTATTTTACAGATGATGGAGCAGAGGCTCCGAGAGTTTAAGGGGCACGTCTACGTGAGTGACAGAGCAGGATGGGCAGGAGTGGGGCGTCCCACCAGGTCTGCCTGAGCCCAGAGCCGGTACTTACACAGCAGCCTTAACTCCCAAGGGAAATTTCCCTCCCTTTGACCATGAGTCACACAAACCTCAAACAAGCACTGGAGTGGGGACAGAGTGCAGAGGGGACTTCCTTAAGACTGAGCCCTAACTAGGTTGCTCAAAAACTCCGATGGTCCTAGCATGGCGGCTCACGTCTATAATCCCAGTACTTTGGGGAGGCTGAGGTAGGTGGATCTCTTGAGCCCAGGAGTTCTAGCCTAGCCTGGGCAACATGGGGAAATCCCATTTCTACCAAAAATTACCTGGGCTGTGGTGGCACGTACCTGTAGTCCCGGCTACTCAGGAGGCTGAGGTGGGAGGATTACTTGAGCCTGGGAGGTAAAGGCTGCAGTGAGCTGAGATCACGCCACTGCGCTCTAGCCTGGGCAACAGTGAGACCTTGTCTCAAAACTGAAACATAACCAAACCAATAAAATCAAACATCAACAACGAATTCCGATGGATGGGTGGGGCTGTTTGCCTTTCGGGATAGTAGGAGTCTAGGAGGAAGACAGAATGTCTGTGTCCTTGCCTCCATTCCTGTCCCCATCCCCATTTTTGGTTCTCTCATCCACTACTGTCCAGCATCTCCCCCACTTCTCAAACTCTTTGAAAGGAGCACCGAAGTTGGATTCCAGCAGACCTGGGTCCAAATCCCAATTAGTGTCTACTTTTGACATGGACAGTCTAGTATTGAATTTCCTTTCTGGTAACAGAGCATATCAGAACGTCTTTTTTGTTCAAATATGTTATCAGGTGACTTGGATGCCCACGTGCAGGGACATTCTAATTTTCATTTATTCATTTTTGTGTTCATTCATTTAACATATATTTATTGAGCACCTAGTACATTGCAGGCACTGTTGTGTGCACTGGAGTTTGCAATGAACAAGAAGGGCAAACAACAACAACAACAACAAAAAGAAAAAAAAAAAACAAATAAAAAACTGGCCCTCACAGACAGTGCAGTAGGGGAGGTAGAAGATGAGCAAGTGAAGAGATGGGGAGACAAATGGGATGTCAGTGGGTGGTAAAACAATGTCAGGAACAACCCATCAGGAATGGGGCTGTTCTAGGTCAGTGTGGCCCCTCTGAGAAGGTAACATTCAAAAGAGGTGAACTATAGGGACTTCATTCATTCATGCCAGTGATTCAATGACTTACTGAGCATCCCCCAGGTGCCAAGCACAATTCTAGGTGATGTGGATACACTGACAACAAGACAAGGTCCTTGCTTCATGGACTCACGTTCTCTAAGGGAAATACCTTCATGGTACAGAGGAGAAAACTAGCTTTTGGGGCTGCCCATAGCAAATGACTGCAAACTGGGTGGCTTAAAACCATAGCAATGTATTGTCTCACAGTGCTAGTCCTAGAAGCCTAAAATCAAGGTGTCAGTAGGGCCATGCTCCCCATGCAAGGGAAAAATCTGTCCTTGTCCCTCCCCTTGCCTCTGGTGTTGCTAGCAATCCTTGGAGTTCCCTGGCTTATAGATGCTGATCTCTGCCTCTCTCATCATATGGTCTTCTTTCTCTGGCTCTGTGTTCCCATCAATCTGTTAAGATTTGTTTCTGCAGCCTCTTCTGCTTCTGCTTCTGCTCCTGCTCCTGCTTCTTCTCCTTCTCCTAATCCTTCTTTCTTCTTTCCTCCTCCTCCCCCTCCCCCTCCTTCCTCCTCTTCCTCCTCCTCCTCCTCCTTCTTCTTCTTCTTCTTCTCCTCCTTCTTCTTCTTTTCTTCTTCTTCTTTTCTTCTTCCTCTTCTTCTTCTTTTTCTTCTCCTCCTCCTCCTCTTCCTCCTCCTCCTCCTTCTCCTCCTCCCCCTCATTCTCCTTCTTCTTCTCTCTTTTTTTTGTGTGAGACAGAGTCTTGCTCTGTTGCCCAGGGTGGCCTCAAATGCCTGAGTTCGAGCAATCCACCCACCTTGGCTTCCCAAAGTGCTACAGGCAATGAGCCACTGTGCCCACCTCAACAGATTTTTCTCCTTATAAGGACATCAGTCATTGAATTAGGACTCACCCTAATCCAGTGTAACCTCATCTTACCTTTAGCACAATTGCAAGGACCCTATTTCCAAATAAGGTTACATTTATACGGACTGTGGGTCAGAACTTCAACACATCATCTTCAGGGACATAATTCAACCCACAGCAGTAACTGAGTCGGGATGTAGCACACCAGGATTCCCTGTCTGACTCTGAAGCTGATACTCTCTGCTCCCAACCCCATGCATGGGTCACCCTTCGTTAGACACTGACTAATATGCAGGTGCTGTGCTAAACTCTTGTTGTGTTAACTCACTGAACACTCACAGAAGCTCTGCAAGGTGAGTACTATCACTTTCTCTTTAGCAGGTGAAGAAACTGAGAGGTGATGTCACCTCCCTACACCACCCCGCCAGCGTGTGGCAGGGCAGGGGTATATAGCCATCCTGCATGTTAACCTCTGCTCCTCTAGAAGTTTACCAATGAATAGGAAGCCCAGACTCATAAAGTATTGATACACGTTAATAAAATGTTCTACTTCAGGATCCCTGTCTTTCTTCTGGAAGCTTCCAAGTGAAGTTGGCAGATGAAGTAGACTTTTGGAACCTGAGGCCAGAGTGGCACCAAACCACACTATATGCTTTGCAAGTCTGGAGCCAGGAAACACAGCTTCCACCCCAAAGAACAGACGTTAATGAACTTTACATAATGTTTCTGGTTGGTTTGTCTTTTTTCAGTATGTTCTACTGATTTTTATTAAGTATGCCTGGTTGTGAGGCGTTTTTCCTTGTGTTTTGTTTGTTTGTTCTGTTCTGTTTTGTTTTGTATTGTTTTGTTTTGAAACAGACTCTTGCTCTGTCCCCCAGGCTGGAGTGCAGTGGCACGATCTCAGTTCCTTGCAGCCTCTGACTCCCGGGCTCAAGAGATTCTCCTGCCTCAGCCTCCCAAGTAGCTGGGATTACAGACATACACCACCATGCCTGGCTAATTTTTCTAGTTTTAGTCGAGATGAGGTTTCTCCATGTTGGCCAGGCTGGTTTTGAACTCCTGACCTCAAGTGATCCTCCCGCCTCAGCCTCCCAAAGTGCTGGGATTACAGGCATAAGCCACCATGCCCGGCCCTTTGTTTTTTCTAAAAAAGTGGTTTTATTGAGATACAATTCATATAACATACAATTCACTCATTTAAAGTGTACAAGACAGTGGTTTTAGCATATTCACAGAGTTGTGCCTCTACCACCACAATCAGTTTTAAAACATTTTCATTGTTCTCCAAAGAAACCCTGTACACATCAACAGTTACGCACTGCCCAACATTGTCCATCTTCTCCTCAGCCATCAACACCCTTTCTGTCTCTATAGATTTGCTGGTTCTGGATATTTAATATGATGAGATTATACAATATGTGGTCTTTTGTGGCTAGTTGCTTTTGCTTTACATAATGTCTTCGAGGTTCATCCATATTGTAGCAGGTACCAGTACTTCATTCCTTTTCAATGCTGAATAATGTTCCATCGTACGGATAGATCATGTTTTGTTTACACATTCATCAGTGGATGGAAATCTGTGTTGTTTCCCCATTTTGGCTACTATGAACAATGCTGCTATAAACATTCATGTACAAGTGTTTGTGTGAACATATAGTTTCAGTTCTCTTGGGTGTGTATCCTCGGAGTAGAACTGTTGAGTCAAACGATGACTCTGCATTTAAACTTCTGAGGAACTTTCCAGACAGCTTTCCACAGTGGCTGCACTGTGTTATATTCCCACCAGCTGCATATGAGTCCCATCTTCTCCACATCTTTGTCAACACTTGTTACTATTTGTCTTTTTAAATATAGCCATCCTAGCGGATGTGGAGTGATATCTCTTTGTGGCTTTGATTGGCATTTCCCTCAGGGCCAATGACACTGTACATCCTTTCCTGTGCTTCTTGGCCATTTGGACATCTTCTTTGGAGAAATATCTCTTCAGAGCCTTTGGCAATTTTCAATGGCCTTATTTGTCTTTTTATGATTGACTTGTAAGAGTTCTCTATCTGACCTACATGTAAGTCCCTTATCAAGTATATCATTTGCACATTTTTCTCCCATTGTGTAGATTGTCTTTTCACTTTCTTCATGGTGTCCTGTGAAGGACAAAATGTTTTAATGTCAATGAAATCCAGTTTATCTATTTTTCCTTTTGTCACTTGTGCTTTCTGTGTCATATTTAAGGAGACTTTGCCTAACTCAATGTCACAACTTACTCCTGTATTTTTCTTCTAGGAGTTTGTATAGTTTTAGCTCTTACATTTAGGTTTATAATGCATTTCAAGTTTATGTTTATGTATGGTGTGAGGGAGGGGTCCAACTTCATCATTTGCATGTGGATGTCTGGTTGTCCCAGCCCCATTTGTTGAACGCACTATTCTATCCCCATTGAATTATCTTGGCATCCTTGTCGAAAATCAATTGACTGTAAAAGTGCAAGTTTATTTCTAGACTCTCCATTCTGTCTCACTGTTCTATATGTCTATCTCTGCACATGTCTGGTGCTTTTCTAACCATCTGCCACCTCCAGCCTGGCTCTTACTCTCCAGCTATGTGACTTTAGGCAATGAGTTTCACAGGAAATTCTCCTGTTTAGTTCCTTGAACTTTCCCCTTAAAAGAAACTTACCCTGGGACTGGTGAGGGTTCCCAGAGGAAAAGAGAGTACAGAAGGTCCTGGGAGTGATGAAGTCTGAGTCTACTTCCAGGAGGCCCGGCCAGAACCTTGGATTTCTGGAGAGCTGGATTCTTGCTTTCTAAGACCAGATTTTTGAACGTGATTCTCTGGAATCCCAGCCTGGCACTCCCCTCTGGAAAAAGCAGCAAATTTCCAGGACCAATAATCAGAGTGTCAAGAACTTCTCTCTTTTATTTTTTCACTCTGTCACCCAGGCTGGAGTGCAGTGATGCAACCATGGCTCACTGCAGCCTCAACTTCCCAGGCTCAAGCAATCCTCCTGCCTCAGCCTCCCTAGTAGCTGGGACTATATGCGTGTGCCACCATACCTAGCTAATTTTCAAAAATTTTTGTAGACACAGGGTCTCACTCTGTTGGCCAGGCTGGAAGAACCTCTTTTGACTTGGGAAGAAGAATCCTCTATACTTCCAAGTGAGCTAGGGAGATCTGAGGGCTGAGCGCAGACCTCACCCCTCTCAGAGGCCTGCTGATCTCCTGTAGACCTGAGCAAAACAGAAGTAACACCACTGTGCTTCTCTGGGGGACAGCAATGGGAAAGCAGAGCTCAGTTTGCAGAATTCCCTTTCAAGAAGGCTGTCTGCGCACAGGACAGCTGTGGGGGAAGTGAGGCTTCTTTCAAGCAGAGCCACCGCACAATGGTGTGTATGGTGGTCCAAGGGGCAGGGTAGATCAGTGGAGGGAGGCTGCCAGTCTGAGATCCCTGGGAAATCCCCAGAAAGGCAAGATTTAGAGCCTCAGCTACCTCCTTTCCCAGGATGCCTGCTGGGTGGAAAATGATCAGCTCCTTCCTCTGTCTTAGAGCCTGAGTGGATGAACCACCTGCTAGACTTGGGCTAATTATATTAACTGGCCCCAGGCGATTACTGTGGCCACAGACTCCAGGGAGCCAGGCTGCTGCTCCACAGGGGAAGCAAGGAGGCTGTGGAGGGAGGCATGGGCTGGCTGGGATCTAGGCCAGAGCTGCAGAGAATTCCCAGAGCACTGAGGGGGAGACAGTATGAACACGCGCTTCCACCTCTTACCCCAGAAACCCACGGGGTCTGAGGACCAGGCCTGGGCTACTCTTACGTCCAGGCAAAAGGCTAGACAAGCCCATCTTCAAGCCCTCTCCCCCTGCCTGCACCCCTTCTTACCACTCTGGGTGAGTGACATGCAGATGCCCAGCCCCTCCAAACTAGACGAGGTGGAGGCCAGATAATCCCCCATTTGAGAATGATCTCTCTAGCAAATTAGCTTGACCATAAATGGAGTTTACTTCCTTAGAGAGTTGAGGAATGGCTAAGGGTATGTGCTTTAGATTCAGACATAACTTTTCTACCAGGTTCTGCAACTAATAGTAATAAAAGTGGTTAATGTTTGCTTGTTTGTTTATTTATTTATTTGAGACAGAGTCTCACTCTGTTGCCCAGGCTGAAGTGCAGTGGTGCAGTCTTAGCTCACTGCAACCTCCACCTCCTGAGTTCAAGTCATCCTTGTGCCTCATCCGAGTAGCCAGGATTATAGGCGCACACTACCACGCCCAGCTAATTTTTGTATTTTTAGTAGAGACAGTGTTTCTCCATGTTGGCCAGGCAGATCTTGAACTCCTGACTTCAGATGATCCACCTACTTGGGCCTCCAAAGATGGTGGGATTACAGGCGTGAGCCACCACGCCAGGCTATAGTTAATGTTTATTGAACATTTACTATATACCAGGCACTGTTCTGCTTAACACCTGCTATATCACTTATAACAGTTTTCTAAGGTCAATTCTGTTATTACTTTATCCATTTTACAAGCGTGAAAACTGAGGGGTTATAAAATGTGCCCAAGGACACAGAACTAGAATTCAAACCCAGGCAGGCTGCCTGCCGCCCCCAGGGACCCAGCCACTATGCTGCCGCACCTCTCACTGGAATGTGGCCTTTGGAAGTTTATTTTATCTCCCTAGACCTCAGTGTCCGTTTTTGCTGAATAGGGGTTACAGTAGCACCTGTTGGGACATGAAATGTAACAGACAAGTAAAGGCCTGTGTCACTAGCTCACAGGGAGCGCTCTGGGGGAGGAAAGCTGTTCTTACTTCCTACCCATGTGGCTCCAACCCTCACCCTATAAGTGTCAGTGGGGCTGAGGGTAGGGTCAGAACTGTGAGAAGTGACAGTGGCCCTGTGGGAGCTCTCAAAGCCAGGCAGTGACATCGCTGGCCTCCCACCCTGGATGCTGGCAAAGGTGGTCAGGAAAGAGGATGCAGCCAGCAGCCCGGAGTCTAATCACACCTCCTCCACCATTTTGCTGTGACTTTTTCTTTCCAAGCCTCAGTTTCCTCCTTTGGAAACTGAGGGTACTCATGCTTTTTACCCCACGGGCTGTCTCAAGGAATAAATAAGACGGCACCTTCAGGCGTACAAAAAGTGCTTGGCCCAGATGCTGGCATCATTGTTAGGGCAGGGCAGGAAGTTAGAACAGAGACAATAGGAGCCAACTCAGAACAATAAATGCAGTGGCCGGACATAAGAGGCCTTTCCAAGCAGAAGCCACAGGACATGGGGACCAACTGGAAAGATGGGAACAGATGTG
Organism: Piliocolobus tephrosceles; assembly: GCF_002776525.5. Lineage (NCBI taxonomy): Eukaryota > Metazoa > Chordata > Mammalia > Primates > Cercopithecidae > Piliocolobus > Piliocolobus tephrosceles. The sequence continues at coordinate 204,343,400 of NC_045434.1, read as the reverse complement.
GAGACACAGTGGACCTGGCACCGGATAGAGATGGTCCTCTGAGAAGGTTCCAATGCAACCATGAGATCTCACTCAGCAGCCAGCAACTGCAGAAAATGGGCCGCTGGGGTGGAGAGGCTAGGACGTGCGGACCTCTACAGGCCTCTTCCCTGCCAGCCGGAGCTTCTGAGTGGGGCAGCAGAATGAGAAGTAGGGGGCCTGAGACAGCTGGCTGGGCTGAGCTACCACAAACTGACTGGAGTGGGGGATGCGGCCCACAGGACTGAGGTGGGAGTGGTCAGGGGCCCTTGAGCTGGACGTGAGCGTGTTCAGAGACTGGCCACTGTCGTCTTGAGTGCCTGGACCTGGTCAGGGAGCTGGAGGAAGGACACCCATGCTGCTCGCCTGCCTGCCATGGGCCTCCCAGCCAGCTGAGGTCACCAGCTGAGCGCCAGTTTAGAGAGGGGCCAGACAGATGGGTTTGGGACTCGGAGGAGCATTTTGAAGCTGACTGGGTCATCTAGCAAGGACGGTCACTTCCCAGCATCAGCCCCAAAGGTCCAAGCCTGCTGACTGCTTCCTGGACAGGCTTCTAGTACCCTCCCTCCCTCCCTCTCTGAACATAGTTCTGCAAAGAAATGACCTTGACCATAGCCCACCCTCACCCAGGAACAGGCCCAACTCGTTTCATCAGCTGTCCCTCTAATCCCCCTACAGCCTGCAGGGCAGAGCCTGTGGTGCCTCAGTATGAGTGCCTACAGAGGTCAGGAGACATGCCCACTGTCCCACAGCAGTGAGTGGCACTGAGATTGGAGCTTAGGTCTTCTGGGACCAGAGCCCTTGACTTTCCCACTCCATGAAGCTGCCAGGAAAACAGAGGGACAGCCACATCTCTGAATGTGGGACAATGTAGTAGCCATATGGATCTCTGGATCAAGGGCCTCTCAAAAGTCCTGGAAGTCAGTGGGGTGGGGATCTGTATCCCCATTTTACAGAGAAGAAAACTGAGTCTGCTAATAAAAGGAAGGCTAGAGTTTGAATCTGAATATTCTCTGATTGTCACTCTCCTTCCATGGGGACCTGAGGCCCTGAGCTGGGGAGGCAAGCGAGGCCTTTGAAACCTCTGACCCATTATTGTGACTGGATGAAGCAGACAACCCAGTCAAGCAGTTTTTCGTGCATCTTGTCCCTGGGGAATAGAGCTAGCCGCTTGTCATAGCCCCTCTCCAAGGGAACTCAGAGCCTAGGGCAGAAACAGAACACTTGCTCATTCATTTCTCACACTTAAAATTCCTTTGATTCAAGCAATATTTGTGAGCACGTACTATGCACCTGCTGTGGGGGGAGCACTGAGAGAGTCCCACCTCCCTTAAGGTAGCTATACAAATTAGAAATTCATTTTGATATAGGACAGCCAGGATACAATCTAATAGCACTGAAGTTCTCAGTTACAAGGTACCAAATGTTGCTCCAGGCACTTAAATAAGTAACTTGCCCAAGGTCACACAGTGAGTAAGTGACAGAATTTGTTTTCAAACCTGGATTGCCTGGCTTGGGAGCTTCTCTATAGCCTCTCATGAGATGGCCCATTGAGCCCTCCTGAGCCAACTGAAGAGATTTTTCTGCTTCTGGAATTATCTAGGCAGGTGTCTGAAGCCCCCTGGTGCCCTCACCAACTCCCTGGATCTTCTGTGTCTCACATACCAGGGCTCCCCTCTTATTCCAGAGTCAGATCAGCAACAGCCTCCCAGGCCCCACCAGAGCAGGCCTGCAGGTGCATCATTAAACCTTGACAAGAGTGAGGTCAGTACGATGCTTTATCCTCTCCACCCCTGGGAGCTGGATTTAGTGGCTCCAGCAGAAGGTAAACTTCCCCTCCCTGGAACAGGCCCCTTAATTACTAGTGATATGTGGCTGTTGAAACTGCAGTGCCTTGGGCCCAGTGATTTAAGGGGCAGGCAGGAAGTGGAAGTTACAGGTGTTAACAGAGCTGTATCAGGAGCTGGGAGAGCAGGGATCATAGCGTGAGGAGGCCACAGCTGCCCCTGGAGGAATGCTGCCCACAGGCACTCTTACGGAGAGATAGGTGATCCCACTGCCTCAGGTACAGAAGGAGAGACTGAGGCCAAGATCACACTGCAATTGGGCTTGGCCTGAAACTCAGCAGCCCTGACTCTGCTGCCAACTTGCAGTGAATCCCTGGACTCGGTTTCTCTATCTGCATATGAGAAGCTCATGTGCTGTAGAGAAGCTCCCAAATCAGGCAATCTGGGCTTGAAAACCAAGTCTGAGGCGGAAGACTTCACTCACTCCCTAGGAGCAATAATCACAATAATTTTCATAACAAAAGCTAGCACTGATTGAGTGCTCACTGAGTGCCAGGCATTCTACTAAGAGCTTTCTTTGGTTTAATTCTCACAACAGCTACTGAGGTGGTCATTCTTGTTATTCCCATTTTACAGAAGAGGAAACCGAGGCTCAGAGAGAAGAAGCAACTTGCCCAAGACTGCATGGCTTAGGGAGTGACCAAATGGAGCATCCAAGCCTCTCTCTCTGAAGCCAGAGCTTGGCCTCTCTGCTCTGGGATGTAAGGTCCAGTTGGCCCTCAAGGAGTCCATGAATGATGGGTGAGAGAGAAAAGGGCACAGTTTTCCAGAATTCCAGCAGAAGAAAAATAGGGATGATGGGGGAGGACTAAGGTGCAAGCTAAGAGATGAGGAAGCTCCCAGGAGGGAGTCTCCTCCAGAGGAGGGCATCAGGAAGGCTTCATGGAGGAGGTGGCATGGAGCTGGGTCTAGCAGGCGGGTGGAGAGATAGGACAGGAGGTGCTGCAGGCAGATGGAGCTCTGCAGGCAACAATCAGGGGCGGAAAAGCATGGCAAGAGAGGGGACCCCTGCATGGCAGGAACCCAAGGTATGAGAAGGAGCAAGGAATAACGTATCATCACAACAGCACGCATCACAACAGCAATCACCACAACAGCAATCACCACAACAGCACTCACCACAACAACAATCACCACAACAGCACTCACCACAACAATT